>NW_020665141.1:1550598-1679486 GCF_002925995.2 Terrapene triunguis | reverse complement strand
GCTTTCTAGTTACTTTGACTCCTTTCTAACACTACTCTTTCTCTGGACATTGGTGAATATACTACTAGTGCTTAGATACTTCCTAATCAGGGATGTTCCATTTCCAGTCACTGCTTGGTTGAACCTCATGGTTAATGGATCGGATCCTGAAGTCCTTATTCAGGGAAGTCTTCCACTGATTTCAGTTGGAATTTTGCCTGAGTAAGAGTGGATTAAGAACTAGTAAGACTCTCAGCATTTGGTCAAAAGCGCAGTCTTAATTAGAATAAATACTGGGAACAAAAAAAAGTCAGAGATTTGAAGCACTGCCTGGATCATGGACCAATATTTATTTAGTTTCCAAGATTAGACTTTTCTGAAAAGTTCTTATTTTTATGATAAATTGAGGTTCTCATCTAGTCTTACTCCAATACTTTTTTGTGATATTTTTTTTCTGACCATTTAATAATAAATTTGTTCTAATTAGAAAGTTTCCAGCAGGATTTATAATTCTGTACCACTGTCATTAGTTGTCTCCTTTTTAGCATATAGGCCAAATTTACTGCTGGTGTAAGTGGGTGCAATTGCATTAAAGTCAATAGGGCTGCACCTGTTTACTTCAGAAGTGAATTTGGCTCTGTATATTTTGTTTATATTTATGATATTCAGAATAGAGAGCTACAGACAGAGTAAACACGTGGATAAGGAAGGACAGTGCTCTGAAGGTTCAAAGGTTTTGGTTCAGATAATGCTAGTTGCTCATCTGACATTCTCCAGACTTCAAAAACAGCTTGTATGTGAGCTGTGTTGTAGGGGCAGGGGATTTTACTCTCTTCATAGTTATTAAAGTCAAAAAGGACCTTTTATGATTATCTTGTCTGCATAACACAGGCCAAAAAATATCACCCAAGACCTGGGGCAGGGTATAGTTCTCAATCTTATTGGCATATGTCAAGATGGGAGAAGATGGTTATTTATCTGTATTGTAACTGTTGTTCTTCAAGATGTGGGTGTACATATATTGCACTCAGGTGTGCACGTGCCCATTGCACCAAAGCTGGAGAACTTTGCCTAGCAGTACCCACAGGGGTGGCACTGCTCCAATCCCCCCTCAATTTCTTCACACTGGATGTCAAGAGTAGAAACTTTGATGTAGAGGGGACAGAAGGTGGGTCATGCAATATGCATTTCCCTCCTCCCATCTTGAAGAACAAGTTACAATATAGGTAAGTAACTATATTTTCTTCTTCAAATGGTTGTAGATGTGTATTCCACTCATGACTCACAAGCTGTACTCATAGGAGGTTGAACTTGGAATATACTTAAAGATGATTGCAGGACTGCCCTCCTGAAGTTTTATCTGGTGTAGATGGAGTGGTAATTGCATAACGCTTGGTAAAAGTATGTACAGAAGACCAGGTAGCAGCCCTGCAAATGTCCAACATTGAACCATCACTGATCAGTGCTATTGACATCACTTGGGCCCTCGTCGAATGAACCCACAGTCTCTGTGGAGGCACAGTCTCAGCTATTTCATATGCAGATGGAATGCAAGAAGTCATCCATGGAAACTATTTGCCCAGAAATCGCCTGTTCCTTCATTCAAAGTGCATAGGAGATAAACAGATGAAGCAATGCCCGAAGAGGCTTAGTACAGTCAAGATAGAATGCCAACCATTGCCTCGTATCCAACAACTGAAGGCACTGTTCATCTGTGTTGGAGTGTGGTTTAGGAAAACATCAGTAAATAAACCATTTGGTTAAGATTAAACTACGAAACCACTTTCTAGAAAATTTTTGGATGGGGCCATAAAGCTACTTTGTCATTGAAAAACTGTCTGTACTGGGGCTCTGCCATTAAGGTCTGCAGCTTGCATACTCTTGTAGATCTCATAGCTATAGGGAAGGCTGTCTTTTCATACCGGAGGGACAGAGAACCGGGATTTCAATCAACACCCATAAGGGCAGCCAGGACACTATGAAGGTCCCACAAGGGAACTGGCTTTTTCACAGGCAGGTGGAGATGAATGATTCCCATTTGAAATCTCACCACCGTGGGGTTTTGAGAAAACTGACTTTACTTGGATGGGTGGATGAAATGCCAAAATTTCTCCCAAGTGAACCCTTAGTGAGCTGAGGAAGAGACCAGGATACCGAAGGTGTAATAGGTGCTCCAAAATGCCCTGAATACCAACCAGCATTGGCTGAATTCCCCGAGCAAATGCCCAAACTGAAAAATGTTTACTAAGGCGACTTATTTGGTGAAGTGGAGAGGGCTTCCTGCTGTTAAGCAACACCTGATGAACAGCTTCTGAACATCATTCCTCCTCCTCCTCATCTAGCCATGGGAGCATCCACACTGTGAGATGAAGAATATGAAGTGCTGTATGCAAAACTCGACCTAGTGCTGAGTCCGTAGGTTGGGATGAAGAGATATGGGAGGCTAAACTGATAGACTGAGAAGGTCGGAGAACCAACATTGCCTTGGCCAGGCTGGAGCAATGAGAATCAGTTTGGCATGGTTCAATTTCAGCTTGAGAATGTACTGTGGGGTGATTGGTATCCGAGAGAAGGCGTACATTAGAGCTGATCCATGATTGATATGGAAAGCGTCAGTTAAGGAGCCTGGACCAAGATCTGCTCAAGAGCAAAATGAATGTCACTTCTGGTTTGTCTTGGCAAACCGGTCAACAGTTGGGAATGCCCCATTCCACAGAGATGGACCTCAGTACAAGACTTCAGAGACCACTCGTGATTTTGGGAGAAATTCCTGCTGAGGTGATCTGCCAAGTGATTCTGAGCCCCAGGTAAGTGAGTGGCTGTGGGAGTGATGCTCTCCGAGATGCAGAACTGCCAATACTTTATTGCCTCCTGACACAGCAAGTTGGAGTGAGCTCTACCCTGCTTGTTCTCATAATATATTGCAGTGTTATTGTTAAGCACATGAACCACTGTACTACTGATGTGATCCCAGAAGGCTCGGCGGCATTGTTAATGGCCTGAAGCTCGAAGACATTGATGTGGAGGGAAACTTCTTGTTCTGAGCACAAGCCCTGAATTTCCAACGCTCTTAGATGTGTTCTCCAACCTATTGATGCTGGCATTGGTGACTATAGTCCTGGTCAGTGGAGGACATGCAAAGGGAACATCCTGGCATATGTTGCTCAGAACTGCTATAGAGAGTCCAGGATCTCCAGAGGCACTTAGACAAGACTGTCCAACAATTGACAGCTTTACATTTGAAGAAGGCAAAAGCACAGTCTCGCATGCTGGTCTACGAAAGTGCATGCAGCCATATGATGTATATGATGCAGCCATATGATGGAGTCCCTAAAAGCCCTTTAGTAGTCCTGCTTAGTCTTATGAGACCTCTTCCTTGGAGGACCTGAGGAAGGAGAACAGATTCTGTTAGGAGAAGCACCGAATCTTGAGCCAGGAGTCACATTTCATGTCTGCTCTGAAAGAGAACATGGAGCTATATGGTTTGAAGAAGTCCCTAGTGCTGAGGGCCTCACGGCATACTTTGAGAGGTGGTGTTTCCGATGCAAGTTCCTCGCTAAACTGAGTCCTCCTCTTAAAGGACTTGCATATAGAACACCTCTCATTATTGTGCCCTTCTCCTAGGCACAACAAACACCATGGGTGAGGTTCACTGTTGGGGATAGCAACCCCATACAATAGACAATGTTTAAATCATGGTAAGAACATCACCCAGTGCAACAACTAGCTATCTTAACTATTTTAACTAAACCTAAGGGTACTACTAGACTACACTAAGAAAAAAACGGTTACTTACCATCTCGTAACTGCTGTTCTTCGAGATGTGTTGCTCATGTCCATTCCAATAGGCGTGTGCATGCACCACATGCACAATTGTCAGAAGGTTTTACCCTAGCGGTACCCGGCGGGTCGTCTGTGGAGTCCCCTGGAGTGGTGCCTTCATGGCAGTGTATATAGGCCCCTGCCGATCCGCCACCTGTTCAGTTCCTTCTTGCTGGAATACTCCGACAGAGGGGAGGCGGGTGGGATTTGGAATGGACATGAGCAACACATCTCGAAGAACAACAGTTTATGAGATGGTAAGTAACCGTTTTCTCCGAGTGCTTGCTCATGTCCATTCCAACAGGTGGCTCCCAATGGAGGAGGGGTCGGAGTTCACCGAGTTGCTGACTGAAGTACTGCCCTGCCGAAGGCCGCATCGTGCCTCGCCTGTTGAGTGATGGCATAGTATGACATGAAGGTGTGGATGGAAGACCATGTTGCTGCCTTGCATATGTCCTGAATAGGGACTTGCGCAAGGAATGCGGCATGTAGCACGTTCTGATGCAGGACGTGATCCACAATGAAATGCGCTGAGATGAGATGGGAAGCCCTTTCATCCTTTCGGCGATTGCAATAAAGAGCTGTGGTGACTTATGAAACATCTTCGTGCATTCAATGTAGAAGGCTAGGGCACGCCTGGCGTCCAGAGAATGAAGTACTCGCTCTCTATTGCTGGCATGAGGTTTAGGAAAGAATACCGGTAAAAATATGTCCTGGTTTACATGAAAGTGTGAGACTACCTTGGGTAGGTACGCTGGGTGAGGGCGTAGTTGCACCTTGTCTTTATAAAAAAAAACGTGTAGGGAGGCTCGGAAGTCAGCGCTCTGAGTTCAGAGACCCTTCTGGCTGAGGTTATGGCCCCCAGAAATGCCACCTTCCAGAACAGGTAGGATAGAGGGCAGGTTGCCATGGGCTTGAAAGGGGGCCCCATAAATCTGGAGAGAACCAGGTTGAGATCCCACTGAGGAACGGGCTGCCGCACCTGTGGATAAAGCCTGTCCCAGCCCTTGAGAAACTGACCAACCATGGGATTTCCAAAGACCAACCTACCCGTCACGCCTGGGTGGAAGGCTGAGCTGGCAGCCAGGTGCACCTTAATAGATTATATCACCAACCCCTGTCATTTCAGGTACAGGAGTGTGGTCTTGCGTGATGAGGTCTGGGAGCATAGGAAGGGCTACTGGCCTGTCCACTGATAGTTTCAGCAACGTGGTGAACCAGTGCTGGCAGGGCCACGCTGGTGCTACGAGGATCACCGAAGCCCTGCTGGACCTTGTGTATGAGCGGGAAGGGTGGGAACGCATATAGCAGATGACCCATCCATGGGAGGTGAAAAGCGTCTGCTATGGAGCCAAGGCTGTGGTTCTGAAAGGAGCAGAACAGCTGGCACTTTCTGTTGCTCCACATCGCAAACAGGTCCATGTGGGGATAGCCCCACCTCTGGAAGATGGAAAGGGCAATGTCCGCTCTGAGTGACCACTCGTGAGTGTTGAATGAGCGGCTGAGGTGGTCCGCTAGTTCATTCTGTGCTCCTGGCAGATATGAGGCTTGTAGCTGGATGGAGTGTGTGATGCAGAAGTCCCACAGTCAGAGAGCTTCCTGGCACGGGGGAGAGGAGCGAGTACCGTCCTGTTTGTTTATATAGAACATCGCTATGGTGTTGTCCATCATCACTCAGACACACTTGCTCTGAAGATGGGCCTGGAACATCTGGCAAGCCAGGCGAATGGCTCTCAGGTCTCTGACATTGATAGGCAGCGATAGTTCTGGTTGTGACCACAGGCCTTGAGTTCTGATACTGCCCAGGTGTGCTCTCCAGCCCATCTCTGATGCGTCTGTGACCAGCGACAGTGAGGGCTGAGACTTGGTGAAGGGCACTCCCGTACAGACCACCTGAGGTTGTAGCCACCAGTTGAGGGACTCGAGAATCGGGGCGGGAGGGTCACCAGTCTGTCCAGAGGGTCCCGGCTTGGTCTGTATATATTCGCCAACCAAGCCTGGAGGAGGCGAAGGTGCAATCTGGCGTGTTGTACTACATACGTGCAGGCCACCATATGCCCCAGAAGCTTCATGCAGTTTCTGGCCGTAGCGGTTGGAAACCGGCGGAGGCTCTCGATGATGCCCCTGATGCTTTGGAACCGGAACTCGGGCAGGGAAGCTCTGGCTTGAGTGGAGTCCAGGAGAGCCCCAATAAATTCTATTTTTTGGGTTAGGGCTAGGATAGACTTGGGCCCGTTCAGAATGAGCCCCAACCTGCTGAAAGTGGTGTGTGCCAACGCCATGTGCTCTTGCACTTGCACTCGAGAATTGCCCTTGATGAGCCAGTCGTCCAGGTATGGGAAGACCTGTACCAGGCGTTTGTAGAGAAAGCCCGAATCGGAGTACAGTGAAGTGGTAGTGTCAGCCGCTGACCACAAATCTCAGGAATCGTCTGTGCGCCGGAATAATCGATATATGGAAGTACGCTTCCTTCAGGTCGAGGGTGGCGTACCAGTCCCCCGGATCCAGAGAAGGAATGATGGTGGCCAGAGAGATCATACGAAACTTCAGCTTTCTTATAAATGTGTTGAGATTTCGCAGATCCAGACTAGGACTGAGCCCACCTTTGGCATTGGGGATGAGGAAATATTGGGAGTAGCAAGGACAGGTCTGTCTCCCAAGATCTGTGAGAGTAAAGGATCATCTTTCAGGATAGGTTGTAGATCTCTGATGATGCGCTGGAGAGGTTTTAGTTGGGGGCTGAAGGTGACAGCTAGTGGTGTTCTGTTATTTTCTTTGTTGGCCCTGTCTTGTAGGAGGTGACTTCTGGGTACTCGTCTGGCTCTGTCAATCTGTTTTTTCACTTCAGCAGGTGGGTATTGTAGTTTTAAGAATGCTTGATAGAGATCTTGTAGGTGCTTGTCTCTATCTGAGGGATTGGAGCAAATGCGGTTATATCTTAGAGCTTGGCTGTAGACAATGGATCGTGTGGTGTGTCCTGGATGGAAGCTGGAGGCATGTAGGTAAGTGTAGCGGTCAGTAGGTTTCCGGTATAGGGTGGTATTTATGTGACCATCGCTTATTAGCACAGTAGTGTCCAGGAAATGGACCGCTTGTGTGGATTGATCTAGGCTGAGGTTGATGGTGGGATGGAAATTATTGAAATCATGGTGGAATGGCTTCTTTTCCATGGGTCCAGATGATGAAGATGTCATCAATGTAGCGCAAGTAGAGTAGATGATCCTTTACTCTCACAGATCTTGGGAGACAGACCTGTCCTCGCTTACAGACAACCCCCCAACCTAAAGCAAATACTCACCAGCAACCACACATCACTGAACAAAAACACTGACCCAGGAACCTATCCTTGTAACAAAGCCCGATGCCAACTCTGTCCACATATCTATTCAAGTGACATCATCATAGGGCCTAATCACATCAGCCATACCATCAGGGGCTCGTTCACCTGCACATCTACCAATGTGATATATGCCATCATGTGCCAGCAATGCCCCTCTGCCATGTACATTGGTCAAACCGGACAGTCTCTACGCAAAAGAATTAATGGACACAAATCTGACATCAGGAATCATAATACTCAAAAACCAGTGGGAGAACACTTTAACCTGTCTGGCCATTCTATGACAGACCTGGGGGTGGCTATCTTAAAACAGAAAAACTTCAAAAACAGACTCCAACGAGAGACTGCTGAGCTGGAATTGATATGCAAACTAGACACAATCAACTCAGGATTAAATAAGGACTGGGAATGGCTGAGCCATTACAAACATTGAATCTATCTCCCCTTGTAAGTATTTTCACACTTGCTTCTTATCAAACTGTCTGTACTGAGCTATCTTGATTATCACTTCAAAAGTTTTTTTTCTCTTACTTAATTGGCCTCTCAGAGTTGGTAAGACAACTCCCACCTGTTCATGCTCTCTGTATGTGTGTATATATATATCTCCTCAATACATGTTTCACTCTATATGCATCCGAAGAAGTGGGTTGTAGCCCACGAAAGCTTATGCTCTAATAAATTTGTTAGTCTCTAAGGTGCTACAAGTACTCCTGTTCTTATTCCCTTTTGGTTCTGGGCTTGAAGCCTCTGCAAATACTACACTTTTGTCCTGCAAATGTCCCTCTCCCAGGCACTTCAGACAAGCGGCGTGCAGATCCCCTCTGGGCATAGACTTACCACACCTATCACACAGCTTGAACCTGTGGGGCCGCGGCATGCCCTGGCGAGGGGGGAAAACTTAGGCGGGGGGGGGGAACCCCAACTTAAACTAACTACTATAATAATGATTAACAACTATGTACAGGAAAAAACACTAAGAAAGCACTTGCTAAAGGAAGAGACAAGTTGCTCCAACGACAGTCACTGGCGGTAAGAAGGAACTGAGCAGGTGGCGGGTCGGCAGGGGCCTATATACGCTGCCATGAAGGCGCCAATCCAGGGGGCTCCACAGCCGACCCGACGGGTACCGCTAGGGTAAAACCTTCCAATGATCATGCACGTGGCACGCACACACACCTATTGGAGGGACATGAGCAAGCACTCGAAGAAGAAGACCTATATAAAGTAAGTTCCCAGAGAAACTGAGATAAACAGTGTGAGGTAAATCACCACACAGAATGCTCTGACTCTAGCTGTGGGCAGTGAGAAGGATCTGAGAAGGGTAGGGGCAGTGCTGCCTTTAAATAGAGAGGGAAGGGGCTGGAGCCCCAGGGCCTGTGCACCACCCCGATGACTACTGCTAGGCAAAGTTTTCCAGCTTTGGTGTGATGGGTGTGCACCCATCTGAGAGGAATACACATCTGCAGCCACTTGAAGAAAAATCTTTACTTCTAATGTCTGAGTGCAAATTCCATGTAATTCTTGAGAGAGAATTTCTTTTAAAAACAAGTTCTGCTGTGCTGCTATTCTTTTTTAGAACCCTTGCCAATAACCCAGCTAACAAAGTAGCAAGTATAGGCTAGCACTCCCAAGCCACCCCACAGTTAACCTGTGTGTAATTTCAATGTGGGAGGCAGGGCTCAAGGTTTGAAGATGCAGTTTTATACAGAAAAGACAAGAATTACTTTTAAAATCAGGAAAAGCATTTGGCCTTTTCAAAGGCTTTTGGAGATTCTCCCGGTGTTCTAGCCCAGTACATTTTAATAACTGGTTTGGTTCTGGCCAATAAGAAGGCTCATGTTCTCTCTATTCTTAACCACTTGTTGCTGTAGGTTGCTCACATGTCCAATGGCAGCATTACATATTGCACTGATATTAAGAGATTAAAAGAGGTGATGTATTTCTATATCCTCAACAGCTCTTTCTGATAATTCTGCTGGTCACTTTCTTTTGCAGGGTGCCTTCTGGGGCTTGTTCATTGGACTGGTAGTTGGGCTGTCTCGAATGATTGCAGAGTTTGCCTATGGTCCTGGAAGCTGTGTAAACCCCAGCAACTGTCCAAAGATAATTTGTGGAGTTCATTACCTTTACTTTGCTATAATCCTTTTTACGATCTCCACCATCGTCATCCTGGGTATCTCACTGATAACTAAACCCATTCCTGATGTACATGTGAGTATTGTTGCCTCTTCTGCTCTTTTATTCCCACTCCTGCTCCCCGAGATACCGGCGAGCTAAGAAAAAAACCATCACTTTAATTTACACTTTACGAGTATTAATAAGTATATTCAATCCTAGAATTTAGAGTATGCAAATCATACAGGATCCTCCCACCTAATTGGGTTCAGAGTGAAATTTTACATCTTCCCCAAATTATTCCTTGGGCCTGAGATCTCTGGAAATGCAGCACTCTCGGCTACATAAACAAGGTTCTGGAGATTATTCTGTAATCAGAAGTACCTTGAAGACATTATATAGTATACAATGTGGAATAATACTGGAATTTGATCCCTAAGAGCCACAAACAGTAGGTGGTGCATTTTCTGTGGTGTAGCAAAGATTTCAGGAATGAAGTTGTTAAGGAAGGGAAACAGGAATTGTCTCCTACAGTATCTCCCTACTCTTATGAGATCCCTAATAATCCCTACATATTACTTAGCAAACATTCATGACCCCCAAATCTGATAGCCAGGATCAATGGCTATTAGCCAGGATGGGCGGGAATGGTGTCCCTAGCCTCTGTTTGCCAGAAGCTGGGATTGGGTGACAGGGCATGGATCACTTGATGATAACCTGTCTGTTCATTCCCTTTGCGGCACCTGCCATTGGCCACTGTCAGAGGACAGGACACTGGGCTAGATGGACCTTTGGTCTGACCCAGTCTGGCCGTTCTTATAGCGATCTCCATGTGCTGGTTTCAGTATTCTAAGGCTGCAGCTTTGTAAGCTCATTTTGTTTAATGGCAGCTCTATGGCTTGTGCTGGACTCTGCGGAACAGCGAGGAGAAGCGTATTGACCTGGATGCAGATGAGAGGATTGAGGGATTTGAGAGTAAAGATGATGAATCAGGTGATTTCTGAATAAAATTCTGTTAAGATTTGTAGAAGCCATCAACGTATTTGAGGTCCCTAACTTCATTCCTGAAGACACAATGAAGTGCCTTGTACTCCCTTTAAAACAGATGCTGAAGGGCTAGTATGCACAGAGTTAGTGCAATAATTTTTCACCACTGTTGGTCTGGTGGGTCTGATGTAGATTGGGAGTGAAATGAATTACATGATGGCAGTCTAGTTCCCTGTTGATTTTTGTGCGTAGCACAAAAGACTTCATGTAATTAGATGAGAGGCTCAGGGCTAGAACAAAGTGAGTGGGTGGTGCTGGTCAGGGGTGATGGCAGAGTTGAGTGAAAGGACTGAATGAAGATGCATTTGGAAGTGGTGTAGGCCGGGGGTTAGGTTTTGGAACAGCAAAGGGTGGTGCACAGCAGGGTGAAGATGTTTTCCCAGAATTGCACTGGGGAAACTTGCACAAAACTCTGCCTGGCTCCAGGCTCTGATACAAAGCACCACTGAATTCAGCCAGTTAATACAAAGAGAAAAAATACAAAAACAGTTGAATAAGTAGAGAGAGAGCTGCATGGTGACCTGCTTCTCAGTCTCAGGCTGAAGAGTCAGGGCTGGAGTCTCTAGCCTGCTAGGGCCTTTGTGCACCATGTAAACAGGGCAAAGTTGCCTTAAATCAGCCAGAAATAGCTGGTAGGGAATTGCTCCTTGCAAGGGATGTCTTTTCCAGCAGAACGTTGGAGCTGCCTCCTGTGTAGCTACCCTCCCTAACCTTACCTGTGTAAGAGCCAGAGGGAGCATGTTGAGGAAGGAAAGTGGGTGTAGCTGCCCCTGCTGCAGATGGCAGTGTAGTGGGGGAGGCCGGGGGTGAAGATGTGGCCCATTACTCTGTACCCAACACTTTTCAGTCCTGTCGCAAATCATGTATATTTAAGTATTTATAATGTGCTTGAATCAGCTTAGTGATTTTTAGCATTTGTGAGCTACCAGTGTTTTCAGCTATATCACTGCTAACTGGGAACAAACTGTTCTTCGAGTAGATGCAGGCCCATATTCCACTTAGGATGTATGCTCGCTCGCCCAGCACACTGGAGCAGGCGTCTCTCCGAAGAAACAGAGGAGCTGCTCCCTGTCAACTGTGCTGAGGAAAAGGTTGCATAAGACCAATTGAGATTGCTCCAGGTCTTGGGGTGACTCTTCCGCCTCCCCCAGGAAAAACACGGACCAGCACGGAGCTGATGCTGGCACACAGGATGGTACAGGTATCTCCATCCCTTCCCTAGTACTGAGTAGGGAGGTCAGAAACCCTGTACTGTTGACTCTGGTTCCAGCCTCCGAGTGTCTGTTTAGTCCAGTACCAATGAGGGAGATGCTGGTCCCGACTGTTTCCACATTGACAGCACACCAGGCAGCTACAGACTTCTGCTTTTCTGTCCCACCCTTTCCTTTGGTCCAGGATTTTGCCAGGGTTGTGTCATCTCTTGCCCCATTGATTGAACAAGCCACTGACCCCTCAGGTCTGTTTGCACTGCACCCCAGCGTTCCCCTTCCCCATGTTGTGGAAGCAGGGCTGGTACTGGAATTGATACAGGGGACCTCAGTACCGGGAAACTCCTCAGACCTCCGCAGTTGGCTCTGCAAATGCTTCTATGGTGGCTTTCACTGGCCTTGATATCAGTATCATAAGACACCCCAATATCACTGCTCAATTTGGGACCAACAGCCACTTCTGCAGTGCCGCCTCCTGCCTTGTTCCGGGCGATGGATGAGTCAGTTTTGCGTCTTGCTCCCTTTGGTCTCGCTCCGCCCTTATCTCCAGCATCCCGAGGCTCCTCTGCGTCTGAGTCGGTGTCATCATCCTCCTGTTCTCCATCGCCTGACCAGCATTGGGGACTGTTGATGGACTGTTACGGGTACCAGGATTGGCACACGTCTTGTGGTCAGGATGGAGGGCCCTGTCCCGGCACCTACTGGCCACCAATGCCTTACCTATGTCAGTGGCCTCCATGGAATCCGTGGAACACCCCTCAGTTTTGGAGGTTCTGCTCTTCTTCTTGCTCAAAGGCGAGATCATCAGCCAGGATGTGGTGTTGACTGTCCATCTGCTGCAGGCCCAGGCACTGGTGGTCCTTCACCCTGCAGAGCCTCCGGAGTCCTCCCACACAGGCCCATCAGCTCTGGAACAGGATCTAGTTTGGCTCAGCTAAGGGGCTCATCATCATCTTCAGACGAATCTGTGCTGCCCAGCTCATCCTCCCCTTTGGTACCGGAGGATTTTAAGGTGTACCAAGGCCTTTTGCAGCAGGTAGTTGCTTCCCTTGGTATCCAAGTGGAGTTTTTGCAAGAGAACACCCACAAATTAGTGAATATCTACAGCTGTCTGCCCTGGTAGAATTGCCCTCCCTACCAATGATGCACTCCTTGAACCAGTTAAGGCCCTCTGGAGCAGGCTGGCTTCGGTACTGCCTGCAGCTAAGCACATGGAAAAGCATTGTTTCATTCCCAGGCAGGGATTTGAGGGGTTTTACTCCCATCCAGCCCCAAATTCCTTAGCTGCAACTGTGGTGAATAACAGCCTGGCAGGGCTGGTTTCAATCCAACCCCAAGAATAGGGATTCTATAGGATTGGATCTCATGGGCAGGAAGATTTACACCTTCTCTTCCTTACAGATGTGAATGGCTAATCAGCAAGCCTTACTATCCAAGTACGATTTTTTTAACTGGACAACTGTGTCAAAGTTTGCAGAGCAGCTCCCGGAGGCCTCGCAAGAGGAATTTGGGGCATTTGTCACTGAGGGCTGCTTGGTGGCTAAGACGTCCTTGCAGTCCACACTAGAGGTCACGGACACCTCAGCCAGAGTGATGGCCTCCACGGTCACCATGAGGAGGGCTTCTAGCTCCAGAATTCGGGCAGTGCCCCTAATGTCCAGCAAGCCATTGAGGATTTGCCTTTCAACGGCTAAACACTGTTTTTGGACAAAATTGCTGCACTTCTTTGATTCCCAGGCCACCCTGCGGTCCTTGGGGTGTACATGCCAGCAATGCAGAGGCGCAACAGCAGTATCGTCTGCAGTGCATGTTTGGCCAGCCTTTTGCTCCTCTGAGGCAATGGGACTACCCCAGAAAGAGGGATAGATCCCACAGGAGAAAGCAGTTGGACTCGGGGTTTGGCCCCTCCCTGGTGCCCTCCACATGCCCATTTTGATTCCTTGGTCCAGAGCACTGTTCCCATCCTTGCTCCTCCCTCCTCATCTCCCCTTTTTGGGGACAGACTGGCCTGTTTTCACAATGTTTGGGGCTTGATCACCACTGACAGCTGGATCCTAAGCACTGTCAGATTGGGTTATGCCATCCAGTTTCTCTCCACACGATCTCCCCATCCTCCCCCCCAGTCCCTCTTCAGGGACCCCTCTCTCATGAGATACTGCTCCTCAAGCAGGTCCACTCTGTACTGGCTTTTGGAGCGATGGAAGATGTTCTGCAGGAACACTAGGGTCACAGCTTCTACTTCCAGTACTTTCTGGTACCCAAATCCAAGGGAAGAGTAAGACCCATGCTTGTCTTTCGCGGCCTCAACAAATATATCGGGTACATGATGTTCCAAATGGTTGTCTGTCTAATATTCTCCTTTCATCGTCTCAGAACGACTGGTTTGCTGCTCTGGACCTTCAGGACGACTACTTCCATTTGGCAATTTTGCTGAGCCACAGAAAATTCCTTCGATTCGTCATGGCAGAGCACCACTTTTAGTATACAGTGCTTCCATTCAGCCTCTCTTCTGCATCCCCAGGTTTTTACCAAAAGCATGGCCATTATTACAGCATATTTCAGGAAGAAAGGAATTCACATCTTCCTGAATCTGAATGACTGGTTACTGAGGGACAGAACTCCAGAGAGGAAGTTCTTGCTCACATCAGCACCACGCTGTGCTCGCATGGCTGTCTTGATCTCATCCTAAACACCAGGAAGGTAACCTTGTTCCCGCTGAGAAAATCGAGTTAATTGGGGTCCTCTTACATTCCATGATGTCAAAAGTGTTTCTGCCGACTGACCGTTCACCACCATCGCCTCAGTCTGCAGTCTGAGCCTTCCACAACAGTTCGGACGTATCTGAGACTCTTGGGCCGCATTCCCAGTTGAATGCAGGTGGTCCAGTTTGCAAGTCTGTGCCTTCAACGCCTTCAAAGGTGGCTCAGGAAGGTTAACCATCCTACTCTTCACCCTCTAGACAGACTGGTCCATCTTCTTCCACTGGCCCTGGACTTCTTGCAGTGGTGGATGCATGCAGAGAACGTTTGCCAGGGCATTCCCTTTATCCAGCTCTCGCCAACCATGTTGGTTGTTACTGATGCCTCTCTGAGGTATTGGAGGGCGCACCTGGGGTCACTGAAAGTACAAGGGCTGTGGTTGGAACAGGAGTCCTCACTCCATATCAACATGCTGGAGCTGTAGGCCATCTGCAATGCACATCATGCTTTTCGGGACCGTATCAGAGACTCAGTGGTTCACATACTTACTGACAATACTATTGTGATGTATTATGTGAATAAACAAGGGGGAGTAGACTCCAGGTGGCTCTGCCTTCTGGCGATCAGGCTGTGGCAGTTTTGCATCAAGAAGAGCATTATTTAAATAGCTATTCACTTGCCTGGGGTTCAGAATCATCTTGCAGATCATGTCAGCAAGTATTTTTCCCTGAGTCATGAGTGGTCCCTGAAGACACGTCCTCTGGGTCATCTTCACAGCTTGGGGCATCCTTTCCCCCAATCCCGATCATTCCTCAGGTCATCCTCAAACTCAAAGTGGATTGGGAAAAGCTCATTCTCATTGTCCCAGTGTGGCCGAGACAATGCTGGTTCTCCGACCTTCAACCTCCTGTACCATCCTCCCCATCCCGACTTACTCACTCAGAACCAAGGCTGCACCTTGCATCCTGCGCTCAGCTCCGTGCATCTCATGGTGTGGCTGCTCCATGGATGTGTGAGGAGGAAGAGCAGTGTACAGCAGCTGCCCAACAAGTCCTCCTTAAAAGCAGAAAATCCTCCACCAGGATGGCCTATTCAGGAAAATGGAAGCTATTTTCAGTGTGGTCACGAGCCTATAGAATCCAGCAAATCCTGGCTTCTATTCTGGACATTTTGGAGTACCCACTTCGCCTTCAGTTGTTGGGGCTTGTGTTTAGTACATTGAAAGTGCATCTGGCAGTGATATCGGCATTTCATCTCCTCCCCCCCCCCATTCAGAGCAGATCAGTCATCTTCAGTGCCATGTTATCAAGAGTCTTAAAAGGGCTCCTTTGTCTACATCTTCTGGTCTGAGAGCCAGTTCCTCTGTGGGACCTTAACTCAGTCCTAGTGGCCTTAATGGGACCTCTGTTTGAGCCTCAGGTATCTTGTCCCTTTCCACTTTTATGTCAGAAAATTGCGTTCCTGGTAGTGATAACATCTGCAAGGCAGGTGTGAGTTGCAGGCTCTAATGGCAGAGCCTCCTTATACACAATTCTTGGAAGACAAAGTGACTTTGCGATTGCATCCCAAATTTTTGTCCCAAAGTGGTCTCTCAATTTCATTTGACCCAGGTGATATATTTACCTGTGTTCTTTCCTAAGCCGCATTCCTCTCCACAGGAGCAGTGTTGCCACCCTTATATGTTAGGCAATGTCTGGCCTTCTGTCTGGGCAGGACATAACTGTTTCGTGCTTTGCCTCGTTTGTTTGTGTCATGTGCAGATGGCATGAAGAGTTAAGCAGTTTCTTCACCGACTGTTTCCAAATGGACAACATCCTGCATCAAGGCTGCATATGAAATAGCTTTGGCTACCCCCTTCAGTAGGTGCGAGCTCTTTCTACAAGGGTGCAAGCAACGTCCATAGCATTCCTCCGTGACATTTCCATATTGGACATTTGCAGGGCTGCTACGTGATCATAGATACAGATGTTCATGAACCATTATGCCATAGCTGCATCTTCCAGGGTGGATGCAGGCTGTGGTAGAGTGGTCTGCAGTCCTTGTTTAGGTAAACTCTGAACCCTGCCTCCTAGAGGGGATACTGCTTGTTAGTCACCTAAGTGGAATACATGTCTACATCTACTTGAAGAAGAAATGGTTACTTACTGGTTCAAGATGTGATGCAGATGTGTATTCCATGACCTACCCTCTGTCCCTTCTGCATCAGAATCTCGTTTCCAGGCATTTGGTGTGAGGGAACTCAGGGAGGACTGTGGTGGCACTGCCTCATGTAGCTGGGGAGGGGCTGTGGTCACAGGGCATGAGCACTGCCCCTCTGCCGGTACTTTAATGCAAATTTCTCCAGCTCTGGTGCACTGGGCCGTGCATATACCTAGGTGGAATACATGTCTGCATCAGATCTTGAAGAACCACAGGTACAGTAAATAACGATTTCTTAGTGAACTGGAAAGCACCAGGGCCGCCCGGGGGGGGGGGCAAGTGGGGCAATTTGCACCGGGCCCCGCAGGGGCCCCCACAAGAGTTTTTCGGGGCCCCTGGAGCGGGGTCCTTCACTCGCTCCGGAGGCCCCGGAAAACTCTTGTGGGGCCTGGGCCCCCGGAGCTTCTTCCATTCCGGGTCTTCGGCGGCAATTCGGCAGCGGGGGGTCCTTCCACTCCGGGACCCGCTGCCGAAGTGCCCTGAAGACCCGCGGCGGGGGTCCTTCTGCCCCGGGACCTGCCGCCGAAGTGCCGGGTCTTAGGCGGCAATTCGGCGGCGAAGACCCCAGGTCTCCTGAATCCTCTGGGCGGCCCTGGAAAGCACAGGGGTTTATAGGGTACAAAAGAATTGACTGCAATGCTATTTGGTGGTTATGAATCACTCACTTCATAGGTCTGCTGTGGAATTACAACATTCATCCTACAGAGCTTTTGAATCATTAAGACCACAAATTTGGGGCTGTTATTTCAATTACAAGAGTCTCTAAAGAATGCTTTGTATCACCGAGACCTTGTTTTAATGCCAGTCTACTAGATCCTCACACACCATGTTTCTTGACCTTTGTGCTATTCTCTCTATCACAGAAGGCGGCGATGAAGGACAAGGGATCTTGAAGAAGGCCTACAACTGGTTCTGTGGCTTCGATCAGAAAAAAGGGCCCAAACTGAGCAAAGAGGAGCAGGAAGCGATAGAGAAGAAACTGACTGATACTTCCGAGGAGCCATTCTGGAGAACTGTTGTGAACATCAATGGGGTCATTCTGTTGGGTGTGGCTGTATTCTGTCATGCCTTCTTTGCATAAATCCAACCTTATGCTCCAGAGTTTTTATGAAGGTCTAACTCAAGTTCATTTTCCTTTTGAATTTGCACTGTATTCTTCAAAAGATAAACAACACTACACTAGATCCACGTATCAGACTAGTTAGTTGAGATTTAATTCATTACATTGATTTATTCATTGTTATTTTTAGAAGTTGGTGAAACTAGTTTGATTTCTATGCCCCTTTTTTCTTACTTTCCCTAAAGTGTTCCCGGGTTTTCTTTAGTTCAGCTATATGGAGGGCTGTGCTATAGATTCAGGATGAATGAATCCTTTCAAAATATAGGCTGCCTTATGTAAGTTCCCTATGCATGACATTTTATTGATGTATTCCTTTGATACTATAGCTATGTTTTTTTTCAATAGAATTTTTCTGTCTCTAGTCTCTGTTCCATATGTTATGCTGTTTTTCAGTGGACTTTTCCCCTCTCTAGTCTTTATTCACTCTTTCTCCTAAGTGGAATATGAACCCCGGTAGCTTCTGAGTTTAACGTTTGTATTTGTGCTGTTTGAGTCGGTTTGAAATTAGGCAAAACAAGTCTGGCCAGTCCTAATAAGAGTTGTGTTTATGCCTGACTCTTCAAGATTAGCTTTAAAAATTCATACACAGACTGTGCATTTAGTTTTAATATGAATTTATCCTTGAATGTGAAAGCTCTATTTATAAAAATATATTCTTGTTGATTTTGATTCCCCAGCATGATACGTCAAAGTTAGCATCCATTTACATTGACTGTAGACCTCCATTTTATAAGGAAGGCCCTAGTGTACTCTTAATTCCCCTTCTTAGTGGATTTACCACCTGGTAATTCTTTATCATGGGTGAATGTTCTAAGCATCAGAACACTGGCCTTGTGTCTTGCTTCCAAATACACAAAGACATTACAGTATTTTTCCTGTCAAATTATTAATCTTCCTTCCCTGACAATTTTGCTACAAAATTTCATTTATGCCATGAGTAAGACTGTTACACTGTAGTTTCCCCAAGGAAAACAGTCTCTGCTCTGACACCATCTAAACAATTCCAATTGTCTTCACCTTATTTGGGAGTGTGAGACAGTGATGAGGCAATGACCTTGGTTTGGGTCTCAGAGACCAATATGGTGAGACGATGTGTGATACTGCAAGTCCAGGTTGAAAAGTGAAAATAGATAGAACTTCTTACCATCTAATTCATCTTCCCCAGGAGGCGTGGATACAGAGAAGGCACTTGGGAAATTCCCAGTTGGCACAGCGAATCTGTATCACAATGCTTTGTTGCCTTATGTACTACAGCTTCCTACACAGCGAGGTGTAACATGCATCTCATCTACCTGCAGTATTGTACAGCATTGCGAACTGTGCTGCAACATGTAACAGGCAAGCCAATGTGGTCTTCTGTAAATCCCTTTAACTTTCATCACACTGTGCTGTTGTCTCAGTCTGTTGCTACTTCAGAGGAGTGCATAACAGAATGTACTGTCCTCTTGCAGCTGCAATATGATCTTCAGGATAATTCTGTCTCCCTGCAGTATCCTGACATGTACTGCATAGTGCCAAATCAAATCAGTATAATCTAAATCCTAATGCAAACTGTCTTCTTTTAATGAATACAGCAGCAGGGAGCATCTTAAGTCATCACTTTGTTGTGCTATGGAATTCATTATATTTCACTAACTATGAAGGTTTGTATGTATTAAAAATTTTCTAATGTGTTTGGGGTCCACAAAGTCAAGAGTTGGTTGTATAAGACAATGGAAAATGTAAAAAATAAAAAAAATTGCTCTTTGATCACATGCTGAAATCAAATCTCTTCAGTCCTGGTCACTTGCACACCTGGGAGTCCAATGCCCATGTCTAGGGGTCTACAGCTGTTCATATGGTGGCTCTGGGTTGCTGTAGCAGATGAGAAACTGGTGAATGAGCCCTTCTTGTGGATGATGCAGCTCCTTCTTAGCTACAGTTTGTAACTATCCTGAAAACACTGAGATGAGACCATTTGGATCAAGGCAGAAATAACACAGCTGGATCTCCCAGCCAAGCTGGGCAGCCTATACCATGACCCCCTTCTTGGGCAATCTTGATAGTCAGGGTCTGACCTGCTTGTATGTTTCATTTCTCCACCCAGGCTGAGTAATGAAGCTTTTTGGAACTACAGACTGAGAATTGCAGGGACAAACATTTGAAACCCATGTGAAGTGACTTGCCTTGGCTCAGGTTTGACAGCTAGAGCTGGCAGAGTCCAGGGATCACAACCATAGCCAAAGCTGACTGCTCCTTAGGGTAATTTGTCTTGCCCTGCAGGAGTTCTACTAAAAGCTGCCTGTGAAATTGCAGTACTGTATGCTCAGTGGATTGGCGATGGGACACGGAGCCTTTCACCTCTAGGTCACCAGTTCAACTCCATCTTCGGTTGGTAAGTGTTACTATCTGATGTCAGTTTCATGGTCTTATTAATCGAGTTGGTGGTTTCAGTCCAATTTCTAGTAGACTACTGTCTGCACCCCATAGGTGCTGTTAAACTGGTGCATATCAGTAGACAAAGCCAAGGTGTAAAGTGCACAGGAATTGAACATCCCCGTTCCTGTAGAGATGGGGGTGGCAGATTCTGGTCTCTCATCATTGTAAATCTGGAATTTCTGAGGTCAGTGGAGTTATTTCAGAAAAACATCCGGGCACCCTCATGACATGATATAATCAAATAGCAAGAGACTTTTGGGGACAGTTTAGAATAGCCTGTCATGTTTTCATATCTAGATGTATACATTTCCCATAAACTAGTTCTGCAAATCTACATTAATTTCTAGTGATATAAAGGAAGAACCATGTTGTGAAAAATCTGTAAATATCTAGGCTAATAGCACTCTGAGCCATAAGCAGTATGGATTTATAAAGAACAATAGCTAGCTCAGTGGTTTGAGCATTGGCCTGCTAAACCCAGGGTTGTGAGTTCAATCCCTGAGGGGGCCATTTAGGGACCTGGGGCAAAAATCAGTACTTGGTCCTGCTAGTGAAGGCAGGGGACTGGACTTGACTTTTCAAGGTCCCTTCCAGCTCTATGAGATAGGTCTCTCTCTCTAAATGCTGTCAGGCAAGTCTGATCTTTCATTAATAGAATTACTAAGTTAGGGCCAAATCCTGTGAGGTGCTGATTACCGTCATTTCAACCCTACTCTCATTTTATTTTCTGTATCATTGTAACTGAAGTATCTGAGCATTTCCCAAACGTTAATTAATATGCTTGAGAATGTGCTGTGAACTAGGGAAGTATTATACGATCCTCATTTTGCTGATGCACAGAGAAGCAAAATCACTTGGGAAGTCTGTGGCTTAGTTAGAAATAGAACCCTGATCTTCCAAGTCCCAGTCCTGTGCCTGGGCCTCCAAGACCATGGGGAGTATAGAGCTCTCAGCACCGCCCAGGACTGGGATCTTAAAGCACAAAGTGAATGCAGTAGCTGTACCACATTCAGATTTAACTATTCACAGACTGACTCAAAATTCATTCCAAATTGGTTTGGCTAGGAACACTTCCATGCATTAAAAACTTACTGGAGGTCCACGACCAAGGGTAATGACGAATTGCAATGTGTTGCATTGAGGTGATGTTTGTGCATTGGGTGTCTCAGTGGTAGGCTCTGCATAACTGTACCCTGCATTAATGATTGAAAGATGGGGTAAATGATGTATTGGAACACTGGTAATTTTCTTTGACGAGACCTTGAATTTGTTTGATTCAAATACTGGAGGTGGGTGCGAATCTGCTGCATTGGAGATGGAGGGTTAAGAGGGACAGTAAGGGTATGAGTAGGTAGTGGGATAATGGAGTAAACTAGAGAGGCTGCTGACAAGTGAAGGAGGTTTTTTCTAATGCTGTTTAGGCTGCCCAGCTGTTTTTTTCTTTGTGTTCTGCATGTGACACAAACAACTGTAATAGAAGCTAACTAGAGCAGCAGGGGAAGGGAGCTGCATTTATATAGCTCTCATTCTGCTTAACTTAAAATAACGTACCACTAACACAGATGTAACAACAGAGGACAACAGATCACTAGGAATTATGATGAATATAAACAGCCAGGCACAGTTTTCAACAGGGCTTCATGCCATTGTTCAGTGAAATGTGTATAGAGGACCAATTCCAGTGCAGTTCTGGGATGGAAACACCTTGGGTGCACCTATATTCTCTCCAATGACTTCAGTGCAAGAGACTTTTATCTTCCTTATAGTGACCCCTGCTGGGAGAGACTGGGATAGAGCATCTGAGTTTCCCTGAAGTCACCACTCCCACCCCATTCCCTCTAGTGTGAGAGGCTCAGGCTAGAGTAGCTGTGAGTGCCCCCCAGCCAGCACTTCTTAACTGTTCTCTGGATTGACTCTTACTGGAAGAATCACAAACTGGAGTAAATGTAAACTCACAGAGGCAGAATGCGGGCCTGTTCTCTACAGAGAATGATGCTCGGACAGATTGAACTCCCCCACAGCCTGTCCTTATATTAGAAGAGGCTGAAACTCAAGTAACAGAGTTGATGTTCAAAATTGCCTTTATAACACACCAGTGTAATAACTATGGAAATCTTTTATCAATGGCAACAACTTGATGTCTAGGCAAGGCAATAGAGGGAGAAGTCCCCAAAAGCTGTTGGCCTTGCTAGCATGGGTCTGAGGTTCAGATTTTTAGTGTACTGGTTTTGCATTTGGGTATGACAAACCATTCTCCTTTTTACAGATATTGTAGTAATTAACAGTGAACCAAAACAGAAGGTCCTCACTTAGTTTTTACTCTGTTCTTAGACAAAATGCCAACTGATGTCTTTCCCTTTTGACATAAGTCTGATCCTACAACTCTTCACACAAAATGAAGGGAGGAAAATTTTCTTTTGGAGCATCAAAAAATAGAATTAAAAGCTGCGCTGCCATTTCCCAAAGCTTCTAAAACTGACATTGGTGTTTAATGGCTTTCAATTCCTGCCCCTAGATCAGCGTATTTTAACAGTGACTGGAAACACGTGACACTAGCATGTAAGAACACATGGTAAGGCATATCCATGAGCAGACACAGCCAGGGGGTCCTTATCCTTCCAGAAAATAAGGGTGAGAAAAACAATATATATCTTTGTGCCTCCAGGATGAGATTCATCCACATGGAAAGGGAAGCACAAGACCTATACATAGGGGTGAATTCCACTCCCAGTGAGCATAGTTACCCTCCCGCACCACTTCATCTGTCATTCTTGTAATCAGAAAACCTTTATCAACTGACAGTGATGGCTGGCTAAGCTGAAAACGTGATCTCTGCATGTGTAAGTGAACTCATCTCATTGATCTATGACCACATTAATTATAGCTGGGTCTTAATCACTGTTGGCGTCAAGCTGAAAAAACAAATAGATTATTATCGATGTACGAGTTTGTCTACATGCTGATGGCGTCACAATGTAGAACAACACTGTTCGGGGAGCATAAAAACATAGTGCTAAAAACAAGGACTTGCTGTATCCAACACATTTCCTCAGAAACACCAGGCTTAATTACAGGGTATGAGGATGCCAGCTCCTGACATGTTAATTTAAGTATTTATAATATGCATGAGGCAATTCAAAGGGATTTTTTAGCATTTGTGAGTGACTAAGTCTTTTGCAATTATATCACTCGGTATAGTCAGTTGAAAAACGGTGGCATCAACTGAAAAGAACAAGGAGTCTAAGGCTTACAGTAACTAAATGTGGGGACTATTCAGTGGTCTTTAATTAGTCAGTGAATGTACCTACACTCAATTAGCCACATTTTGCTGATGCAGCTGTTGTGCCGCTAACCCCCAGACTTCTTTTACATACATGTCAAGCCCACAAATTAGGGGCTGTTAACTCAAATGTAGATGTGTTGTAAAGACACTTCAGAGCACTTCGTAACTATAAGATACTGTTTGGGACTCAATCTACCACCCATTGAACTCAATGGGAGTCTTTCCATTGGCTCCAGTGAAAACTGGGTCAGGTCCTTAATTGATAGTGTTTGGATTCTACACAGGCACCACATTTTAGGACTTTGCATGTTCCTCTATTGTGCTCTCTCATTAATTTAACACAGATGTACCTGACAAAGAGCAGGGATGTTTAAGATGCAGCTGGTTCTGTGCTTAAACCAGAATATAAGTCCAAAGTTGAACAAGGAAGAGAAGGAAGCTATGCAGAGAAACTTGACCAGCACTTTTGGCTGCCCATTTGGAGACAGGTAAGTAGCATCACTGTCATCATCTCACTGGAGATGACCACAAAGAACTCAACCAAACTGAATATTAACAAAACCAAACAACCTCTAAGTTACTCCTGTCTCTAGGCTTCCCAGTGCATCCATCCTGTTATCTCTGTTTCTATTAGAATGTTAGTTTTTCAGGACTGGGATGGTCTTATTCTGTGTCTCTGTCTGTGCTGACCACATTGTTGGCATTTACTAATTAAGAAGTAACAAATAAGAGTAACTTAGCACGCTTGTATTTTGCTATGGATATTTTCCACCTATAAAACAGTGTTGCTATGATGACCTAAATAGCTCTAGTGCTGTTGTTTTGAGATTGCACTGTGTTCTTCAAAAGAGAAATCTTAAATTGGTTAATTATACAGAGTCAGAGAAACTTATGTGAAATATAGATTTGTATTAATTAAAATGATTAATTGTTAAATTCAGAATTTAAACATGCCTAACAGATGAAGAGTAGAAGTACTGAGCCCTACAGGTAAAATTCCAATCTAGTATTTCAGAAACAAAAGTTTCAGGAAAATGCTCTGCTCAATTTCATTCACCTATAGTTTCTGTACATGATTGACTTTCTCTTCAAAATTTACTCTAGGTCTTCTGTCAATATGTATACAGTTCCTTTATTTCATAGAATCATAGAACTTAGAAGGGACCTCGAGAGGTCGTCTAGTCCAGTCCCCTGCACTTGTGGCAGGACTATTATCTAGACCATCCCTGACAGGTGTTTGTCCAACCTGCTCTTAAAAATCTCCAATGATGGAGATTCCACAACCTCCCTAGGCAATTTATTCCAGTGCTTCACCACCCTGGCAGTTAGGAAGTTTTTCCTAATGTCCACCCTAAACCTCCCTTGCTGCAATTTAAGCCCATTGCTTCTTGTCCTATCCTCAGAGGTTAAGAAAAACAATTTTTCTTCCTCTTCCTTGTAACAACCTTTTACATACTTGAAAACTGTTATCATGTCCCCTCTCAGTCTTCTCGTTTCCAGAGTAAACAAATCCAGTTTTTTCAATCTTCCCTCATAGGTCATGTTTTCTAGACCTTTAATCATTTTTGTCACTCTTCTCTGGACTCTCTAATTTGTCCACATCCTTCCTGAAATGTGGTCCCAAAACTGGACACAATACTCCAGTTGAGGCCTAATCAGTGCGGAGTCGAGCGAAAGAATTACTTCTTATGTCTTGCTTACAACACTCCTGCTAATACATCCTAGAACGATGTTCGCTTTTTTTGCAACAGCATTACACTGTTGACTCACATTTAGCTTGTGGTCCACTATGACCCCCAGATCCCTTTATTTCTCTATGTGTGAAATCTTCTTTACATATGTATTCCTGTTTGGCTTGATTTCCTCAGTGCAATCTTTCTAAATTATAATCTGTCCTTTCATTTCATGATCACCACTTTAACAGGAAGGGTTAGGAAATCACTAAAACTGACCTACTAGACATACTAAGTAGTAATCCTTAACATGGATGAATGTTCTTGGCACCAGAATGTTGGTCTTGTGTCCACAACACATTGGAAGCCCTGCTGTATAATTCATGCATAGCTGTGGTTCTTCCTTCTCTGTTAGGTCCTCTAATAAGAAATGAGATTATTTTGTGCCATCTATTGTAAAAATGTTGCATTATAATATTTTTCTGAGGAATGCAGCAAATCCTGGTTAAGAGCATCTAACCCATTTAGCTTCTTATTGCCCTATCTGAGGGTCCCAGACCCCTTCATTGAACAGGAGAGTCTGATCCTGGAGGGGACTCTCCGATATCCATCTGAGGTTGAGGGTCTGATTTTTGCAGGGAGATGCAGGAATCACCATGAAGTTGTAGGGGAGGCAGTATGAGTCACTACAAATTTAAACTGAAAAATTAAAAAGTCCCTCCTAATTCAGGCTCTTGGGGGGCAGGGATACAGTGATGGCATTGGAGCAATTTTCTGATACTGCAGGTAAACCTGTATTTTGTTCCTTTGTCTCCTCTGGTATTCCACAGTTTTCTGCAATGTGCCAATGCAGTGCCTCACAACACACTGCTCCTCTGCAGTATTTTACAGCATGAGATACCATGCACTTAGCTACCAAGGTGACAAGGGCTCAAGAATTACTATGGCTTAGATAGATTAGAATGGGTAGATGCATTGTGCTGCAATAACTGGGATTATTTCTGCACTAGCATACATTCTCCTGTAGCATTCTTCGTATTTTATGTGCTGCTTAATACTTTCACCATTATGCAGCATGCTCCACTTTGCTACTGCAAATGTTTATCTGTGCAATTCACACTCCGTGCAGTATACTGCAGCAAGCAGCGCTGTACCAAAGCAAATGAGTTTAATCCATTGTTACACACAGTCTGGCAGCAAACATAGCCTCATAATGCAAATGGCATCATACAAAGGATCACTACCGTACTGTGTGTGGAATTTAACATTTTAAAATTAGTTTTCAATTAATCCATGTACATAACAATATATGGCCAGTACAGAAAAAATTGTTGTGACTGAAATGACACACGCATTTTAAACAGGCAGATGTAATAGTACCAATGCGGTACTTGGGAAGGAAGCATGATGCATCCTCATACTCAGGGGGTGCAACTGAGCCTAAGACCCAGGTCTATTTAGTATGGACTTCTTGTTTCCCGAGTAGGGATCTTACATTTTTATCAACATTCTCATCTAGTAATGTAACACGTCTGTCCTCTTGAAACCAAGTCACCAACCATTGTAAGTCATCAGTCTGGAAGTAATATTTAAAGCCTGACACCACCAAACCTCCTCTCACTGCGGAAAGGCAATCATTTTGAAGCTCACTCTTGGGATCTTACTGCTTCATAAACAAACTGATTATTCTGGCCGTTCTTTGAAATGTGGTATTTGATGTATCAATGGAAAGTATGGCATTCGGGAAGAATTCTCATTGTTATGATACTGCTGCAACTAATGACAGTAAGTGGAGATGAGTATTCTCTTTAGCCCTGTGATGGGGAGCCAGCCCCACACAGGAGAGGAAGGACTTAAGGGAGGCCCGAGACTCCTACCATACTACCCTTTCTCCAGGAAGGAGTAGTGGAGGTGAGTCCTCCAAGTAGCACAGAGAGGCTATGTGGAGCGCAGCCAATTAGAGAAGGGCTGCAGGAAGCTGCCAATCCAGGCCCAGCAGGCCCATATAAGAGGCACTGCAGTGCAGAGCAGGATGAGTTGCTGGGAGATCAAGGAGTGAAGACTGTCTCTCGAGCAGGCTGAGAGACCTGCAGCACCTTGGACAGAGCAACTGCTAGCAGAGACCAGTTGGAGCAAGAGGGAGCTCCTGGCTGGCTGCTGACACTGGGTAGCTGAATGCCCTGAAATAAGGGCGAAGAAGGTGCTGGGGCCGTGGGTAGGTGGCCGAGGGAGATGGAGCAGCATTGGGAGAAGGTAAAGAGTCACAGCAAGAAGCTGCTATCTATAGGGTTTCTGTTTTGGAACCCGGAGTAGTGGGTGGGCTGGGGTCCCTCCCACTTGCCACCGAGGAAACGGGTGGACAATTGGACAGTTGTACTCCCCTCCCAGAAGCGGGAGAAACAGAGTGACCTAGCTGGAGGGCTGAGTCGTGAAGAGGATGTGGCGGTTCCTGAGGCTGATAGGCAACAGACCGGACAGAGAGGCAAAGTGATGGTGTGCAAACTGTGGACATGGGCATTGGCTTCGAGCTAATCCCCAAAGGACCAGTAGGAGGCACCAGCCCAGCGGTGAGAGGTGAACCCCTGACAAGCCCCTTGATATTTATTGCAAAGCTCCCTGGTTATTAAGCTTGGCTTTCTCTTCGTGAACTGGGCACTCTCAGGTATTATAATTATTTATTACATGTATGTTCCATAAGTTTGTGAAGTGCTTTACAGAGCACACAGCAGTTCAGCCAGGATCCTGGGCAGAAAAACCATTTCCAGTTGACTCAGATATCTTTATAAGAGAACAAGAAATTCCCTTTGGTCGAGCTGCAAATTCAAATCCCTTTGATCGTTTCCATAGTGGCTGAGACAGGGCTACCCCCTGGATCGGCTCTGAAGCTGCTCACATGGCAGCTGTGGGCTGCTGTAGCAGATGAGAAGCTTTGGCAAATGAGTCCTTCTTGTGAATAATACAGTTCCCTTTTTGCTACAATTTGTAACTAACTGAAAAACACCATGAAAGAGTGAGACCATTCGAGTCAAGGCAAAAACAACTCTCAGCAGACTGTACAGTGATCCATCCCCACTTGGGCACTCTTGGATTATTCGACTCTGTTCTGTTTGTTCACTTAAATTTCTCCATCCAAGCCTAGTAGTAAAGGCTTTTGAAAGTAAGGACTGGCAATTGCCAGGACAGACATAGTTGTAGCATTTCTGGAGTGACCCACCTTGGTTCTGCAGTGAGTACTCTGATCCTTAACTCTCTTTTCTGTTCTTTAACAACTATCCCTCAGCTTTTAAAACAGGAACCAATGGAGTCCAGAGTTCACAAATTTTGTTTCCTTAAGTCAATATTTGTGTTGCTTGGCAGCATTTTTACTCAAAGCTGCTCATGTAAATATTACGTTATTTTCAATTCTGTGAACAGGAAGATTTTTTAAAAGTAATGAATTAGTACAAGGAAAATTCAGGGAAGAATTTCTTCCGAAGTAGGGAATTATCCTCTTCAATTCACTGCACTGGTTATTTCATCCATTCATTTATAAAAGCAATTTCAATGTTTAATTTTTTTTTTCAACCTTTGTTGTTGCGTCTTTTTTTTTTTTTTTTTTTTTTTGAGAAAAAAACAAACTAATTGATTTGATTATTTGTTTTTTACACTCAAATGATAGATCAGCTCCAGAGACCTAAACATGTCTAGGCCTTCCACTCGTGCTTGGGCAAATATTGTTCCATAGGGTGCTGAAAGAGTAACAAAAACAATGCATAATGAACCTGTGGAACTCACTCCCAGAATATATAAAATATATAGTAAAGAGCTTAGTAGCATTACAAAAATCAATAGCTATTTATTAGGAAAAGAATCTATATCCACAGGTAAATTAACTAGGTTAAAATATGTAAGGGATATAAAACTTTTGTGCTTCAGGGCATATGCCAACCATTAACTGTCTGGGGTTAGGCAGAAAATTTGCCCGTAGGACGTTACTGCGTAATTGTCCACAATGAAGGTTTACACCTTCCGCTGATGCATCTGGTATGTACCACTGACTTAGATGGACCATTGTTTTAAAGTGGTATGGTAATTCCTGTGTTTTTATGGGATAGATTGATTTAGCTCTATCCTTATCCTGCATTCCTGGTATGTTCTTCTGTTAAGTTTTGTCTAAAGTGGGAAAATGCTCTATTGCTGACTGCTGTTGTTAGCAATGGAACCCCTTGAAACTGTGCTGAAAATTATTTAACTACTAGTGCAGACTGGACAAGATGGCTATCGGCATCTTTACAGAATGCATGTCCCATCAGGTCTCTGTCAGTTGTCAGTAATGGGGCAGTTTCCAAGTATAGACAGGGCTGTTCAAGAAGTTTAAAGGAAATGCTTGTAATGGTAATTGGTTACTGCTTGTTCAGCTAAGATAAGGAAGGGAAAGGAACTCATACTGAGAGAGGGAGAGAATGGATCATGTAGGGATCAATTTCTCCTATTGCAGGAAAATCAGAAGGTTACTCACCTTATAGTAGTTGCAGTTTTAAGATGTGTGGTCCCTATGGCTATTAATTGTAGGTGCACACATGCTCTGGGTGCCCAGGATTGGAAATTCTTTAATAGCAGTGTCTGTTGGTCCATGCCTGTGCCTCCTTGTGCTTCCATGTGAGGGCATAAAGGGCAGCACAGTCTGACTGCACCCCAGTTCCGACTCTACAGAGAGAGGAAGGAGGGTGGGTTGTGAATACCAGTCAGGACCACACATCTCAAAGACCTGCAGCTACTCTAAGACGAGTAATCTGCCTTTCTTCTTGAAGTGATGGTCCTTACAGTTATTTATTGTGGGTGACTCCCAAGCACTGCTCATTGAGGTGGTGGTGCGAGGAAGTATGCTGTACCACAGAATCGGGGATCACTGAGCAAAGGAGGAATCTGTGGCCAAAGCTTGGACCAGAGCATCATGCCTGGTGAATGTGTAGGGAGCTCCAAGTGACTGCTCTGCATGTCTTTGAGAGGGGAATTCCCTGTAAGGAAGCTAGAGATGCAGCTTGAGCTTTCATAGAATGGGACCTGACAGTTTGAGGAGGAGGGGCTTTCATGATGACACAGCAGAGGTATTCAGATTGGTTAAGGTAAAACTCAGATGGCACCTTAGGTATGAACTTAGGATGTAGGTGTAAAGAAACTTTGTCCTCGTGAAAAATAGTATAAGTTGGGTCTGACATAAGAGGACCAAGATCCCCTATCCTTCTGGCAGAGGTAATAGCCATCAGAAAGGCAACTTTGAAGGACAGGTGCAGGATGGAACAAGGAGCTAAAGGTTCCAAAGGTTGTCCCGTGAGGGCAGAAAGGACAAGGTTGAGGTCCCAGGCAGGGACTGGTTTCAAAACTGGAGAAAATGTCCTTTATGATGACCTTTAGGAACTTTGCAGTAATGGGATGAGTAAAAACAAAGCATCCTTTCACCCGGGAGTGGAAAGTGTCAATAGCTGCCAAACCAGACGTCTTTAGCGAGAGAAAAAATGGCCGTACCAGAGTGATATCTGATGCCTGTGCACATAAGTGATGCTACAGGCACCAACAGGAGAATCGTTTCCATTTTGCGAAGTAGCATTTTTGTGAAGTGGCTCTCCTGCTGTTCTGGAGAATGGCTTGAACTCCCTCAGAGCAGGCTCGCTCTATCCATCGAAAAGTCTCACTGTCAAAAGTAGGGATGCTGGATTGAGCTGGCTCGCCCTGCCCTCATTCCGGGACAGTAGTCCCTGAAATGGCTGCAGGAGGATGCATGGGCAAAAGACTAGTAGTTGTATGGTGGTGAACCAAAACTGCCTTGGCCACCAGGGTGCTATGAGGATCACTGTCACTCTGTCAAGTTAGATCTTCCTGAGAACCTGAGGAAGCAGAAGGGATGGGAGGTATGGCACATATCAGTGGTTTTGACAACTGTACCTGGAATGTGCCCTTGGCAGTCCCGGAACAATAAACTGGACACTTTTTGTTGTGGTGGGTTGAAGAGATCCCAAGATGGGATGCCCTGTTGCTGGGTGAAGTTCCCATTTGTGATCCATGCGGAAATGCCTGCTGAGGCTGGCTGTCCATAAATTCATTAGCCCTGGGATGTGTACAGCTGAGAGGGTGATCCGATGCACTGGTTCCAAAGGCAGATTATGTCTTCAGACAAAGGGGGAAATCTCACTCCTCCCTGCTTGTTTAAATAGTAGATGGTGGTCATGTTGACTGACCTGACATGGACAAGTATGAACAGAATGATGGTGTGACGGGTTCCCCCCCCACCTTCCGGGGTGCCACCTGATGTACTGACGTACCTCTGAGCCCGCCTGTTCCACCAGCCTGGGCTCCCTTATACTATCTTGCCGAGCCAGGCCCTCAAGTCTCCTCCAGCCCACACACAGGTAGGGACACGCCCAGCTGCAGAAAGACACAGACACTGAAATCAGCTCTGCATGGGTAGGCTTCAGCTAGGGAACTGCCCAGCACTCCAGGGCACACCCCCTCTGGAGTGTAAACCCAAAATTATATCGTCTTGCGCTGCACAGGGAACTATACAGCGTACGCTCATGACATTCGCCCCCTCCCTCAGTGTGGAGGAAGATCTGCACAGCTTTTTGTCCCCCACTTATGAATTCCACAAACTGGTTTCAGAGAAAACAAAAACAGGTTTATTAACTACAAAAATAGATTTCAAGTGATTATAAGGGTTAGCAAACAGATCAAAGTAGAGTACCCAGCAAATGAAACAAACATGCAAGCTAAGCTTAATACTAAAGAAACTGGTTACAAGTAGTAATTTCTCACCCTAAATGTTGTTTTAGACAGATTGCAGAGGTTTTTGCAGGCAAACTGCTCTTTCTTGCAGCTTAAAATTCCAGGTAGTTCTTTCACAGGCCAGACACCTCTCCACTCTGGGCTCAGCTCTTCCCCCCAGCCTTGTCTTTGTTTCTTAGATGTTCCCAGCAGTCATCCTGGGTGGGGATTCAGTGAAGAACGAACGCTCATTATGTCACTCCCCTGCCTTAAATAGGTTTTACATATAGCAGGAATCCTTTGATTTTACAGTGTGGTCGGTCCCCCCCCCACCCCACCCCCGTCGAAAAATACTGGTATTCTATCATGGAGTCCAGTACCAGGTGACATGATCACATGACCCTGTAGTGTCAAAGCAGCCATGAGTCAAAGGCTGTTTATAGCATCCCAGGAAGGTAGGAGATTAGCATCTTCAAAGATCTATTGTTCTCCCTAATGGTCCATTGACTGGTCCCCAGCTAGTCAGCCAGACTGATTGCATTCTGTTTGGTGGGCGTTCCCCAGGTGCAAACACTTTTGTAGTACAGATGTATAGTCAATATTCCTAACTTTAGATACAAAAATGATACATGCATACAAATAGGATAATCCTATTCAGTAAATCATAACCTTTCCAATGGTATCTCACAAGACCCATCTTGCAAAAAATACATCTTAGATATTCTATAATCATATTATAACAATATTTCTATGAAGAATATGGGGCGTAGATGGGCAGGAATGTCTTGCATGCTTTGAGAACTGCTCAAAGCCTAAGGTTGATATGTAGTCTGGATTCCTGTGGGGACCAGGAGCCTCAGGCTGTCTGGCCATCGAGATACCCCCATGCTAGTAGGGAGGCATCTGTGACAAGAGTCTTTGTAGGTGGTATGGGAACAAAAGGGACCCCCACACATACTGTCTCTTTCTTTTCCCACCATGTGACCAATGTCAGTATGTCTTCAGGAAGAGAGAGCTTCTTGTCTAGAGAGCTCCTGCTTGGGGCATAGATTGTCCATAACCAGATATGAAGACATCACAGATGCAGGAGTGACACAGGAGAATACCATCATGTAGCCTAACAGAACCAAGCAGATCAGGCTGTAGGAGGAGGGCTGAAATGAAGCTGGCTGATGAGAGCCTTCATGGCTAGGAATCAGTCCAGAGGTAAGTAGGCCCTTGCTGTGAGTAAAGTTCAGGTCTGCTCTAACGAACTGTATGGTTTTCAAGGATGTTAATATGAACTTGTCTAAATTGACTTGAAATCCTAGGGAATGAAAGAATTGAAGTGTGGCTGTGGTAATTGCCTGTATCTTTTGGCAGGACCAACCCGTGAGCAGCCAGTTGTCCAGGTAAGGAAATCTCAGTCTCCCTTATCTGCGGTGACCACCACAAATTTTTTTGTAAATACCGTTAGAGTCACTGAGAGACCAAAAGGGAGTGCCCTGTATTGAAAGTGCTTCTGGCACAGGGACCTTTTGTAAGTTGGGTGAAGGTCCAAATGAAAATGTGTGTCCTTCAAATCAAGGGTCGTAAACCAGACAACTGAGATGAGGGAGGGTAAGATAGAGACCAAGGTGGTCATTCTGAAGTTTCAGTGTCATATAAAGAGAGAACTTAGGAGGGCAGTGGTGCTGGGTGTCTACTCCATTGCATCCTCTGCAACTTCTTGGGAGGTTCATATGTCCTCTGATGGAAAAAGAATGGAGGCGATGAATGATGATGAGGCGGAGGAATCCTACGATACTTTCTCCAGGGTGCCAGAGTAAAAATATCTAAAGAGTGGAGAGTAACACAAAAGTCTTTGAGGGTATGCAGCGACTCATCAGTCTTGTCACTAAATAAGTTGGTAGCCTCAAACAGGAAATTCTCAGCGGTGGTTTGGATCTCTTTGGGGAAACTGGAGGCCTGTAGCAATGAATCTCTTCTCATGACTATCGAAGTAGTCCTAGAGTGCATCAGCCACATCAAGGGGCACCTGGAGGGAAGTTTGTGCAACTAGCTTTCCCTCATCCAGGATGTCCTGGAATTGAGGTCCACATTCTTGAGGGAACTTGTTCACAAATTCTGATAGCTTATTGTAATGTAAAAAGTCATATTTGGACATTAAAGCATGTTAGTTTGCTCTCCAGAATGCTAAGGTAGCCAAGAAAAACAGCTTCCTTCCAAAGATGTGTAGTTGCGTGGTATCTCTGTCCGGGGGAGTGGACTTGGGCTGGTATAGCCGACTTGGTTCTGTAACTATATGCATCACCAGGGAATTGGGGTTAAGGAGGGAAAACAAAAATTCCAGTCCCTTGGGGGGAAAGAAGTAATGCTTCTGAGCCTGCTTTGGGGCTGGGGGCTTGGGTGCAGATGTATGCCAGACTACTCGGGGAGGTTCCATGATAGCCTCATTAATCATGAGTGCCATTTTAAAAAGAGCTGTAGCCTGACATATGTCTAGGAGCTTAAGGGTTGCATTCTGGACCTCCTCCAGAGGAGTCTGGAGAGTGCTGCAATTCTCCCGAGAAGGTCTGCTACTGGTTACAATCATCTGGACGTGAGGGAGACATTGGTGATACTGCCTTGTCTGGAGAGCAGGTGGTGCTGATTGATCCTCCTCCATCAGCTCCTCCCATGGAGATTACTATTTTGCCTTGCTGGGTGAGGAACTCAGGATCCTCATACTCAGATGCCTGGAAGCATGGATCCCAGGAGCTCCATTAAAGTCAATGTGATGGATCAGAGTGGAAGAGAGGTGATCCCCACGCTGGGTACCATTGGTCCCTGGTCTAGAATTACTGTTGACAAGACAGGGAGGTGGAGTTGATCTGGAAGCCATGTCCGGACTGATTGTCCTCTGTTGGCTATCTGAAGGGAATGACAGTACTGACTCATATTTGTCCGGTAGGCCTCCTCGTGTTCTATTATTGGGGCTGGGGGTACCATGGGATCTGTGAGCTCCCATTACTGTTGCGGGGTTTGTTTTTTTTCTGTAGGGGCTCCAGGTATGTCTGTTCCAGGGTACAGCATCTTCTAGCAGTGCTGGAGGAAGGGGCAAAGTGGGCCTCTTTTTTGAGCACATATGAGGGGATTTGTCCTGTTTCTGCTGGGGAAATTTGATCTTGTTTGTTTAGTGTCTCTACTTCATGAGGGTCGTGTATTTGGAAGAGGACTCCAAACTGCTGATACTGGACACTGGCGATGCACCGCCTGATGGTTCCAGGTGAGCGGGAGGGCCCCAGATCTGAATGGAGCCTCATGGAAAGCTACATAAGGCGCTTGTGGAACCTGAAATCTTTTCTGGTACATGGAAGGAATGCATGGCAGATACTACACTTCAAGGGAATGTGAGTTTCCCCAAGGCAGTACAGACAAATTTTGAGGGTTGCTCACTGGGAAAACCCAGGGGCAGGCCAGGCAAGGTTTAAAGCCAGGCACTTTGGGCATAATTGATGCCCTGTAGAAAAAAAGGGGGAATTAGAGGAGGAAGAGCCTCCAATCCCCAAATAACTAACTAGCACTAAAACTAAGCTAACTAAGAATATTATTTTCAATAGTTAGACTCAACAAAGTCGAACATTGACAAGAAGAACAGACACAGGAGGTTCTGTCACAGACTGTGAGCAGTAGAAGAGGAACTGGGGATGTGGGGTTGGTCTGTGCCACCCTTTATGCCCTCACAAGGAGGCACAGGGCATAGGCATTGAGTAACAGACACTGCTGTTAAAGAATTTCCAGTCCCAGATGCACACTGTGTGCACACACTCATAGTGACTACCCATAGGGACCAGTGCTCAAAGAAGAACTTCCTGATATCCAAATATTTTTTTTCCAGTGGAGATTTCTAGGCTGCACAGCGGTTTCTTTCAATGTTCTGCAAGTGACCTGTCATGAAGATGAGGCTGTTTGATAAGTGGCCTTTCAGTAGGAGCTGTTCCAGAACAACCTGGAAAGAGAACTGGAGCTCTCATTCTGTTTAATATAAAATAAAATAACATAATGGAGGGTAACAGATCACTAGGAAATATCATGCCTGCAAACATGCAGATGTGGGGCCAGATTTTTGGCTACTAATGGGTATGTAAATTGGGACAAGTCAATCCACGGAAGTCTCCTAGCGTGTGCCTGCACAGGGGACAGCTAGAATCTTGGTGTTTGCACTCCCAGAACACAAGGTGTGGGAGTATTAGTATAACCAGCAGTGCTAGACACCCCAAAGGGGTTTTGTGTTGCGAGAGTCAGAAGGTTATTACAGATGAGCTCAAGCCATGAAGTTCAGTTTTAAATTTAAATCCCTCTCCACCAAATTTCAAGACTGTTTGAATCTGGGGGTTCGATTTGGCCCATAATAGGATGGGGCTAGCTGCAAAATTTGGATTGGATCTGGATTGTGGTGCTCCTCCCTCCAAAAGTGTGAACTGAGTTTGGTTCTGGAGGGTTGATTCTGGACCATCTGTAATGTTTGTACTGAAAAGTTGGGCTTTATCAGCTGAATAATGTCCAATTAGGTGTATCTATGTAACCTGCCTCCCTCCCCCTCTTCAGAAAATGGACAGAACTATCAAGAAAGGGTTAGGTTCCATCAAAGAACAGCGGGGAGATCCTGGAAGGCATAGAGCCTTCAGAAGATGCTTATTGCCATAGTGGATGGTAGTTTCCACTCAAGAGATGTCACAGAAAAATCACCTGGAGAAGCATAAGCCATCAAAGAGCTCCAGGATTAGGCAGTCCCTGCAGAAGATGCTAGGGGTCTCTGAAGGTGTGACATCTTTCAGGGAATGTTAAGGTGCTCCAAGATAGGTTGATTCCATTTGGCTTATGCCAAGGAGCTCAATGAGAGGGCGTGAGGGGTTGGTCTCCTTTACAAAATGCTACTGAGCTCTGGGGAAAATGAACCCCTGAGAATGTTTCAAAGTTCTAGAATGCTCGTGTCCAATTTGAGGGATGGCAACATTGCATGCCATTCAGTTTGGTGCCTTGTAGAAGGACAGAGAAGGTACAGGGTGGGATGTAACCCCCAGCTATAGTACCTTCACTTATCACAGGTAAAAGATAGTTGCACAGAATGGCCATGCTGGAGTAATTTCTACGTGCAGAAATACTGAGGAGCAGTTGTAGGTGAAGTAAAACTCTTCATATGCTAAAACAGATAGGAATTTAATACAGAACATTTAAGAAAAAGTCTGAGTCACACAATGTGCAGGGGTTTTGCTGCTATTTTATTGCTTTATGATGCCCTGGGTTTAAGGTTTCCACTCGATGACTTTGATGGCGATTTTTGCTGCTCTGCTTACAGCCTCACTGGAGTCATTCAGCTGCCCTCGAAAGAGGTCCACATGGTTCAGTAGTGTCTTGCGACCCTCAGGTGCCTCAGACAGCATGGTCAGGGCTTTGATTGCATTCAAGCGTACTTTGCTGGTTTCATCATCGACCAGCTTCAGTAAAGGTGGAATGGCATCTGCACTAAGGGCTGCATATTTCCCTGAGCAAAAAATAATTAGACTTAAAATTTGTTATTGAATATAATCAAATAACCACTTAACAAGCCTGAACCTGTTAATAAACCATGACCACACACTAGAACGGGAGCTAGCTCGATCTCCACTCTGGTTCTAGATTTTGAACACTTCAATATTTGGTAGTGCTGATGGCTGTTGGTTCAGCCCATCTCTGCTAGAGACCACAATAAACCTCCATTTTTTATTCTTAAGAGAGCAATCCCACTACTTAAGTTAACTCCCCCTACTTTCCACATTTTATTTATTTTACTTTGAAAAGAATCACGTAGCTCTCAAGAGACACCAAATGATAAGAAAAAATTTCTCAGGGCAAATGTCCTCAGGAGCGCCCTCCACTCTTTTCTTTTCTAAGACATTCTGAGTAAATACTTAAATCTACTCCTGTATCATCTTCCAGAGCAAGGGGGGCATTTGCAGTGGTATGCAGAGGAGGACTGAAACACAATTACTGTTATTAAGGATTCTTGTATGTCCAATTACATGTTCAGCACACTGAAAAGTTACCCGTTAGTGTTTTCAAAGTCATGTATCTGACTTTGATGAGAACTCCCCCCCTTCCCCCCCCCCCCGCCCCAGTAGTGGGGAAAATGGTACCTTTTAAACACACACACAAACTACAGGAAAGTAATGGAAAACTTAGGCACTCCTGCTCTCAGCTAAGGATTGCAGGTTCAAAGCATTCCCAGGGCAGTTGCTGGTTGTGGGACTCTGACCTAGCAGCACCTGTGAGGGAGGGTGGTGCTATAACCATTACTTGCCCTCTGCCAGAAAGAATCTTCCCCAGGCACAGGTAGCCCTGACATACATTTCCCTGAGCCAGTGGAGGTGGATCAAACCAACTATATTGCAATACCTAGACACTATGGGTGAACAAAGTAGCTGAGGGACAGACCTAATGAAATGTCCTGTTTCTGCAACAACTTTAGCATTATTTGAACCTAGATTTTTTTAAATTTATCTAAGAAAGTTATGAAATAAAACGGTCAGCTGATCAAATGGCACTAGTCTGATAGCAGAATGAGGAATGCTCTGCTTTACAGGAAGTAGCCCCAGCAGGAGCTGCTTCTCTCACCTTGGGTCGTAGTGGTGGCATTCATCAGGGCTCCTGCTGCATTGGCTCGGACCTCAGGATCTGAATCCTCCAACAGGCTGACCAGCACTGGGATAACCTCTTCATCCCACACAATATTTTTTCCTTCCAGAGGGATACTGAGGAAGAGAGAAGGTTAACGTGCTTTCTTGAACCTATGTCAACAATCAGTACAACTGACTACAGCCTCCTACCATTTCCCCCCTTCATTTCATGACAAGAATGCTGATGCAGAATTCTCTTCTGTTCTGTTTGGAGCCAGATTATTCTGAATGTTAGAGGGCACTTTAAACACCCATACCAGAGTTACAAATCGGACAAGGGAGAGGTCAGTTTGTGGTAGAGTGGTTACTGTTGAAACTACATGCTCAATGCATCGGAAAGATAGGAAGTATGGCAAGAGACCACCCTGGCTTAACCAGGAAATCTTCAATGATCTGAAACTCAAAAAAGAGTCCGACAAATTACAAAGGGTGAACATAAACAAATTACACAAGTATGTAGGGACAAAATTAGGAAGGGCAAGGCACAGAACAAGATTAAACTAGCTAGAGACATAAAGGGTAACAAGAAAACATTCTCCAAATATATTAGAAGCAAAAGGAAGACCAAAGACAGAGTAGGCCCGTTACACAATGGGGGGGGGGAGGGAACAATAACAGAAAATGTGGAAATGGCACAAGTGTTAAATGACTTTTTTGTTTCAATTATCACCAAAAAGGTTGGCAGTGATTGGACATCTAACACAGTAAATGCCAGTGAAAATGAGAAGGATCAGAGGCTAAAATACGTCACCAGGGCCTGATGAAATGCATCCTGGAATACTCAAGGAGCTGACTGAGGAGATATCTGAGCCATTAGCAATTATCTTTGAAAAGTCATGGAAGACGGGAAAGATTCCAGAAGACTGGAAAAGGGCAAATATAGTGTCAATCTATAAAAAGGGAAATAAGGACAACCCGGGGAATTACAGACCAGTCAGCTTAACTTCTGTACCCGGAAAGATAATGGAGCAAATAATTAGGCAATCAATTTGTAAATATCTAGAAGATAATAAGGTGATAAGTAACAGTCAGCATGGATTTGTCAAGAACAAATCATGTCAAACCAACCTGATAGCTTTCTTTGACAGGGTAACAAGCCTTGTGGATGGGGGGAAGCAGTAGACGTGATGTATCTTGATGTTAGTGAAGCTTTTGATACTGTCTCGCATGACCTTCTCATAAACAAACTAGGGAAATGCAATCTAGATGGAGCTACTATAAGATGGATGCATAACTGGTTGGAAAACTGCTCCCAGAGAGTAGTTATCAGTGGTTCACAGTCAAGCTAGAAGGGCATATCAAGTGGGTCCCTCAAGGATCAGTTCTGGGTCCAGTTCTGTTCAATATCTTCATCAGTGATTTAAAGAATGGCATAGAGAGTACACTTATAAAGTTTGCGGATGGGGTTGCAAGTGCTTTGTGTAGGATAGAATTAAAATTGAAAATGATCTCGAGAAATGATCTGAAGTAAATAGGATGAAATTCAATAAAGATAAATGCAAAGTACTTAACTTAGGAAGAAACAATCAGTTGCACACATACAAAATGGGAAATGACTGCCTAGGATGTAGTACTGTGGACAGGGATCTGGGGGTCATAGTGGATCACAAGCTAAATATGAGTGAACAGTGTAACACTATTGGGGGGGGGGGGAAGCAAACATCAATCTGGGATGTATTAGCAGGAATGTTGTAAGCAAGACACAAGAAGTAATGCTTCAGCTTTACTCTGCACTGATTAGGCCTCAACTGGAGTATTGTGTCCAGTTCTGGGGTGCCACACTTCAGGAAAGATGTGGACAAATTGGAGAAAGTACAGAGAAGAGCAACAAAAATTATTACAGTTCTAGAAAACATGACCTATAAGGGGAGATTGAAAACATTGGGTCTGGAGAAGAGAAGACCTGGGGTGGGGGGCATAACAGTTTAAGTACATAAAAGGTTGTTACAAGGAGGAGGGAGAAAAAAATTTCTCCTTAACCTCTGAGGATAGGACAAGAAGCAATGGGCTTAAATTGGAAAAAAAGGCCTTTTAGGTTGGACATTAGGAAAAACTTCCTGTCAGGGTGGGTTAAGCACTGAAATAAATTGCGTAGGAAGGTTGTGGAATCTCCATCATTGGAGATTTTTAAGAGCAGGTTAGACAAACATCTGTCAGGGATGGTCTAGATAATACTTAGTCCTGCCATGAATGCAGGGGACTGGACTAGATGACCTCTCGAGGTCCCTCCTATAATTCTATATAGTAGTATAGCTCATGGAGGTATTTTGGTGATACTAGCAGTGAGCACTGGGGTTGGGTGCCTATATTTCCACAGCCATTTGCCTTTAAAGCCAGAAGCCAAGTGTTCATATTATCTAATACTCTAACTTTTAAATGTGGTGCCTCACAAATAAGATAAAATACAGGGTCCTTGCCTTGATGCAGGCTTGTAGTTGAACTCTTGGGTTTGACTCACTAAAAACTCTTATTGGTGTACTCTGTGGATGATGAATTTAAGACTTAAATAAAGAGCCACAGGATGATTCTGAGTGCACAGATCTCATTTCTTTAAGAGGATCTGCCATATTGTAGCTCCCTATTCAGCATGTGTTTGGGCTGAACTTAGCATGGTAGTTTTTATAAACAATGATGCCATTTCCATGGAAGATTATTATATTGAACTGTATTACATCATAGTGACCAAATATGTTATCCTTCACCATACTGCACGGTTCTATTAACAACAACTTGCATTTATATTGTGTATTTTACTCCAAAGATTGTGAAATGCTTTACCGACTTAACTAACTGATATACAAAGTATACACAGGAATGTTTTGAAATGCAGCCACTCTAGGATAAAATATAGCAACTATTTAACCCAACATAGTAACAAATGACATAAAGTTTATAACAGGAGATGAAGAATGCTGTATCCAACTGAAAATTTAGGTAGGTAAAAAATAATTAGTTTATTTTAACATTCCTCCTCTTGCAAAAAGTTGTTATGGGATCGATCTGGTGATCACAAATTATCAGGATTTTGGTTCTACACTGTCTCAAAACGGTACTTCCAGCAGTGCTGCACTGCTTAGCACCATGCAGGGGCATTAGCTCACTACTAACGTGAGTGGCAGGGGTGGGAGGGAAGAGTGCCATCTACTGAATCGCCAACACCAGAGCAGCTAAGTTCATGTACACATCTAGCCTGATGTTACTTTGCAATGTGAGATGTGACAAGTTTAAAGTGTAAGGTGGTACTCCTGCAAACTAGTGCCCGGGACTCAATCAGTAGACAGATATTGTCTTGGAACAACCCATGTGCATAGTCCTTTCTTTCCCTTACCTAATTCCCAAGAGGGCACGGGCAGCTTTGCTCCTGATGGCCACTGATGGATGAGTGAGCTTTTCCTTCAGAATGGGAACAGCGCCTGTTGCAAGAGCTTCAAAAGCCTCTACACATAGGCAGCCAGAGAGTGTGTCCAGTATCAACTCTTGGATTTCATCCAGCTCAGTTTTCAGTTTAAGGACAAGTGAAGAAATCAAACTGCTTTCCACTATGCCAACAGCACCTGCAGGCAGAGACAGAAAGGAAACTTGGACTGAAAGTGCTAAGGCATTTAATGCTTCAATCAACATTTTGAAATTTGCTACCACGATTAAAATGACCCAGCTATTTCTGTCCCCATAATAGTGTGGTGTTAAGAGAGATGGAGACTGTTGTAACTGTGGACACTTTACTAGCACTCCTCCAACATTTCCCCAGGATTTATTTGGCAAATTTCACCTCTATTTGCAAACTGTAAGCAGTTTATAGTTTCCTCAAATGTATTCTCTTGCAGAGTCATTCCCTTCAACCTTATTCTGTCCAGTATCATTTGCTAAGAGAGGCAACAAATTATCTACTGCCACAGCTCATGCTTGTTCCTACAATGATTTCAACCCAGGTGAGGCTCAAGTTAACAGTTGCTCTGATGTTCCCAATATCCACAAGTGCAATATTTTGTCCCTATAATAACTCCTGCTGAGAGATTACAGGAGTGGAATAGCGGTGTGCTCCCTGTCACGGAGTGTGGGGGGACACAAGGCTCTGCACCTCCGGCTTCCTGCGATTTACCATGACTCTCAGCCAGCCAGTAAAGCAGAAGGTTTATTTAGACGACAGGAACACAGTCCAAGACAGGTCTTGCAGGCACAGACAACAGGATCCCCCCCAGTTAGGTCCATCTTGGGGTCCCAGGGCACCACAGCCCCCTTGGGAGGTCAGAGCCCTGTCTGCCTCCCAGCCATTCCACCAGCCAGCTCCTGAAACTCTCCCTTCAGCGACCCCTCCCACAGCCTTTGTTCAGTTTCCCGGGCAGAGGTGTCACCTGGCCTCTAACCCCTTCCTGGGTTCTCACGTTACATGCTCGGGTATCTTCCCTCAAGGCCAGTCTCCCATCCCCCAATGCAGACCATCCTAGCCAACCTCCCCTGCCTTCCCAGCCAACACTCCCCACTCAGCATTCAAAGACCAAATTAAGAACAGTCCCAGTTTGTCACACTCCCTTACACCATTCCTTACAATGATTTATACTGGGAGAAACAGGGGGTTTGAGCTTCCTAGCAGTCAGCACTTCACTATTTCCTAGAAAGAATAATCTTGCTGGGCTACAGCACAGCTGCGAGGGCTGAGTGGCTTACTCTTAAGTGTTCCATTTCTTAGACAATACTAAGCCAACATTGAAACAGCATTGCCATGGAAAAGTGAAAGCAGAAGAGAACACATTGTCCACCAGTAACTATGTGGAAACAAAATCCTCAGCGTCTGGTTGCTAAGACAATTCTTTGGTTACTAAGAGAAAAGTGGCTCCATTTGAATTGATTCATATGTAGTTGAACAAGGAAGTTCAGTGTATGAAAAGCAACAAGGCTACTTAAAAGCAATCTCCTTATTCAGGGATAAAGGGATCTTTCCCCCAAGTACAGCTAGAAAAGGATTTCAATGACCCTTTGGTAACCCATGGGAAAAATTCCCTGAGTTCACAGTCAAGCCTATGACTACTATGGCCCTTTATCAATGTATAGAACCGAATAACCTCTACTCTACTTCTGAGGTTTCGCTGACATTGAGTAATTTCATATGTCATTAGCTTACTGGGCTTTCCTCTCCTAATGCAGAAGCAGCCGTGACAGTGATGTTATTAAAGCTTTTGCTACATTTGGAAACCAGTTGCTGTAAGAGTACAAAAACCATCAAGTTGGGAAAAATGAAAATTGGAATCACAAAAATTATAGGCTACAAATAAGTGATGTTTTAAGCTGAGAACTGTGTATTGTGACAGGACAGTGATGTGGGGAGAGCATATACATGTCTTCTGTAATGCCATAGATCAGTGTGACTGCACTGGGGAGTCATGTTGCCAAGGCATGATATTGTAATTAAGCATGATTTCCATTTTCCTTTCTTTAATCAATTTTCTCTTTCTTTTTCAGGCACGAGGAGAAAGAAACTCATGACCAGATTCTGGCCCCATGTTCCATCCCATTTGTGTTGCTTTGATGGAACAAAAGGGATGATTGGCTTCTCTAATGGGCCAGCTAGAGATTCTCCTCATAAAGGAATAAAGTCTGTATTGCTGACTCTCACTGATTTTTGGCTCCTTTGTCATAGCGCTGTGCTGGGGTGGGCTGGAAAACAGTGGGGATATAGCAGGGAGTGCTTTGTGTGCCAAGAACCCCTGGCTGGCAGCATGGTCCCTAGAGAACTGAGCCTGCAGGAATAACTGAGAACAGCCTAAATTATAACCTGGGGCTGACCTACCCATATTTCCCCCACTGGTCTGATCCCAAGAATCTGCCTCCACATGTTTTGAAGGTCTTTTGAAGTAAGTTGTATAGTGAGAGAGAAACTTTCAAAAACCAGCCTTTAAAACTGCTCCCATAGTTGTTCATGAGAAAAATCTCCCCATAAGCCCACTGGCACGTAAGACTAGGATAGCCAAAAACTTCCTACTATTTGCAAATGTAGGTCTGCCATGCAAATAATTGTATGTGCAAAATTGGGGGTTTCAATGTCAGAGGAGGAGTTGACCTGCAAGCAGATGGTTCCTGCAGCATCCATCTACTTCCTGTAGACCTGCTGTGATAGCTACTCTGTGATATTTTCAAACAGAAAGCACATTTGGACAACTTGACCTTAAAGTAATTTTATTCTTCCCTGCTAAGATGGCATGCTGAATGCAAACGTAAAAATAAACACAAATAGTGGGAAGTTAAAAGCTCTACATTCCTCCTGCTTCCAGGCCCAGTGTGTAGTTTTCATACTGCTGTTCCTCAGGCAAGGGTCACAAGCTAGGCATTAACAGTTCATAAGACAAATATGCTTCTCATATAGCACACTCAGCTCTGATCGAAGCCAAGATAAGCAATCGCTCGCTTTCATTTTCCTTCGGTCTGTTATTACTTTTCTCTTAACTCTTTTTCTCTCCATGCCTATTTTCTGTTTGTCTTTGTCCATTCATCAACTCTTCTTAATCCCTTTTTGCCAAACATTTGCCATGCATCTCTTTCTGCCTCGTGCTGGCCCAGCATCTTTTCTCTCCTGTTTGTCTCTCTCACGCCTGCCTTCTCGAATGCTAGCCTAGCGCTCTTGCTATCTCCACTACCATTGCTCTTCCTGCAACCATACATATGTGTCTTTTGCTGCATCTCAAAATTAATGGCCCATGTCTCTGTTTGCATCCTTCATCGTTTCATGTGGCATTGATCTGTTTGACTGTTTGCCCCATTTTCATTGGCTTTTGAGTTTGTTTCTGCCAGTTAACGTTTATTGAGCTTCTTTGACTCAGTCATTTTTCCTCTTCATGTCTTACCATTGGTGGAGGCCCTTGCTATTGAGGCTCTGAGTGCAAAATATGTGTCACACCCAGCCATCTTGTCTCCTTCTGTTACAGTGAATTGGCTGGGGTTGTACAGAGCATCTTACATAGTGCCAATAGTGGGCTTTGTGCTTGACAAACTAAGTAGGAACACAGGGTCTCTCCCTAAAAGAATCTACAATCTGCTGAAAGAGGCTGCTGGCTGGACTGTAACAAGAAACAATGACTGAGTTGAGGAATCACAGCAAGTTCCATGATTTCTGTTTAGATGTTTTTTTTTTTTTAATATTTCATTTCACCTATTTAGTTGACCCTACTTTTGTGCAAGCACTTTGGCTCTTTTCACTGCTAACATTCATCTGCTGTGTCAGGTGTTCTGTGATGGGGGTTCAGTCTCTGCTCTAGCTGCTGGAAGCATAAACATGCATCCCTAATAAGTCTCAAACTTAGCATCTCTTTTTTGTGTCATATAGAGTCAGTAAGCCTTATCCGTAACTGCAACGTCACGTCTATGACATCACCAGCATTCTAGATTAGGAGCAACCTATTTTCAGGGCAGTTGTGTGACTAGCAACATAGATTAAATGCATGCAGTAGCTCAGTGCTTCTCCAGTATTTCCTTTCTGCAGGCCAGTTTGTAAAGGAGTGATCCTCTCTGTGCTTCTCCCATCACAACGCCCTGATCCACCACTTTGTGGTTCTCAAAATGTTTCATTCATTGGACCACTGGGAAGAATTGACCACTGGCAGTCCATAAAACACAGTTTGAAAGTCCCATATTAGCTAATGTAATTTTAAGATTGAGAATGCAGGGTCCTCCACTCTCCCCCAAAAGATATGTCAATGAGTAGATAAAGGATAGCAGTATTCTTGAACTAGACTAAAATTTCCATCCAGGGTGTTTGGAGCAGTGGATAGGTCCACCAAAAGTGAAAAAGAGCCCACCTGTGTGCACCACTTCCAACATCTAGCTAAATATGTTCAACCTTCTTACTGAAGAGAGAGACTCTATAATCATCCCTTGAAATGTCAAACTAATTCTCTTTTAAATTAAGATCCAAATCTGTGATCTGTTTTACAGTAAAGTTGTCTTAGAAAGAAAGTCTGTCTGTCTCCAAGAATACTTAGAAAACAAAAATAATCTTTTGTCTGAAAGTTCTCAGCCAGGCAGAAAGGAATACACTTTAGGGTTTCCACATTAAAAAATAGATCCTAGATTACATTTTTACATAGGAATTACACACTAGATCACACCAATGATCCATCAAATTGAGCATCCTATCACTGACAGTGGTCAGTACCAGATGCTTCAGGGAAGGGCACAAAAAAACTCTTGTGAAAAATTATGGAACATCTGTTTTTTCCCAGCCCTGTCAGTTAGTGGTTGGCTTATGCCCTGAAGCATGAGCATTTTATCTTTTATGATACAAATTTTCATCCTGTCTCATTTAACTCAATGTTCACCATCCATATAAATGTCTAATCTCTTCTTCTAAGATCTTAGCTTCAACTGTATATATTGGATGATCATAAATTAGGAAACATCTTATAGTGTATGCAAAATAATTTAATTTATTTTGTTCAGAAGAAAATGTTGTTTGGCCTACAGGTACGTGTTTGGGATAATTCACTTACTAATTGCAATGTGATCCTCACATGTTTATGAACTCCCTCCACTGTGAAGATCTTTCTAAAAAACAACATGAAGGCAGGAAAAAAATCTGACATTGTATTGCTTGCTCTGAAGAGCTGAGTTCAAATATAGTGAATTAAAGTATTCAGATGATAACTAATCCTCAGGATCTGTGCTCCAGCCATGTGCTACAATCAAGTTTCAGATGTGACAGATTACAAATCCCTCCTTGCTCCTCTGAGCAGTAAGGGAGACATACAAATATAGAGTAAGAGCAAAGTGACTCATAAAACACCCTGCCATAAAAGGCTCTGATGACATCATTGCTTCCACAAACACCTGGCATGATTTATTTAAGTTGTTTACAGAAAGGAAAGATAATTCAATGCGTATAACAAAGAGAACATGTTCATAAGAGAATTTGGATAGATTCAGGTCTCTTCAGTTAATATTGGATTTTATACCTGCCTAAATACTTGCGCGTGTAGATCGAGGGCCCAGACAATCATTAACTGTTACTACAATAAGCCTCTACCAGATCCAATCATTTATCAAACTGCTGCTCTGCATTTTCCATTGACTGTCTGAGTCCATGATCTAGCTTTCTGAGCTGGGCTGCATTGTTTTTTCATTATTTGTTCTATTGCCTGTGTTCCTGTTCTCAACAGGCTTTGATATTGCATATAGGATATTCTCATTTAAACCATTTACCTTATTATATTTATGAAAAGTCCTAAAACTGACTCCTGCACATAGAATTTGACTTTTCACTTCTCTGACAGTAAGGCCAAGAAGTTAGAGACTGCCTTGGCACCCCAAACAATTATTTTAAGCTCCGATTTAAGGATGGACAGCCCAATATTTAAAAAGAGAAAAAAATCATTAATTCAATTGCAGCCAAGGGATACACTAAAACAAATAAAATAATCATCCATTTTTATGATACACAGGCTCTGTAAATATATACATGTATTATATTTTCTATCACAGTTGTTCCTAGAGGATTCAAATGAGATCATAGTTCCATTGTGCTAGGCACTGTACAAATGCATAAGAGCCAGTCTCTGCTTCAACAAGATTACAGACTAAATGTATAAGATGGACAAAGGAGGGGAGGGGAAATATAAGTATAGAGAGGTAGAGGTCAGTGAAAGGGTATAGAAATGATCCCAGGTCTCTTGATGCTCAGCCCACTGCTCCATCCACTAGACTACATTGCCTCTCAGGATTCTCTCTCTCTCTTTTATATGGCATTATAAGTATGCAAAGCTAGTATAACTATTCATTTTCATCTACAACAGGGGTAGGCAACCCATGGCACACGTGCCAAAGGCGGCACGTGAGCTGATTTTCAGGGGCACTCACACTGCTCAGGTCCAGGCCACTGGTCCGGGGGGCTCTGCATTTTAATTTAATTTTAAATGAAGCTTCTTAAACATTTTAAAAACCTTATTTACTTTACATACAATAGTTTAGTTATATATTATAGACTTATAGAAAGAGACCCTCTAAAAACATTAAAATGTATTACTGGCACGTGAAACCTTAAATTACACTGAATAAATGAAGACTTGGCACACCACTTCTGAAAGGTTGCCGACCCCTGATCTACAATCTACACTTACAGGTAGAGATGGCATTTTGGCTCTATATCTCTATTTTCAGACAACTTTCTTGAAACACTACCTTTCGGACTGAAATGTCTTACGTTTGGTCTTAATACAGAAATGTGTTTTTTTTTTTTAAATTAAAGTTTCATAAAAATGTGTTGAGCAGTTTAAGTTATCTGAGCATCAGGAAAGAGTGGTTTATAAATGTTAATTGTTTTAAAACAATGTTTTTACAATCAGGCTTTTCATTTGTAAATTTTATTTAAACAAGAGATGGTGAAACATTTTGGATGAAATATGAACTGACTCACCATTCTTCGTCCAAACAAAACATGAATTTCTGAAGTTTGAAAAGATTTTTCTATCTTTTGGGGAAAAAAAAAAAATCTCCACATCTCAGTACCTGCTGGATATAGCTGAAATCCCATGAAAAGGGCTATTCTGGCTTTTCTCCCACTGTTTCCAATCCAAACTGTGTTGGAAATGGTGATATTTCCAGTCTCCTTTAAAGGGCAGGCACACAAGAAGGGAGTGTTGTTTTCTCCATGCTGTGAACAGTTGTTGGCATTAGTGTACAGCTAGATTACTTAGATAGCTTGAAAAAGGGCCAACAAGCAGCTCCACTCTTAGAAATAGCAAAATAAATCAACAAAGCAAAAAGGGACCACATTATGGGGATATACATGAACAACTCACATTGGCTTCAACAGGAATTGCTTGCATATATCTGAGGTCAGAATTTGGCAGAGAGAGAAAGAGAGCGCACACATATTTCTCCCCCAATAAAGAATGAACACACTCAATGTTCAAACACCTTCTTGACCACTTGGACACTGGGAAAGCTCGCTGCTGAGAGCAGTGGTAGTGCTTCACACTAACAAAAGTGGTTTTCAACTTTTAAGTCCAGCTACTTTAAGGGTCAGAGGAATTAAGGGCACTTCACTTGGGCTCCTTCCTAGAAATGTGTACTTACAAGTTTTCATTTTCCAGATTTTTTTGCTGTGAACATTGCTTTTTCCTTTCTTTTTTGTGCAAAAAATTAATTAGATTACTCATTGACATTTAGGTAATACTTTTGTTAATTCTTTGATTTTTGTAAAGTGTGTGTTAATGTTGCAATATCAGCATTATTTCTTAAATTCTGCCCTAACTATTTTTGTCAGAGAAAAGAGCTTCTCCTGCTGTTGACAGCAGAGATGGGGGATTTACAGAAGGCCATGTGCTGCCGGACTCATACAAGCTGAGTTCTACTTTACACCATGAGTACTCCCAGTTACTTCAGTGGGGCTACTTGACAGATAAGGAACTACTCAGGATGAATAACGGAATTAAAATACAGTCAAGAGAAAGGTAGTTTTACAAGTGAAAAATTGTCTTTGACACAGAAAAAAATGCAAACTATTTAAGGTAAGTATGCCCCTTTTTCTTTATGCTTCATTGCTAATTCCACAAAAGCAGAGACTTAGGAATACCCTTACAGGATAACATTTAGCTTTTTGACTGGCTTGTGAAGTCTTCTGGTGGCCCTGAGGATCTCTTTGTGGAAGTCTGAAATATCTGCTGACGTTTCTACCACAAAGCATCAGACATGACTCCCGGGGTTGGGGTGTACTTGCTGTAGCGAAGTAATGCCTCACCAGTGCAGCACCTCCTGCTGGTTGTCTTGGGAATTAGCTCTTTCAGCACTCAGAGTGCCCTCTGCTGGCTGGTCTCTCACCTGCCTCAGGCCCCATGTCCCTAGGGGGTGTGAGGGGAGAAGCGAGGAGCAACATCAGTGCTCCCTGTATCAAGGTCACTTTCCCTGCCTGGGCTGCATAGGGAGATGAAAGCAGCAGCTGATGATGCCTCACAGCACAGCCCAGGTGGGGAAAGGTGTGTGTGTGTCAGTGTCCGTGTCAGTCAAAAGCTAGAGCTGGCCAAAACACCAGCCATGTGCTGCTTCCACTAAAAGGGAATCATCACACTATCTCATCCTTCACATTTCTCATATGAACTACCAGGCCTTGAATTAAAATTTTGTATGAAATTGGGGCAAATTAAAAAACTGTTTACAATGTTTTAAAAATAAAAGTATGAAAAACGTGAATACATTTTATTCACGGTGTCATTATTCATACTACTCTTGCTAGTCCTTCCCCCTCCACCCCCAGGCAGAGAGGCACAGAGACTAGGATCAGGACCAGCTGTGCTCCCAAAAGACAAGGCCAATCCTCCAAACTAGACCAGGCCCACATCCCTCCCCAGACCAAACTGGACCAGACTCGCATCCCTCCCTAGACCAGGGGCACTCGCGGGGGGATGGGGCAGGGGGAACTGGGGGTGTGTGTCCAGTCTCCCCCAGGGCCGCTGGTGGGGGGATGGGGCAGGGGGCACTGGGTCTCTCCCAGGGGTGCTGGTGGGGGGATGGGGCGAAGGGACTCCAGTTGCTCCATGGGGCCTGTGCTGAGGGGGCTTACCTGGAGCAAGGAGCACCCACTGGTTGGGATGTCCAGCCACTGGGTGGCGGAGCCGCCTGCTGCCCAGCATGGTTCAGGATCCCCACGCTCCCCGGCCTCTGCATTCGAATAATGGTGGGGCATGGGTGGGCACACAGGGCGGGGAGGGAGCTGCATGCGCAGCACCCTCCCACCAGCACTGCCCCAGGCCAGGCAGGGGCCTGAGAGCCCAGGGAAGAAGCAGGGGCCATGCCATGGGGGATCCCAGCTGTCCACAGCACGCGGCAGCCAGAAACCCCCAGGCCTGCCGCCAAGCCTCTCCCTCCACCCCTGATCGCACCACCAAGTGATACGAGCCTCGGGGGGAGGAGGTGGGACCAGAGCAGAGCCACAGCGGCTTAGGGCGCCTCTCCACCCCAGTAACAGCCGGAGCCCTCAGCTGGCCGAGAGGAGCAAGGGGGGGGAGGGCTGGGAGAAGGCAGCCCTGGGCTGGCTGGCTGAGAGGAAGAGAGGGGCTGGGCCTGGGGGTGGGGAAGAGGAGCCAGCGCTGCCTACCAAACCTCCACTATTGACACCCTTCCCTGCAGTCGAGGGGAGTCCTATTGATTCTGCCCATTAGGCCACATATCTCTGAGGCTAAGGGCAGCCATATTGATTCAACTGCGGAGCTACCATGCCCTTACCCTCCCTCACGAGTGACGGGGCGTGCTTGCTCCATGACACGACTCAATAAATTATGTTTTTCCTGGTAATCTCTCTCCCCCTCAACGTATTTTCAGTTCTAGGTGCTTCCAAGAACAGCTGTTTCCTATCCCAGTGAAATTGTTTACAGTGGTTTCTGCCTATGGTTGTGAATTTTTCATAATGAAACACCAAGTCAGGTTAAATTCTGGGGATTTCCTATATCCGCATACAGGGTGTATCTCAGACTTAGGGTCAATGAGAACCAAAGACAGAAGGAGCATTCTCTAGCTCTGTAGAGAAGGGGCCAGATTGCTCAACCTCCTGAGGTCGTTTCCCAAAGAGGTAGAGGCAGGAAAGGCAGACAATGTAGATGCCTTGTAAAGCTCTGGAATGAGAGAGGATGCCAGCCAGCCCTCCCCTTCACATATTCGGCAAGGATGAAGTAAAAGCCAAATACCCACTCTACATAAATAGATAACAAAAGGCAACTTGGGGAGCAGGCTGAGCTTGGTGGGCGACAGCGGCCCCTGAAAAGAAGGGTGGTGGAATTCCCTGATTTTGTATGAAACCAAGGAGTTTCACTCGGTTTCAGTCCAGATTTGCTTAGAATCTAGGGAAAACTGGAAACTCCATGTGAAATTTGGGAGACACAAATGTTTGAGTGAAACATGTTGATTTTAGATCACTATCGTTCTCCAAAACAAAACAGGTGGGTATTGCACATTCTAGAGACGTCTTTCTGCTTTTCAACTGAGGCTCTCTGTTGTGATAAGGGGCCTAGTTCTCTACTGCCCTGTTCTTTGTGTGCAGGGCAGTAGAGAGGCAGAAAGGATGCAAAGTGGGACTAAAACACTGTCTTTCTGATGTGGTAGCATTTGCTGATTATACACGGTGAAGGCAATGGAGAATCAGGCCCACAGACTCTGTCATATTTGTGCAAGCTGTACTAAAAAATTCAACCTGTGCCTGGCCCCGAGATGATGTGCATGAAATAGATAAAGAGCTCTGAAACACAGATAATCCTCCTCCCCATCTTTTACCTTACAGCAGCTTATGCACTTCATGAAGTAGTGTCTAGAGATCAGCATGCAGAGCAGAGCTCTAGTGTGAGCAGCTCTCCCTTAGGGATTCATTTCCAGTCACTCTGCTCCAGTTTTTGGAAGATTATATTGTACTTTAGTAGATTTGCATAAAGGGGTGTGATTGGACACAGTCAACTTACAAATAATGTGGAGCAATCCCAGGGGAATGGAAAATCCCAAGGTGGGTGAAGAAAACCCTGATGCTCTTTGTAGAGTTTCTTCCAAATTCTTCTGTTTGGTCAGGTTTATTCCTCCCATGGAAGAAGCAGAGTGTGGCCCTTGAGCCCCATTAATCTCAGGAAACTGCCAGAGGCACAACGCCATCCTTCACGCTGGCTTCAAGCCACTCTGCCTCCCATCTGACTCATGTACAGCACTGTTCCAGTTGAGCGGCCTGCCAGGGAATTCCCCACAGGCAGCTGTCTCTGGAACCAAGGGTTCCCTATTGGGCAGGGGCTTTGCACAAAAGGTAAGGCCAAGAATTTGTGGGGTTTGGGGAAGGATCATGTGTATTCAGAGCCCAAGGACCTCAGTTCCTTTGCAGTTTGCTTTTGTTTTGTATTAATATAGCCCAAGGGACTGGTGCAGGAAATAAAACTCAAATTAAATCCATTGTAAAGACAGCCCCTTAACCCTACAGATGCTCAGTGCACATAAAGAAATGCAAAGACTTCCAGTGGATGACACCTTTTGAGAAAGGGCAGGGTACTACACCCCTTTGAATAATTGGGGAAACCGAGGCACAGCACAGGGGCCAGACTTGGTCAAGATCAGAATGTAAGTCAGTGGCAGATTTGAGACTCCCAGGAGTTGTGAATGCCAGCCCCCCTGCTCTAACCACTAGACCTCACTTGGAAACAGAAACCAAGAGTTCTCCCTATTCATGCATATAGAGCATTTGTGGGAAAGGCTGACTTCTGACCCCCTTCCATAAAGAAGTGGGGATCCACACATGAAAGGCTCAGTATGCTGAGATCTGGGCGAACAATCAAGCTATGGTTCAGTGTGACCCACATCTTCAAAGGTATTCAGGTACCTAATTACCTTTGAAATCAATGGGAGTTAGCAACACCTGAATCCCTTTAAGGATTTGGGCCAGCAGCCTGTTGGTTAGACCATTATACTGCAACTCAAGAGATTTGGGTTCTATTCACAGCTCTGCTGTTGATTTGCTGGATGACCATGAGCAAGTCATGTCATCACCCTGTGCCTAGTTTCCCCATCTGTAAAATGGGGATAATGATACTGCCCTCCTTTGTAAAGTAATTTGAGATCTAATAATGAAAAGAGCTATGCAAGAGCTAATTAATTATTATTATTTATTTTAATTTTATTATTTATTATAAAATCTCATTTATATAAATGGGAATATTCTTTTAGAAAAGAATTTTCTAAGCATATTCTAAACTCCTTGTTGTCATTGCATTATTGCCATTTAGGGAAAGAAACTGTTGTTTCTCTCAGTGAGAGCTGCAGCCTTAATGATCCTCTGTTGCAAGGGCCCAGTTTGATGAAGCAGAAGAGACCTGATTACTCCCATTAAATTCAATAGGAGCAGGTTTGTGTCCAAAGGTTGCACAAACTGATTTTCCATTTGAAAAAATTATAAATCAGAAAATTTCAAAACTGCTGTAAGGTACAGTCCTTGAGCCTTAAAATTCCACCTCTTTTTGGGGGGTGTCTTTGCTACTGGAATTCAGTGGTTTTTTCAATGGCATTCGCCCGGCAAGGAAGGGAGGATTTTAAAGCCACAGGACAGCAAGTTTTATCATTTTAATATAAATATATTCTGGTTATTTTTATAGTTGGCTGTACAACAATTAAATTAACCACCCCCCCACACACACTTTTTTTTTTTTTTTTTGATCCCTGGGAAAGATATGTAATCAATATGGAGAGAAACTCTACAAACATCTAGAGGTAACGGAACCAGGAGCACCCAGAAGTATGGATTTTAGGGCTTTAACATGGACAAGGCTCCTATGGCCAGATCTCCTGAACTAGCAAATGGTACATCTACCAGAAGCCACTGGATCCTTTTCTACACTACAGCTCCCATTGGTGCCAACACCAGGACAGCTGAACAATGAAAACAGGTGGTCGTTTTTAGTAATTTTAGTAAGAGTACAATGCTACAGTATCCCCATTAGTCTTCTAACCTTTCAAGATTAAAAAGGACCTCCTATTTAATCTGCCTTAAAGTATTAGACTCAGAGCCTGCAAAAATACACATTGTTAACTTAAAGCACAAGAAATCCCATTGACTTCATTGGGACTACTCATATGTTTAAAGTTAAGTACATGCAAAGGTCTTTGCAGAATTGGGGCCTTAACTGGGAAGGGAAAACAAACAATACCTGAATTATAAGAGATTTCAGGAACTGTGTCCTCTTAAAAGGACACAATCAACTCTAAAAACACACTTCTTTCTGGAGCTTTTAAAATGTACTGTTATAAGCAACTCCTAAAACTACATTAGCAGAAAGATTATGAAATTTTTTTTCTTCTAATCAGTTTGTTTGCTGTGTATACTTGGCAGCAGATTGTCATCTGTGACCTACCACCCTCCTAGTGAAAAAGTTTTTCCCAATATCCAGCCTAAACCTCCCCCACTGCAACTTGAGACCATTACTCCTTATTCTGTCATCTGCTACCACTGAGAACAGTCTAGATCCATCCTCTTTAGAACCCCTTTTCAGGTAGTTTAAAAGCAGCTATCAAATCCCCCCTCATTCTTCTCTTCTGCAGACTAAACAATCCCAGTTCCCTCAGCCTCTCCTCATAAATCATGTGCTCCAGCCCCCCTAATCATTTTTGTTGCCCTCCGCTGGACTCTTTCCAATTTTTCCACATCCTTCTTGTAGTGTGGGGCCCAAAACTGGACACAGTACTCCAGATGAGGCCTCACCAATGCCAAATAGAGGGGCATTTCATGTTCATGTTCCAAAGGTCTAGTCAGAAGTCTGTAAGAGAGAGCTCTGTTTTGCAGCCCACCTTTAAGGTTATTAGAACCAAAGATATTCTTGTTAAGGGCAAAAACCCTCTTCTCAAATCTGAACCCTGAAATACAAAGCCAAAGATACTAATGGCATGCTGTTTACTGCACAACTGAGAATGAGCTAAAGACAAAAATTTTACATGATCTAGAGTCTGAAGTCAACCTGCTCTTACAGCGCAAGAGCTAAGCCATGACTTCTGCCCACAGCACAATGAAGAGGAAATCCAATGGCTGAATATTTCAGTTTTTCTCTTTCTTCATTACTGAACTCCTATTCTAATGGATAAGATACTGGTTGGGAAGTAATATGGGGCCAAATATTCTAGTGCTGGCTAATCATATGATGGCTGTATTCTATAATCTTTGCCTGCCAATGGCAGTACCACCTGAAAATAATACAAATAGAACTGAACTTTGTGAAATCTGATGTATTACTTTTTTCTGTTTTTGCTTATTTGGCGGGGCGGGGGGGAAGCATTCTTTTGAGAGTTAAGTTTACTACTGTATCTCCTTTGTCCCTCAGGAACCAATGGGAGATGTACTTTATTTTCTTATTGGTCATAAATGACAGTTTGTCAAATACTCACTTTTTTGATTGTCTGTATTTATTTCTCAGTAATATGAGCTAGGTCTAGTTTGGGTGTTCTGTGTGTGTGTGTGTGTGTGCTTGCAACAGCTGCAGATTCAGGGTCACTTTGTGTACTTTTTAAATATAAAACATCTTTTTTGTTTGAAAACCAAAAATACATTTTACAGTTTTTCATGATCAATTATTACTATCTTGTGAAAGACTGTTTTTTCCCCCTTATTCCCCACAAATGCATGAAGACAAAACTACAGACAACAACCCAACAAACAATTTATTTTTTAACAATGTTTTCCAAAATATTTCCATAAAGCAGCAGCTCCCTAATGGTGCTGTAATTTTGAAGTCTGGATGCTTTACAAAGAATTATACTTTTGTCTTATTTTATACAATCCCTGTTTGTTTGTTTTTTTTCTCTGAGTCTCTGAAAGAGTTAGGGCCCACCTTTCAATCATGAAGGTTATGATAAGTGAAAACTGCTATGTAATGTTAACTGCACAGCTAAAACTAGCATATCTTCCAGGTCTCTAGGCTAGCCCTTAGGCAGCTGTCCACGGGCTGCTGGATTCAGTGCTTGTTACTGTAGACTTGGCTTCTGTGGTGAATGCTGATTCAGCATTTGACCCAGTGACTGGGAACTACAGATACACTAGGAATATAACAAAAATATGAAGAAATGTCCTACATAGTAAGAACTGATCTGCAGATGCACTCAGTTCAGAGGAATAACTTTCTCAAAAAATTTTTTGTTCATGGGACACCTGATCCTTAGATTTTTCTAGTCTTTCAAGATACAAAAATAGAAAAGACATCCCATTTAGCCTACTGGCAATATTAGCAGTACCAAAGGGGACATCAAGGTTTAAATCCTCGAAAGTGTCTTTCACCATCAAACCTGACAGGAAGACTGGGGTTATGTCCATACTAGGAGCAAGGGGTGTGATTCCCTTGCTCCTATACACATACTCTCTTTAGCTCTTCTCAAACTAATGTGAGTATAAATAGCAGTGAAGCCACAGTAGCATGGGTATTGGCATTGTAAGTATGTGTACGTGAGCTGGGGACTCATTCTCTCCCCCGCCCCCCCAAGCTTATAGTGCAGACATACTCCAAGGGCTTGATCTTCTGCAAAGCTCCCATTTACTTGAATGATGCAGGATTAGGGCCTAAATGTGAAAGCCTGACTGGGGCCAGAATTTCACCCTAACAGTGCTGAGATCCACTGGGCTCTCACCTTTTCAAACCTAAGCTGATACCACCTTCCGGAAAGTGCATTCATGATTTCTTTCCTCTTCTTGAAGCCATTGGTATCAAAGAAGCTGTATCCTTGAAAGTTATAAATATTAGAATCCAGTCATCTGTATCTGATGCTATTTCAAATAATTCCACATGAGAAAAATAAAAATACAGCTACTTGTAATCTTCTTTAAATACTCTGTTCAATTCTTCATGTGCTAAAAAGTGAATCACAGGCCTTTCTTTGTATAATTAACCCAGATCTAAAATTACTTGTTAAAAAGAGGGTGCTAGATAGACAGTTGAATGAAATGAAACTATTATAACTAAATTTTGCAGTACAAAGAAGGGAAATTGAGAGATACCTCTGGTCTTTGAATTGCTTTTTTTCTACACAAACTGTGTGTATATGTTGTGATATTGTTATTCACATATAATAAACCTCAGTGAAATAAATTAGAAAAAAACCTACTGGATTTTGCAGCTTCTTCTAATGTATTCCTATTTTATGAGAATTTACATTGAAACTAAACATGTATGAATTCTGTATAACTTCGAGAGTTTTGATTGGTCTGAGAAATAAACCTACCCCTCCCCAAAATGCCAGTAAACAAGCAAGGATTCAACTTTGGTGAGTGATTGGCAAAGTAAAGATGCCCAAATACTTGGACAAGCATGGATCCAGCTCTACTGTATATTGGGTATTATACAAGAAAAGGATTTCATGACATTTTGCTAGTTAAACATTATCTCCTTCAGACTGACATAAAAATTCTTATTGACAATATGGGTAAAATCCTGGTCTGCCCTACAGAGAGGCATTAGGGGAAGAAAGGGTCCAGACACATCACCCTAACCAGACTACTCTCTCAAACAGTTATTCATCAAGACTCACCTCACAAAGTGACATTTATGGAATTCCTAAGAAGGCAGCAGCATAGAATTGTCCAACAATCTCAAGAAACGAAAACTATACATATTCTTTTTTCAACATGTGCTGTGGATTTTGGGGGGATAGGGTTATATGGGCATATAATCAGAACAACAGTTATAGCATTGAAATCTACTACTAATAAAAGGCTTTTCTGGTTATCAAACACCCCAGATTTATTTTGGCATTTAATCTCCTGTAAGAGTTATTTGCCAGCCTCATCTGCCATATATTTTCCTTACAATTATTGTGGGAGTTGGAGTGCCAATGTTGCAATCAATTAAAAAAAGAAATGCCATACTGAAGACTTGCTTGCAGCAAGATGTAGAGACTCCTTGTCTTCAGGAGGCTGTGGAGATGAAATAGAGGGAAAGATATGCTTGTGTTCAGTATAGGGATACTGAAACCCCTTTTGCTTGTATTAGATGAGTTTGTATGGAAACATGGGTTTTGTCTGTACCGTTGATCAAGAACATTTGAATTGTTGCCTTAGTGTTGCACTGCCACAACAAAACTAAAAATTGTGTCACCAAAGAGTGGCCACACCACTGATTTGCCTCATTCTCAGAAGAGCTTCACTTCTAAAATTCATTATCCATGTATTGGTGCTGTTTTTCAAATGTAAAGTACATTCCACTGTACCTTCAGAATAGTAATGTCAGCTTCTTTTGTAACTACAGTACTTGTTCTTTATGGAACAGCAGATTAACCTGCAAAACTTATGATGCCTTTATCCACATACTGTCCTTTCACATATATGGAAACTGTTCTGTGGTTGCATTCCTTTAGCAGTGTAGTTGAGATGGCCTCGTGTGCAATGGGAAGGAAAAGGAATATTAAAAATTAAAAGCAAAACATTATTTCTAGTAGGATTTCAAAACTGGTCATTGTCTCTTAATGCATATGCACCTTGGAATGTATTTGCATATTTAGAATTTCTAGCAACAGTCTCCCAGAACAGTGGGTCTACACTTAAAACTTTTGCTGGTATTATAATGTTGGTTGGGGTTTGAATATTTTTGACATTTTCATGCCAGTAAAAGCTCTAATGTAAATGCAATTATACAGGCAAAAAAGTGCTTTTGACAATATAGCTTAGTCTGTTAGGTGAATTGGTATAAGCTTTATTGGCAAAAGCACATTTTTGCAAGTATAAGTTGTGGCTACACTAAGAGGGTTTGCCGGTATAGCTGTACTGGCAAACCTTTTCTAATGTTGACAGTGCCTAAGAAGAAAATGCCTAAAGCTTGGGGGCAAATCTCCCTTTTACTCTGAGGTTCAATGCTGGGCTTTTATTTATGTGTTGGATGTGAGAGCACGCTTTTAGGCTGTAGCTGCACTTGAAAATTCAACCAGTGCTGCAGCTCAACCAGCGATAACAGTGGAAGTGGTAATGTAGACAGGACTCAGGTGCTTTTACCACCTTGTAGTCTAGCCCCACTTGTTGGTTTAAAAAAAAAAAAACACTCAAGGCCAATCTACACTATAGTTTCCACCATTGCTACCTCCAGTGGAGATGCCCAAGTGGTGAAATATGGCTAAGAAATGGACTTAATCAATCAGGACAGGAGGATCACACATTTTTAGAGGCTACTGCTATACAGTTTGAAAAGTTTCTGATCAGCTTGAAAGAATTAAAAGGAAAAAGTCATCAACAAACAAGGAAAATAATAAGTAAGATAATGTAGGCATTAACATGATAATGGAATGCTTTATTTCACAGGTAAATTGAAGCTTATAAGATGTTGATATTGGACACTGACTGCAAAAGAACGCAATGGTCAGCCAAATCTATAGCTGTAAAAGGGACAAAGAATGAGAAAATGTCAAAGGCAAAAGGAAAAAACAAGAGAAGAAAATATGTGCAAAGTAGAGAGTGAGTGAGAAGGAAAAACTGCAACAGAAACACAAAAATAAACATATGCCCTACTACACTGAATTATGTTTTTCTCCCTCAAGAGAACTGTCATTCTAAAATGTATGTAGATGGTGGCTAATACAATACTATTACTGCCTTAGAAAGAAATAAACAGTAAAATTGTTTTAAAAAATAATCAACACTAATTTAGACTGGGACAGATATGAGGGAAATCTGTACAACTGCAGAAAAAATGGAAGAGTAAAATGAGTGTGTGTATGTGTGTGTGTATAGGTAGAGTGTGTAGTGCAGTGTGTATATGTACATTTGCATTATATAATGTGTGTGTAATATAGCAGTGAAGACAAGAAAATCATTCAGCAACACAGCTCCTTATACAACGAGACCTATCTAGCAGACAGGGAAAGAGCAAGAGAAAGCGAAGTGCTGCAGTGAGCATGGTTCTAGCACTGCCTTTCCCCTCCCTAAGCAGCAGCACATTCCCTGCTATTCCATTGGAGAGCACGTGTGACAATCCAGGCTCTGTCTTCCAAGATAGCCAATCCTGAAGTACAGTGCCTCTGCAAGTTAGCAAGCGCCTCAGACCCAGACAGCTGTGCTCTACAGTGTGGTCCTCCTTTCAGTGTAAAGATAGCTGTACCCCCACCTTCTGTTGACTTGGAAACAAGCTCTCTACCTCTGACTCCGCCCACTACAGCCAACCAAAAACTCCCCCTGCGCTGTCTTCTGTGTGTGATCACTAAACACCTCCCTGTCTCACACCAGGGGACCACGGGACACAGACAAGTGCTTCTGTTTTATTTTTTTTAAAGGAAGAAAATGGAAAAAAAGCAAATTTTCCTGCCTCACATGGGCTTTTGGTCTAATGCCTCTGCAGCTGCTGTCCAGCTTCTCCCTGTGAATCCTAAATACTGATGTGAAAAAGGGCCACAGGAGAGACAGGGAAGCTCTAGTGGATGTGAACATTTGTACGGATGAATTGAAGAGGTGGAGGCTCCCTGCTTGCCTGGCTGTGAGAAGGTAAGTGAAATGCTCGGCATTTCTCTGGCTCTCTTAAATCAGATTAAGGATTAGCATAACTCTCTCCTCTGTTTTCTGAATAGGAAGGAATTTGAGAAAGGGAGGAGGGAAAGCTGTGATTTTGAAACAATAGGGAAGGTTTTGCTGGCTGAAGGCACAGCTGAATGTCACTGTGAGCTAGAAATGTTTTACTGTGTAGAGAGAAAATTAGTAAGGGTAGGCAGGCTGCTGATACAGTGAAAATGACCTTCCCAAGGGATACTGGCCTTGTGTCAGCTGCAGGTTCAGCCTGCTATCTTTTTCACAGAATAAAGTCATCATCTCCCTCACTACCCTGGATTCTAATCCACATATATCCAATACCTGAGCCATACTAAGGTCCATTGTGCTCAGCTAATATTTCAGAAAGGTAATTAGCCAGATTGTCTCTGCTGGAAGCCATCCTCCCTCCCTCCATCCCCTCACATTTCCCTGTACAAGACCACTTCATCCTAGAGGGATGCAGATAGCATAACATTAATTAGAAAAGGCACCTAGCTGTTGGATTCTTATGATAGCTTCTCCCTATAAATGGCACATCTTGCTAAATCCTAAGCATGCATGGCTCTGAGGAACAGCTCTGTGGCGCTGGGGCGCATTATCTCATTGTGTGTTCATGCATGTGAAGGCGTGGAGAGGTTTTATTATATTAATCTGTACCTGTGCATGCTTCCCATCTGCAGTTCTGAACCACGAGTTTTTAGATACGTGTGTATCTACATTTTAATAAGTTATTCAAACATGGAAAGATACCCCAGGAAACTACAGCCCTGCATACCTGCAGGGAAATACATGCCAGTTTTGTTTCTGGTAATAGAATTCTTCTGTTTGTGGCCATTGCTTTATACAAACTGTTTAATATGAGTTTTTCAGTATTTATTCTAAGGGCTACTGACCTATCTTAACTATATTTTGCCTTTGCAAGATTTGTGAAAATTCAGTGCTTTTCACTCAGCATTCATTGGTATGCTGTCACTGACACTCCTGTCCCCACAATTCTTAACATTGACTCCATAATTCGCACCATTGTGGGTCACGCCCTTAGGGTGACAGACAAAAATCAATTTCACTGTAAAGGTTATAGCAGAAGGTCAGTTAGAAAACCCTGCCAATGTGAATACTTATATGTGTTAACAAGAAGTAAAAACTAGTTTTGTATTTTGTTGTTTCTTAAGGAGAATTTTTTTAACCTTATGGATTTAGATATTTTATATCCAAGTGATAGCTAAAATCCTCTGTTTTGTGTAGGTGTATTGACTTTTCTTTAGTAGTGCATCTATCTGGTAATAGAAGGGATACTTTCAGCTTTCTGCAGGAGACAGTGCTTCATGCCATTAACATGGCTCACTACTGACTGATTTGTTTGGGAAATGGTCACCCCAAAGGGATTGATCTCTGCCCTTGGATAAAGGACACTATCACAGGATGGGCCCAAATATAAGGAAGGATGAGGTTGCTTTCTACAAGAGAGCAGGGGATTTGTACAATCAAGTAGAGGAGCTCTTGGGTATGCAGCACATTTAAAATTAAAGCCTTTGCCATCCCCCAGTACCAATGCATTGGATCTTGTTTTGTTTTTTTGTAGAAGAGTCCCTATTCTGTGTGTATGTGCATGTATGGAGGGGAAACCAAACAACTTCTGTGGAAGCTGGGAAGACCTCTCTCATATCTGAGAGTTGGACCTTAAAAAGATGAATCAACTCTTACATATTACCTAAAGAATGCTTCAGAGCACCCCAGTTTGTGGAATCTGTTCTTGCTTCATTGATCAGTGATGAACTGAACTGAGACTCTTCTGAAGTAATTAATATAGAGTCAGAGAAAATAAGCTTCCAGTACAGTAGGGATTTCATCTATAGGACTTGGGTTTGAGTTTAGTCATGACAAAGAAGTGTTTAAAAATGATTTTCAGGTGGCTCTGAAAGTCTGAAATGGAAGTGTGTACCTTGTTTCAGGTCAGTTTACATGTGAATGGTTTTCTGCTATTAACAGTAAAAAGTTAAAATCAATTAACAATTTATAGACAGAACCAGAAGATGGAACCTGGCCCTCCATCTTACGAAGTGTGTGTTGGGGGGAGGGTAAGAGTGATAATGATGTTAGGTGTGTGGGAAAACTCAAGAGACAAATATAAGGGATCAGATCCTCAACTGGTGTAAGTGAGCACAGCTCCCTCGACTTCAGTGGAGCTATGTGAATTTACACCAGCTGGGGATATGGCCCAGGGAATGATTTCCCCTCTATCTTCAGCAGATAATGATCTCACCACGTACAGACTGAAGTGCAATGATGAAGCAGTATGGAGGAATCTTATCATTGTTTTAATCTGATGAGAATCCTTGGTCCAAATTTTACTGTTACTTTGGTGTAAATAGCAGTAACACCACTGACTTCTAAGGGGCTTCTCCAGATTGACAGCAAGGTCAGTGAGAGCATAATTTGGCCCATTGTCTCTGCTTAAAGACATGAACCTGATCTCAGAAGAGTTAATGAAAGTTTTGTCACTGATTTTAGTGGGAGCAGGAGCAGACTCAATATGAATGTGCACAGATCCACTATGTTTGCTAATCAATTTCTCCTAAACCCTCTAAGAACAAAAATGCTGAACAATTTACTGACAGATTTCAACAAGGTCACTGGCACAATGGCAAATTCCATAACGCTATACAACATCATCAACTCTAATATGTAACATATCAGAAATCGTATTGCATAGTTCACAGCAACTACAGTGTTATTGCTAAATAATTGGCCTTCCTTAAATACTGTAAAGGATGACACTACCCACTTGCACCAGTAACAGCATGACAAAGTGGCAATTAACACATTTTTGTCAGAATAAAGTCAGAGATTAGTTTATTTTAAACTGTATATTTCCTGATAGTATGGCATATTCAATCATTCTCTTTAGACCAGATGACCTCAGATTCAAATCAGTACTAACACCACATTCCATAACAAGGAAGATCCTAACGAGTGGGATGAGTTGTCCTGTAATGAAATATATAGGACCAAATGTTGCTGTCCATAACACCAGTGAAAATCCAGAGTAAATCCATTGCCCTTAACAGTTACTCTGCATTTACTTCAGGATATCCAAGAACAAAATTTGGCCTATACTTTATAATCCATACTCAAAATTCACATTATCAAATAATCTTTCCAGAGTGAAAGAAGAGTGATTAAGAAGTCCAAATTTCAGCTATCATAAAGCTGAGATGACTCCAGTGGGAAAACCCTGGACTCAATGAGCAAATAGTCTGAAATTCCTTCTCATTCCAAGTGGTCTTTGGAAATTCAGTCTAGGGTAGAGTTACACAGCCTATGATATGAGAGGACCAAATTCTGATATGAGAGGTTTGCAGCAGCTCCATAGAACAGCACAGGGCATGTGGCTCAGCACTAGCTGAATTCAATCTCATCTACACTACAATGCAGGGGTCGGCAACTTTTCAGAAGTGGTGTGCCGAGTCTTCATTTATTCACTCTAATTTAAGGTTTCGTGTGCCAGTAATATATTTTAACATTTTTAGAAGGTCTCTTTCTATAAGTCTATAATATATAACTAAACTATTGTTGTATGTAAAGTAAATAAGGTTTTTAAAATGTTTAAGAAGCTTCATTTAAAATTAAATTAAAATGCAGAGCCCCCCGGACCGGTGGCCACGACCCAGGCAGTGTGAGTGCCACTGAAAATCAGCTCGCGTGCCATAGGTTGCCTACCCCTGCTATAATGTTTAATCAACATTGTAACTAGTTAATGATATAATTGCTTCTCAACATGATTTATATTCACACACATAGTTAATGCACAGTAACTACCCATATCAGCTAAACATGGTCTTGTTAGTGCCTTAGGCTGGCACATAATTTTTTCCTGTAACCAAATCCTAACCATGTTATTGTATTATGTAGGTGGGACTCCTTAACCAGCCCTGAATAAACAAGTTAGCCAGTCCTTTCCCCTAGTTCTCTGAGCAACGTTCAAGAGTTCATTCCTCACGTGTTACTGGTGCTGCTCTGTGTGCATGTCCTCTAGGATTTCAATTCTCTGTTGAGGCAATGTGAAATAACTGCTTGCATTTTCAAAAAATGCACTGACACAAACAGGCAACATTATAGGTGTTGATACACAAATACACTTGACATAGTTGTGTTGTGAAAAACCAACTCAACTATGTTTGTTGTAATCATGTTGTTAAAATAAATAAATTAAAAAAAAAAACCAAACCACCACCTTTTCTTCCCTTTGACACTTGATTAAGGCATAAAATCAAAATGGTCAGACTATATTAATAAAATAATTTTTAACACCCATAATACATTTATACATGGAATAAAGTGATATTTCTGTCTTGGTGTTTTAAAAACAAAAAGAGAATAAAGTTCAGTGGCTAAACTTCCACTATGGTTGTGCTATGATAGAAGAAGGCTTATAAAACCAGAACTCTATAAAAATAAAATTAAGAACTCCTCTATATAACTAAAGACACCAGACTCTATAAGTCTGTAAATCAAATAATGCAGATAACACTACTAGCAGCCCTCTAACTCAACTGTGCACCAAGTGGTTAATAGAGCTGAGTAAATAATTTATAAGTGTTATGCAACAGCTACAAAACTAAAGCAGTCCACATCACCCTAGAGACTTCCTAGTCCTACATTAAATCTTCATTGGCCATGGCTGCTCTCTTATTGGATTTTTTCCCAGCATTCCTTTCTGTGGCTGGCCCTTTAAATTTGGCAGAGCCAAGCAGCTACAGTGCTATAGTAGCCATTTTGTAACTGTAGCTTTCTCTCTTCCTGCTGGTAAGTGTCTATTATGTTTTTTTCCCCTTTTTTAATACCCAAGAAATAGTACATTCTCACATTCATTAATAGTTTCTTGGGTACACTTTGCTACTTTTTCAAGTGTCCACAACAGATCAGTTTATTTTAATTTGTTATTCAATGACTTTTACTATGATGTTTAAAATTCTAAGACTAGTCTTCTTTAGATTAAGCTATTGGTTGATCATGGTATTATTTCTCTTCCTGGACTGGTTTCTTGATGCAAATGTTCACCAAAAGCAAACTTAAAATTTGCTTTACTAAGTGTTTATGTGTGTGCCTAAAAACTTGCTTCCTACAAGCATAAGTGTTAATACAATATTATAACAATGGTTCCTGAGAGGAAAAAACAAAAGCATTGTGAAGATAGTTTATTTGAACTCTTTTTAAAAAATTGAACAAATATTCTTGGGACACTGTCAGTATTCTTGTAATGCTGGTGATTAGCAACAGTTTAAAAGATTAAGAGGCTTCACATTGAAGTACACTCCTCTTGTTATGTCAGCACAATATCCCTTACTACTGTATGTCTACCCAATATAGATGTATGAAACAATTTTTAAAATACCCAATAATTCAAATTCCAACATCAAAAAGAAGTGTGAATCTCTGTGTCCTTGTAATTGCAAATTACAATCCTCCATCACCCAAATAGGACTGGTAATGTGCTGCAACCCTGAATAGTCTAACCTGCTGGCAACCTAACTTAGAACATTCATACCGATAAATTGCACAGCTACTAGTAGCTGCTTTGCACATGTTGTTCTGGTAACTCAGCAATTGCCTGATCCTGCAAGACACTCAGGAACCTGAGTACTAATTCATTAAATTGAGGGAGCTCAGCATTTCATAGAAGGTGGTCAGTACCATGCAAATATCTGGTTCTAAGTGACTAGCATATTCATTATCCCCCAAAATACAATGGATCTAATGCTTGGTTCTGCTACAGCCCTCCTGCACCCCTCTGTCAGTGCAAAGGGGCATAAAGCAAGCTTAACTGGGTACCTGAGAATTCCCCTGGTATGTGGGGGCATCCCCAGCTGTTGTAGAGCTGGCCTAGCAACTCTGGACCTCCTCCCACTTTTGCAGCCAGGGGAAACTGGGGATGGCCAGAGTTACCAGAATAGCCTCTTGGGGTTAACAGACTAAGATTGCTCTGAATCAAACTGGGGGTCGAACTAACCCTCAGATGGCTCCAGAATCCAAGATCCACAAAGGTGATGTAAACCCACCATTGCCCCTCTTGGATCTTGCACTTAACACAGCTTAGCTGGTCCCAAGAATGGGGTCCAACATGTATTTTTGACTTTTTCACTTGCCCTAGGTACCTGCATAGAAATTCTTTTAAAAATACACATTTAGCCAACCCATGCCAAGCAGAGACATCTTAAAATCAATCTATCCAAATAACATGCTCCATCATCTGTTTCCTCAGGCAGAAGTCTGAGTAAAGAGTGGACTTTTCATGGTGAGCTGAAGTTCAGACTTCAGCTTTGCCATACCATGAGGGGAAAGTGAATTCCAAAGGCAAAGGTCATCCACTGAAAATAAACTGCCTCCTGTTATCAGACATTCAAATGTAGGCACAGGTATCAACAGCTCATCAGTTCAACTGTGCATGGGAAGCACAGGGGAAAATAGCTTTGTTTCAAGTATGTAGAAATCAAACCATATAGGGCTTTAAAGATCCATGCTGAATTGTAAAATAGGGAGCCAATGCAATCTTTAGCTCATTGGGCTAACACTGAAGAAAGAAAGCAGCCACTCCCTCCACAAGTTGTACCTTCTTAAGAGGGGGGATAGCTCAGTGGTTTGAGCATTGGCCTGCTAAACCCAGGGTTGTGAGTTCAATCCTTGAGGGGGCCACCTAGGGATCTGGGGCAAATCAGTACTTGGTCCTGCTAGTGAAGGCATTTCAGGGTCCCTTCCAGTTCTATGAGATAGGTATATCTCTATATATTTATTATTATTATAAGACTCTTCAAAGATACCAAAGGCCCATGTAGAATGCATTACAGTAACCTTGCCTGGAGAACATAAAAGGGGACAGGATAATTTTTACAAGAATCGTACCAGAAAGAAAAAGTAACATATGTTGCAACAAAAACACATTTAAAAAAGCAAGTTGGCCACCACAGTCAACTGGAACTCAAGACTCTTTAAACTGTGCACCTTCCTCATTGACAAAGCGTGGGAGAACCCCTCAGCCATTGTGTAATCATGGTCTTCCCTAACAAACTCTATGAATAATTCCCCCACCAAACATCATCACCTCTATCTTCTTTGGAAAGAGCCTCAGCCGACTGACTCTCAACCTGATACTGAGAAAACAAAGACATGGAACTCCCCTGGTTTCAATTCATAAGGGAAGCATACTAGTACTACAGCCTAAATCACCTCAGCATCCGCCCCCCTGCCCCCCCAGCAGTCCCACACACTTGCTGGACAAGAAGGATTGACTGACTAGAACTGTACAAAATTACCCAAGAAAGCACATGCAAGATGGATGAGCAATTACCCAGTGTCACCCTCTAAGATCTCTCTGAAAGCAAGAACAAGAACTGCTCAATTATAAACCCCTCCATAGTTAAGTCAAACTTTTTGATCATTAGAATCAAAGGCTGCTAACATCTACAGGAATCACCATGGAAACCTTATCTTCTACCTTGATCTTCAACCAATAAAACCAGTGAAGTCTCCATACCATACTCAGACTGAAAGTATGATTGAAAGTTCAAAGAGATCTAAGGAGCTCAAATGTTTCCAGAATTGCCTCACCACCACATTCTCAAAAAGCTTGCTCCAACAGAATAAGCTAGTGATGGGGGATAGTTAGTCTGGTTGTCAGAATTAAGAAATTATTTCTTGAGGAGGACTTAAAGACTGGTTATGAAAAAATCTGGCACTCTGTTTTGACCCTCTGTGATGAGCTAGCTTCAATCAAGAGTGGAACCAATACCTCCCCATTTATTGTTGTTATATGGTGCACGAGTTTAACACACAGAGAGTAGCCAGAAGCTCTCTCACCACATCCAAAACAGTGAGCGAAAGTAATCAAAACTTGACCAGAGCATTTGTCCCCTCCAGCATTTATATAGCATTTGTCCTCTCCAGACTTAGATCTCTGGACACTGAGGAAGTCAATCCTGTCCAGATCAGATTTATTTCATTTGCAAAGAGGACAACTCCTGAGGATGGTGTAACTTATGTTTTCCTCCTATGAAACTGAGCTTAAGAAGAAGAAAAAAGGCTTCATCCGCCTTGATTAAAAATGTTCTTGAGTTATGTCATCACTATGGTCTGTGTGGCCAAGGAAAAATAAGACTATTATCCTCATAAATAATGTTTTTAAGACTTCAAGCCACACCCAGAAACCAATCTTTATGATCTGTAAGATCTGGAGGATTGGCTAATAGGCCTAAAGGATACAGAGTTCCACCAAGGGCACCACATCTTAAAAGGGCTTTGAACTAGCAAGGAAAGCATTGAGCAAATACCACAATTTTTTCTACATTTTTTTTTTTTTGCTGGAATAAAAACCTGAATCACCTTTGACTGTGTTTGAACCTTTTATATTTGCTTTCCATAATATTTTAGAACACAAGTTTGTTTGTTCGTTTTTTTTTTTGGGGTGGGGGAGAGAAGGTAAGATCACAAAACCTGAATTTTAAAATATTAGAAAATATTAATGGAGAGTGCATATTGAAATTGTTAAAGCATTCATACTAAAAACCTTGTTCTCAGCCTCTTGTATCCAACTTTGATCTATGTCCAATCAAAGCTAACCAATACAGCTCTAATTCTGAATATCAAATATCTTTGAATAAACTATTCACAATCAAGCTACCAACCAAGAATTATTCACAGAAGTCATCTGGAAAATAGAGATTTGTAATAAAAAATAGATTCAAGAAAATTATAAACTGCTTTCAGACATTTTTGTTAAAAAAAAAAAAAGAGAGAGAGAGAAAGAGAGGGGCCAGCTGGAATGTTGTCAATATTTGGCAATACTGTTCTTATTTACCAATGAAAAATGATATGCTAGTGCAGTGTGGATTTTATCATAGTTCTTTTTTAATGACACTCTTTATCTGAGAAGTTTAGATGACTTATACTTGACAGTTATATTAGGAACATTTCAATCGTATTGTTTCCTTTGTATATACTTCTGTTCTTTCAATCATCATTGATACCTATTGATCTAAGTTATGCAGCTTCAGCTATGTGAATAATGTAGCTGAAGTCGACGTACTTAGATCTATTCACTGTGGTGTCTTCACTGTGGTGAGTCAACTGCTGACGCTCCCCCATTGACTGCGCCTGCGCCTCTCGGCCTGGTGGAGTACAGGAGTCGACAAGAAAGCGTTCGGGGGTCGATTTATCGCGTCTGAACTAATTAATCCAAGGAAAGTCCTGCTAGCAGTTTGAGAGATTTTTCTGCCATTCTGAGGACCATAATCTTCAGTCTGTTACATAAGTTTTAAGACACTGTAACTCTATTTATTTCAGTGCATTACACGAGCATTGTCATAGTGAACAGGCTCTAGCCCAAAGCATTTAATGGACAAGGCTGAAAGGCAGGTCATTAATCATCAAAAGAATGTCAAAAATGTTAGTTCTGGAAATCTGATAGATTGCATTCAAATGATTTTCCTTACAACTTAAATAAATAATTATAAAGTACTAATTAATGCAAATGCAGATTAGGTATTAATGTACTGATTGAAGCCAAATAGAATCACCAGTGTGATACAAATGTAACAAAATCAGGAGAGTTATAACCACATAGCTACACAGTTACCACTACATACAACTCAAAAGTAACTAGAGTTGTGATCAAACACAAAAATTCACATCTGGAAAACACTCAAACTGGAGGTGCTGAAAATCCAGATCTATGGATTTTGATTCTGGCCCATCTCTACTAGTAACAGAACCAGTCTACTGTATACATGACTTTATACTGAAAGAACCTGTATTGTAAATATTATACAGAGTAGGCCACTGCTCATGCTTATAAGGTAACATGTCCACACAGCCTGTTATTAACACAACTATCAGTGCTCATACATGATATAAATACCTAGATGAAGATATGGACAACAGAGCCAAATCTACGCGCAGCTTAATATTAACAAATCTGTACAGATATATTCTACCTAGGATACTCATGTTTTAACAGTGACAAAAGCCCTACAGTAAAATCTACAGATAGCATGAACCTGAAGTAATCCATTTAGTAACTTCCATGGACCACACTGAAATAATCTGTACTGTTACATGAACACATAAAGCCATACTAACCAATTTCCTGTACTGCCACAATACAATAAAAACAGAACCTGCATAGTAAAATTTCTCTTCTATACATGTAATACTGTGTAAACCTATGAAGAGACCTCTATACATAATGCAACACCAACAAAATCCATGCAGTAGCATTTAGCTGTAGCTGGAAACTAATAATCTATAAAATAACATCAGCAGTGATGATCTGACCATGCTGTAACATGTACAAATAGTACAATAAGATGACAACTATACAGTAATGTGGAACTAATAAAGTAGATGTGAAATTGAATAACCACAGAGATCACCAGGTACAAGTGCTGTTTTGCTGTGAATCACTTACTAAACGCTTTGGTTATCAAACTCTCTCATTGCAGTGTAAATCTGGCTGGAGGAAGGAAATCCATACTTCCCCTTCACATGATCAGATCTCCACCAATAGAAAGGAATCATCTGCCAGGTTTAATAAGTATTCCACATGCAGTATTGTGGATGCAAAACATCAAATTTATCTTTATCTCATTCAAAACAAAACATAGGGGTCAATCCAACTCACATTAAAGTAAATGGAAAAATTCCCACTGACTTCCACTAATGGCAGATGGATCTGGCCCAGAACATGTCTAACAATGATTCCAGTGTTTGCATTGTTTATGTGAAACTATGAATGCTGTGGCCCCAGAATACTACTTCATTATATGTATCATAGGCTTCCACTTTTGCAGTCCCACCCCACTTCGCTAATGATTGGGGAATCTTAAGGGATTTAAAGTTCAGAATAAGTTCCCAAAAGTGCAGATGCTTATCTGAAATATCAAATTATCTGAATATTTTAAGTATGCAAAGTTTGGCTGGGAATCACATAAAGGTTACCTGTGAGATTTTCAGTACTTTATTTCCATTTGACCATTCCCCCACTCCCCAAAGTTGTTATCCTCTGTAGGTTGTTTGGCCTCATATAAAATAAATGTTGTGGTCTCATTTTGTTCCTAGTGTCCATGTTAAAGGAAAAAAGTACCATCACAGTTAGTACCAACTGGAACCTTTGTTTTTTGAAGTCTCTGTTGTTTTTTGAAGTCTCTGTAGAGACCAAGACTGAATGGGAATAAAAACCAAACTTGCCTGTAGACATGGTTCTCTTTAGGACTGGTTTTGAATATGCACTGGTGGTAGTATCAGGAAAGCTTGTGCTGTGCTTGTTCTGTGGATAAATTAGGCCTTTGGTCCCTAGGAATATCAAGCCAGCACTTTCCAGCCATGCTAAATTTGCTTAAAACAAAAGCTTAGTTGGATGTAAGAGACATAAATTGCTTCAGTGTTCCCTAATATACGCAGTATGTGTAGTACAACAGGATAGCAGGGCTCCTCTGTGGACCCACCTAGTTAGCAATTGTTGGAAGCCTGCATAAAGCCTCTAGACACTTGATCACGGCCCTGCATAGACCAAGAAACTACCTACACTTGATCTTAGCTCATAGAGCCGAGATGAGCTAAGATCAAGTGTAGGTAGTTTCTTGGTCTATCCAGGGCCATGATCAAGTGTCTTGATGTTTTTGGTCTTTTGGCCTCGAGATGAAAACATAAAGCCTCTGAAATTCTTCTGATTCACTGTGGCAGGTGTGGCTAATTAACTCCAACAGGTATAAGGAAGTTGGGAGTGTCCCTCTGAAGGGAAGGAACTAGATCCACAAAGGGACTTCAGCATAGCAATGCTCAGCATTGCAATACCTTTTAGGTGCCCTGCTGCCCAGTGGAATCTGCAGCCCTGAGTTAGGTATCCAGGCTCCCCATATAATGACTGAGGAGAGTCAGGTGCCCAAGAAAGAGATTAACAGAGGCCAGCAAGCTGATTGGGTAGCTCCCTAAAGTTGCTAGAAGAAATGCTGAGGAGAGGAGTGGGGCCTAACCTTTACCTCTCAAAGGTATCTAGGTGCCTAACTCCATTTGAGATTCTCAACCATAAACATTCTCTTGGAGTTAGATGCCTTGGAGTTAGGTCAGCCCCTTCTCAAAGAAAGATATAGACCCTCTCCCAATGCCAAAATACCTAATAACAGCATAGTTGGGATGTTTGAGGATCTCTGTGGCACCTAAATGTTGGACTTAGGTGCTTAAAGTGGCAGTTAAGCACCAAAATCCTTTTGTGGAATTAGCCCTAGGAGACTAGGCTAGAGGAGGGCCTAATGGGAACTCCTAGTGGCAGCCAAGCTGAGAGAGGAAAATTAATCTGTATGGTGGTGTTTTTGAGTTACCATTATTGCCAAAATCCTGGAAGTGAATGAGTCCAGACACTAACTCAGGGTCTGTGTGCTCTGTTGTGGATGGGGTAGGGACTCAGCATGTTTACATGGGTTCACAGTGCAGCAAGATTTCTTTAGGCCCAGATACGGAACTGCAAAGGTAGAGGGATAGCTTTAAAGGTGGAGATTCATAGCAATAGCATCTCAGCTCCCATGTATGTTTATACAAAAGGAGAAGTATTGGAACTCACATTTAAAGAAATCTGACCACATTCAAGCAACTATTAAAAGTTGCTCACATTTTATTTCTAAGGAAGCATCTTGAATAACAAACTTTTAGTGCAGGGTGGATGATGTAGAGAGGACATAGCAAAGGATTACAAATCTGGCAACAGTAAGTACAAACATATTTGGCTTCATCTAGTCTATTGAAAGATAATAAAACTTTGCAATACAAGGCTGGAATATTAAAAACAATCCATAGTATATAATATTAGACCTTTGAGGGTTGCCACAGAAAAAGGGGATCTTATATTAGTTTCTTAATTATCATTAGCTGGTAAAGGTTTCACTTCTTGGGAAGAAGAATGGCCAATTGAGCCTATAAGGTACCTTTAAAAATCAATAAAAGTAATGGTGTTAACAGATCTTCAAAGTATCTGATCTTAAGGACAAAGAGAAAATCCTGTAAGATGCAAAACTAGGGTTACCATATTCAAACATTTAAAAAAGAGGACACTCCACAGGGCCCCGGTCCTGCCCCCAGCCCCGCCCCAACTCTGCCCCTTCCCCGGCCCCACCCCCGCCCAACTCCATCCCTTCCCCACTCCAACCCTTTCCCCAAAGTCCCTGCCCCAACTCTGCCCCCTCCTCTGAGCACCCCACATTCCCCCTCCTCCCTCCTGCTCTGATCTTGGTTGGGGGTTGCTAAGTGCTTCCCTGCTCCCCACTCGCCCTGCAGCCCCTGCACCCCCCATCCTGCAGCCTCTGCGCCCCCCACCTGCCCTGCCCCTGCGCCCCCTGCCCCTGCAGCCTCTATGCCCCTGCCTGCCCTGCTCCTCCTCGCCCTGCAGCCTCTGCACCCCACCGCCTGCCCTGCCCTGCACCCCCCTGCCCCTGCCTGCCCTGCTCCTCCTCGCCCTGCAGACCCTGTGCCCCCTGCTCCCCACTCACCCTGCACCGCCCCTGCAGCCTCTGCGCCCCCATCTGCCCTGCCCCTGTGCCCCCCTGCCCCTGCAGCCTCTATGCCCCTGCCTGCCCTGCTCCTCCTCGCCCTGCAGCCTCTGCACCCCCCCGCCTGCTCCCCCGGCAGCTTCTGCCTGGCGGGGGCTTCGGATGCTCAGCAGCGACAGGGGCAGCGCGGGTCCCTGCAGCCCCAGCACACGCCGCACTCCCTGCCCCGCAGCCTCCTTCCTGCCGCGCAGGGTGATGGGGCCGCAGGAAGGGTCCCCCAGTGGCCGGGGAGTCCCCGCCCGTGAGGGAAGCCCGAGCCATTGGCTGGGCCCGGCCTCCCCGTGGTCCTGCGGGCTCGGCTGGGGAGCGCGGTCCGCCCGGCCTCCGGGGGCAGCAGCGGCCCCTTCGCCGCCTTCTGCGGCTGCGCCCCCCCTTCCCCCGCCCCAGCTCACTACAATGTAGCCGGGCGGCTGGGCTGCACTGCGGACCTGGCGGGTCGTGGTGGGGCCAGGTGGACCCTGGCTTATGCTGCCTCCCTATTTCCCTGGACATGTCCGGCTTTTTGGCAATTCCCCCCGGACGGGGATTTGAGTACCAAAAAGCCGGACATGTCCGGGGAAATCCGGACGTATGGTAACCCTATGCAAAACAGAGAGGAGATTTCTAAAGCCCCCGAAATTCTCTTGTTCTTGAGTTTAACCATACCTTCCAAGTGAAGCACCCAGCTCTATTTCCAGTTGTTATTCATTCTTGAGAAATGAAATGGAGACAGTGACTGTTTTTCCAGTGAACCAGAAGCACTGGAACAATTGTTAGACAGGATCAAGAAAGAAGAAAGGTAACCATCTAGGACTGAATCTAATCCAGAAGAACACTGATTGATCATCCTTTATGATCCTAGGACTACACTAATTTGTAGTAATCTTTCATATGAAATGTGCACTAAGTTTAAAGTATTATTTCTCATTATTGTTCTCGTGTAGCTATTGCTCACTGTGACTGAGCAAATATCTAATATAAGTATTAATGAAGCTATATTACTTATGCTGTCAAATATTTAAATTTTAACATATGATGTAGGTGAGATTGATGTTCTGTTAATGGTTAATTAAAAAGGTAAGTATGTTTGTAATATTAAAAAGCCCATTTTGCTAGATCTTAAAGTTTATCTAGCAACTGGTTTATTTACCATATAAGTAATAATTTAAATTTAGAAAGGTTGGAACAATCCTTTTCCCTTAGTAAAATGGACAGTCTCAGACAGTTTTACCCCATAAATTATTTTTTTCAGTTAATCTAGTGTTTGACAAAGGTGATGGTCTGACAACTCTCTGGAATGATGTCCTCTGCTTTTCCACAGAACAGGTATAGTACAGGAAGCAGCAGGACAAATTTATTCACACTGTCCCATAAGTATAATGTGCCTCAGCCTCTGAGAAACCAACTCTAGAAATGAGATGGTAGATCAGTGTCCATGCCCAGCCAATCCCTGATTTCTCTGCTGAGACTGCTAACTAGGATACCAATTAGCACCAACTGTGATAGTGGTTTCTGTGATATGTGGATATTTTTCCCATGGGAAGTGGATTTAGGTTACTAGTCTGAGTGTACTTGTTGAAGTACCCTCATGTATCAAAAGCTGTTGAGGGTATTTTTTTAAATGGATTTAATCTCAAAAAACTTCTTTTATGATTTGTTTTATATTTTTATGCACCTGAGGCTTGAAAAGCTTTTTCTGTGGATCAAGCGTTGCAATTTGCTGAACTTGTTCTTACAAAGTTGAAATGAGACATGTATATGTGTGCGTGTGTGTAAAAACAAAGTAATTTCAAGGCAACCAATAAAAACTGGACAGCTTCCTGCGTATTAAGGTTGGAAAACAGCCTGGGGTTCTTCAAGAGATTAGAGAAACAGGGTGAGGGATAGACACAGTAATTGTTTGGCTGCCTGAAATATATACCTGCTGATGCTACAGCATGCTGTAAGGTTTTAAGGTTGTCAGTATTTCAGGATCCCAGGAGAGAAGCAGAAAATTAGACAAGGCATAGGCTGCAGCTGTAAGCTACTGCGCTTCATACCATGTATGACCTCTCCCTTGAGTCACGTTTTAGAGTATACTCCGAATTCTGGTTAACCCCTTGGGTTTTAGCTCTGGGTTGCAGCCTACTGCTTCTTCTACTTTCTCCATTTCCCCCAGTGAGTATAAAATTATTGCCTAATTTGAATCGTTAAGACAGAACTTAAGTTATCCACAGCTCCTTTCTAAGACAGAATTCAGATGATTGTTTCTATATGCAAACTAGGGGCCAAATTTAGCCCTTGTTAAATAGCAACTTCAGTTTGGTCCTAGGAATTCATCAGTGATAGCAATGAGTCAAGATTCAAAACTATTACATTAAGCAGAATTTTTCTAATGCATGAAGGAGACAATTTAGGAACACAAAACAGGTTTTTATAACAGTAGTCCTGCTTGGTATGCTGCGGCCAGGGGCGGCTCTATGTTTTTTGCCGCCCCGAGCACGGCTGTCAGGCGGCTTTCGGTGGTGTGCCTGCGGGCGGTCCGCTGGTCATGCAGATTTGGCGGCAAGCCTGCGGGAGGTCCAACGGTCCCGCGCCATCGGCGTCCCCACCGCCGAATTGCCGCCGAAGCCGCGGGACCAGCGGACCTCCCACAGGCATACCACCAAAAGCTGCCTGCCTGCCGCCCTCACAGCGACCGGCAGGCCGCCCCCCGCGGCTTGCCGCCCCAGACACGCGCTTGCTGCGCTGGTGCCTGGAGCCGCCCCTGGCTGCGGCTGGAGCCACCACAGCCACTACCTCACAGTCTGGACTCAGCCCCCTCACGACCAATGAGAACTCTGAACATAGCAGAGGACCCTTCCCAGACAGCAGGAATTCAGGCCTGGGGCCAGGAGCATACCTTCAGACCTTCTGTGGTGGAATTTTTTGTATAGTAATCTTGTCCAGCTGCCACTTGCTCATGGCTCTAACCACACCCCTCTTCTGCATCATACCAGCCATCCTCTTTCTCCTTGCTCCTCCCTTCCTCCCACTGGCTCCATCTCCCCTTCCTGGTTACTCACCCCTCTGTAGTTCCCACCTGCTCTCCACCCCAATTGCCTCCTCTTCTGCCAGTGTAAATCTAGGTTCCACTTCCACATCCTCCTTCTCACCTCTGGTGATATTTACCCCAAACCTGGCCTTCCCTCTAGCCCCACCACCTCCACCTCTCTTGTGCCACTGTTCCTAACCTCATACCCATCCCCATTCCTCCCCCCTTCTCTTGCTGTCTCTGGAATGCCCGCTCCATCTGTAAAAAAACAAAAAACAAACAAAAAAAAATAATCACAACCCTCCACGGCCTCTCCATATCTTGTTCGTTCCTGACTCTAACAGAGACCTGAGGCTTTTCATTTGATACTGCCTCTGCAGTTGCCCTCTCTTATGAAGGTCTCTCCTTCTCTCACACATCCTGCCCTGGATCAGACCATGGTGGGCGTGCTGGGCTTCTCCTCTCCTGTTCTTGCAGCTTCCAATGCCCGTCTCTTCCCACTTTTTTTCTTCTTTCGAACAGCACTGCATCTAACTCTTCTCTCCTCTCCCTCTCAATGTTACTTTCGTGAGCCTTTCTTTCTCATTTTGGATCTCTCTTCCTCATTGCACAGTCTCTTACACTCATCCTTTGTGACTTCAACTTCTGCATTGATGACCCATTCGACCCCTTTGTTGCACATTTCCTTGCTATCACCTGTTAATTTGACTTGCAGGCCTGGTTCAACTCTCCGACTCATCAAAAAGCCATTCATTTAAGTTGGTCTTCACCAGGCACTGCCCTCTCACTGATCCCTCTCTCTGAGCACCATCTAGTCCAGTGGTTCTCAAACTATTGTACTGGTGACCCCTTTCACATAGCAAGCCTCTGAGTGTGACCCCCCCCCCCCTTATAAATTAAAAACACTTGTTTATATATTTAACACCATTATAAATGCCGGAGGCAAAGTGGGGTTTGGGGCGGAGGCTGACAGCTTGCGACCCCCCATGTAATAACCTCCCAACCCCCTGAGGGGTCCTGACCCCCAGTTTGAGAACCGCTGATCTAGTCTCTTTCTGGAACATCTCTCAATATACAAACCAATGCCATGTCACTTGGCCTTTCTGTGACTTCCACTCCATCAGCATTGGTGACTTCTTGTCTGCTCTCAGCTCTCTCTTCCACTGATTAGGTGGTTGATTCTCTCCATGCTTCACTCTCCTCCACCCTTAACGCTTTTGTTCCTCTCTCCCACTGCAAGGTCAACCCTGCCAACTCCTAGCCCTGGCTCACCCCCAACATCCACTTTCTCCACTCCTGCTCTCACGCTGTGGAGCATCTCTAGCAGACCTATGACCAGGCTGGTTCCTCCACTACAAATTTGTTCTCTCTTCCTTTAATTCTGCCATATTCCTAGTCCTAGCTAAATAACTATACTTCTTCAACTCATCTAAATCCTATGCCTGCAATCCTGACTGCCTCTTCATCACCTTTGACTCGTTCCACAAACTCTCCTTCCTTCTGCTTCCATTGTTTTCTCTGCACAGGATTTTGCAGATTTCATCTAAGAGAAAACTGACAAAATATGATGTGACCTTTTCCCATCCCTTGGCTTGCCTTCCCTTCCCTTCCCTTCCCTTCCCTTCCCCTCCTACAATTCTCTACTTCATTATCACAGATGGAGATGTTTCTCAATTGCTATCCTCCTCTAACTTCTCCACTTTCTCAAGAGACCCCACCCAATTTCCTGATATCCCTCATGTCCGTTCTTCATCTCTCTTTCTCCTCACAATCCTTAGATTCTCTTATCTTAAAAAAATCCATTCTTGACCCCACTTGTATTTCAAACTACAGCTTCATCAACCCTTCATCGCTAAGCTTATTGAACAGGCTGTCTACAATCGTTGTCTGGAGTTCCTCCCTCCAATTCCAGCCTAGAGTTTTCCAGTCTGGCTTCCTTCAACCCCTTGAATTCCACTGAAACCATTCTCAAAGTCTCTAACAACCTCTTCCTAGCTAGAGCTCAGAACCAGTACTCCATCCTCATTCTCCTTGACCAGTCAGCCACCTTTGACACAGCTGATCTTGCTCTTCTTCTTGAAATCTTGTCCTCTTTCGGTTTCTGTGACTCTCCTCTCCTGGCTCTCCTCTTCCTTCTCTAATTGCTCCTTCAGCATGTCTTTCAGAGGTCCTCCTCATCCCCCCCCCCCCCCCCCTTCCCCGGGCCCCCCCCCCCCCCCCCCCCCCCCGGCCCTCCAACTTTCTGTTGGGGTTCAGAAGGGCTGTGTCCTTAGTTCCTTTCTCTTCTCCCTTTTATACCTTATTTCTGGGTAATCTCATTCTCCAACATAAATTCAACAACTATCTCTATGCTGATGACTCAGATCTACTGTACTCCAGATCTGTCACCTTCTGTCTAAACTAAAATTTCTGCCTGTCTCTGATGTCATCTCATGGATGTCCAGCTGTCAGATCAAGCTCATAGTTAGGAAGCTCTTAATCTTTCCTCCAAAATCCCCCCATCCCCTTTCTCAGTCACTCAGGTACAACACCAACATCCTGCCTGTCACTCAGGCCAATAACCTGGATGTCATCTTCAACTCAGCTCTCTCCAGATCCTCACATCCAGGCTATGTCTAAATCTTACAGATTCTTTTTGCATAACACCTCTAAGATACGGCCTTTCCTATCTATCCATACAATTAAAACACTCATCCAGGCTCTCATCATTTCACATCTTGGTTACTGCAACATCCTTTTTCTGGTCTTGACAAATGCAATCTTGCCTCAGTCATATCCATTCAGAATGCTTCTGCAAAGATCATTCTCCCACCCAGACTAACCATATCATATATAATATGGAGATATATCTATCTCATAGAACTGGAAGGGACCTTGAAAAGTCCAGTCCCCTGCCTTCACAGCAGGGCCAAGTACCATCCCTGACAGATTTTTGCTCCAGATCCCTAAATGGCCCACTCAAGGATTGAACTCACAACACCCTGGGTTTAGCAGGCCAATGCTCAAACCACTGAGCTATCCCTCCCCTCAACAGCCCTCTCTCTGCATCCCTCCATTAGTTCTTTCTCCTCTATTGTAGCAAACACAAGCTGCTTGTCTTCCCTTTCAAGTCTCTTCACAGCCTATCCTAACCTACCTATCATCTCTCAGTCAGTATCGAAATCTCACTTCTTTCTCTGGTTGGCCAGTGATACCAGCCTCCATCTCTCACTTGTTAAATGTTCAAACAAGCACTTCTGTGCTTTCTCCCATGCTGCCCCTCATGCTTGGGAGGAGCTCCCAATACACATCCACAAAGCTACTTCATTATCCTCCAAGTCCCTCCTCAAAATTCTCATTTGCTGTGATCTCTACCAAAAACTTGACAATGTTAGATGGTGGTCTGCTGATACTGCCTAACATACTGACCAATATTGTATTGCTGATTCCTTGTACTCCCCCATCTAGCTCTATCTTTTTTCTCATCTTCTACTTAGATTTATAAGATCTTTGGGGCAAGACCCATTTTTTTGTTCTCTTTGTAAAATGTCTACCACAATGGGGTGCTGGTCCATGATCAGGGTTCACAGGAACTATGGTAATACACATAAATAATAATAATAATAAGGAAACTCTAACCAAAGAAGTTATAGCCTGCAGCAGGGTGAAACTTCTATTCTTCTGAGGCTGACAGAGCACTGCTGTTGTCATTTTGATAGGGCACTGCTTTTTTTTCATTGTTTTGCTCCATCTTTCACTGAATATAATGTTTGTACATCCCTAAGGCAGCTTCTGTGTGTGTAATTTGTATGATTCTTTGTCTATCAGCCAGGCCTCTCTGCACACCTGTTAGATATCTATTGTAATATTTTTGTCTCTTTTCATCCTCTATGAAAGGATAAAGGTCATATCTAGAACAATTGTGGATAGATTTTGGTCTTAGTTATAGCATTATGAAGCAAAGTAACTCCAACCAAAGCCAATGATGTTTATCTGGATTTACATCAATGCATCTGAGAGCAGAATTTGGCCTGTTTTGTCTCACTTCAGGAAGCAACTGGGATTACATGCTGGCTGTGTTGATTGTGTTGACACTATTTTGATTGTCTGAAAATGTGTTAGTGTGTTTGTCTAGAGTTACTAAACAGGGCAGGAATTACACCATTCCCATACAGGAGCTCCTGCTAAGACATAGTGGGAGTGAAGTGTAAACGCCTCATAGCCAGTATTCATCACCATTACCTGAAGCAGCTCCTGCTAGAAGAGTCTGGGATTGGAGTAGCTAAAAGCTCAGCTCAGCTGGCAGGTCTACCTCAGGCCCTAAAATGGTCCAGATTTTGATCTCTGTCTCACTGGCATAAATCTTGAGAAACTCCATTAACTAAAGATTGTAATCTGGTCTCACGAAGGTAGGCCTGGAATTAATATGGAATGCTTCGTGTGCATGTTCAGAGAAATGAATGAAAAATTATTGAAACCCGGTCTAACAAAGTCAGTCTATTTGGAGTGGGAACTTTCTTCTATGTTTTCTATTCTCCCAGGTTTTAGGTCAGGTCTACACACTAAGTTTTAGCTGTGGTGCACATTTTAGCCTGTGGACACCACTGACAGCTATTATTTATATTTTGATAGTGCCTAAACTATGTTAGGTGTTTCCCAAACACAGACATAGTCCCTGCCCCTATGAATATAAAACAGATTAGTAAAATCTCACTTCAGGAAACCTGTCAGTCATGTCTAGATCATATCATGACCTAAATAAACATGCAACAGCAATTCACTGAACCATTCCACCATTAAAATTCCTATATTTTTAAATGACCGATCAAGAGTTTTTAAAAGGGGAGGTAGAGTTCTGAGTGCCCACATGTCCATATCTCTTTTCATGCACTATTACTACAAATGTGTGCACAAACATGTCTAATTACCTGATTTGCAGAGGCATTTATTGATGTGTTGGAACAGTTACAGTAAATGTATAAGCCAATGCGCGTGCATGTGCGCACACTGTATACATGGGCCTATGCCTTCTAAAACTTTGTTCAACGTACTCCTCATACTCACTCCAATGTTGCCCTTCCAGTCTCCCTCCTTTCTCCTGCCTGCATGTCCCCATCTGGCAACTTTATTGACTGAGCCCAGGTTTTAGGTCACAGATCTGTGAAGTCCTGTAATAATAATCACAATTCGAAAAAAGCAAAAAGGAAATTAATGGACCTCCTCCCAGCCATCCCTGTCAAAATAAAAGTAAGAAGTAGCTGCTATTGGGCTGGCCAAGCACAATCCACCACCATTGGTAACAAGGATCTCACCTTACTGATTTGATCAGTAATGTAACTGGGCCCCCCAAAATAAATCATATTTATATTTTAATTCAATAATAGCTTGTCCTACTGTCTGTCTTGGGAACAATTTGATTTTCAAGTGGAAAAACTACAAGAGTAAAGGGCAAGTCGTTTATCACATTGAGAATATCTGTTGCCAATGGAATCAGTGGGGTAATATTTGTATTATAATTACACACAAACTAGGGTAAAAGAACATTATTAACATTGCAAAGTCACACACCCAAATGCTAGGAAATTACGGAATTAAGGTTGCCTGTGCAACATTTATTTGAACCCGTTGTATGTATTGTGAGAATCTTTAATTACATGATCATACTATTTTTTCTACAGAATTCCTGCCTCGTTCAGTGCACAGGATGGACTGCACTCAATTGATAAAAAGCTATTTAATATTTTGTTTTATCCTCATTGTTCAGTGTGTGGTCCTTGGATTTACCAACTGCACATTATTCAAACCCTACTATGAAAAAAGACTTACTAATTTCTTCACAGGCTTTTCTATGGCTTTCATCGCTATAGTATCAGAGTGCTACCCAACTGTTACTTTATCTTGAAAGCCCTGTGATGTGGAGGGTGGGTATTATTCCAGTTTTACCAATGGCTAGCTCAGTCACAAAGAGATTAAGGTCTAAGTACCCACTAATTTTGAGTGCCCAATTTGAGATGCCTAGAACTTGATTTTTCAGCATACTTAGTGTTATATAGCACTCTATATATTCATGAACAGGTGGTTTTCTGCGGCCCGCAAGCCCCTCACAGCCCTCCCGCCCTCCCCCAGTGTTTAACAGAGCGGCGGCTGGACGTGCACCGGGAGCAGGGCAGGCTCCCTGCCTGCCCTGCCTTGCGCAGCTCCGGGGAAGAGGCTGGAACGTGGGAAAGGGGGGGCGGAGGGGCTGTGTGTGGCTGTTGCTTTAGGCAGCGCCCCCAGCAGCTCCAATTGGCCGGGGACGGGGAACCGTGGCCAATGGGAGCTGCTGGAGGCAGTGCCTCAAGCAACAGAAACACACAGCCCCTCCGCCCCCCTTCCCCACGGTCCAGCCTCTTGCGGGGGCAGGGCAGGCAGGGAGCCTGCCCTGCCCCCGGTATGCGCCGGGCCAGATCCTGCCCCCCGAACCCTTCCTGCAGCCGAACCCCCTGCCTTGAGCCCCCTGCACCCCGACCCCCTGCCATACCCTGCACCTCTGCACCCCGACCCCCTGCCTCACCCCGCACCCCTCCTGCATCCCAACCCACTGCCCTGAGCCCCATGCCGCACCCCTCCTGCGCCCTGACCCCCTGCCGTACCCTGCACCCTGACCCCCTGCCCTGAACCCCCTGCCACACCCCGCACTCCTCTTGCACCCCAACCCCCTGCCTTGAGCCCCCGCCACACTCCACACTCCTCTTGCACCCCAACCCACTGCCCTGATCCCCCTGCTGCACCCCTCTTGCACCCCAACCCCCTGCCCTGAGCCCCCTGCCACACCCTGCACCCTGACCCCTTGCTGTACCCCTCACCCCTCCTGCACTCCACACCCCAACTCCCTGCCCTGAACCCCCACCACACCCCACACCCTGGGGGCAGGGAGGGGGCAGAGTTGGGGTGGGGATTTCCGGGAAGGGGTTGGAATGGGGGCAGGGAAGGGGTGGGAAGAGGCGGGGCAGGGACGGGGCCTCATGGAAGGGGTGGAGTGGGGGCGGGGCTAAGGGCAGCGGCGGGGGGGAGGTGTCAGTAATGCGGCCCTTGGGCCAATGTACTAGTCCTCATGTGGCCCTCATGGTCATTTGAGTTTGAGACCCCTGGCATAGACAATACCCTCTTATACTAATTCATCCCCACAGCAGCTCTATGCTGTGCACTGAATGAAGCAAGGATCCTATGGAAAAAGTAGTCTGTGATCATATAATTAAAGATTGTATCATAATACCTATGCACAACTTTTGAGTGCTTGACTTTCCAGCAGTAGTAATGTTCTTTTAATTTAAATGTATGTGTAGTTTGCTAGCTTTTAAAAAAAGCAAACTAAAAAAACAAATTCCATCGTGTGTCTTCACAGTGACACCCACATGGTTAACCAGCAGAGTTGGAACCAGACAGATCTGTCACTTGAGCTAAATGAGTAAGTGATAGCAGGTTGCCATCCTTCATGTAGACCAGGCACCAAAGGGAGAATGAGACACATAGTCACTGCGTTTCACAGATATTTGCTGACAGCAGAGGAATGGTGACATTCAGGAATCATGGGTTCCATTCTAGGCTCTGGAGGGGGGGTGGGGTCTAGTGGGCACAGTCTTCTGCCTGTTCCCCCTAGCTTTGACTCCAACCAGACCCTGTTCCAGTCCTGTCCTTTTTGCCACCCCATCCTCATTGCCCCAGTCCCAGTCTTCACACCTCAGGATTCTCATCCCAGTCTCCTTGTTCAACCAGTCCTAGTTTCTCCCTCTGGGCTCGCCATCTGATAACCAGTTTCCTTGCCTCGGCAGTCCCTGTTTCCCCCTCCTTGCTTCTCATCTCTCTACCCTCCACCTCATCAGCTTCTAGTCTCCGGCCCTGGTCTTCTCATCCAATCTTAGTCAGTCCCCCAAACCCCTCCCTTACTCCATACTCCATCTTTGCCCAGCCAGTCCCAGTCTCCCCTTTGCTTCAGCTCCTCAATTGATCTCAGAGTATTCACCCCTCCCCTGCCAACTGGCTCCCTGTCATCCTGTTCCCCACACCAGCTATCCCAGTTCCAGTCTTCCCAGCCTACTTACCCGACCAGTCCCAGTTTCTCTTCTCCGCTGCAACTCTGTCTCACTGAACTCCTTGTCCCAATCTACCCCTTTTTCACCTCCTTATATAGCTTTTGTATCTTCTGCATTTAAATCAGATGTCTTCCTCCTCCATGCTGCCCAGGTGCCAGAAATCACTGAGAGCACAGGTGAGAATGGGTCCTTGCTCTCACTTTTAGTGACTGGCTCCTCCTCAATCCAGAGCAGCAATTACTGGGAAGGTTTTTCTGAGCCCTTGCAGCCTTGGCTTTGTGGGAATGGCACATAAGCAGGCGAGTCACACAGGTTCTGTGATGCTCAGTTGCTCTTTTGAGTTGGCATATATGCAGTCTGGTCAGCAGTAGGCGCTGAGAGAAGCTAGAACGTGCTCAAAGACAGAATCTTTGCAGATTTTAGCAGCTAAAAGAAGTAGTCTCTAGTGAGCATGTACAAACCGTCATTTTTAAAAGGCTTATATCTTAAACTTTTATATTTCACGGGAATGGCAAAAGGCACACCCCTAGCACAAAGGTCACTGCCAAATGTCAACTCCCTGTTTCAGAACATGTAGGTCCTAGAGGATTTCAAAGAAAAACTCACAGGAAGTTTTTTAACGTGGGCAAAACAAGTACTTTTGTCTAGCCTCATTCTCAGAAGCAGCTCAACTGTTTTGACTGAAATTTTCCAAAAAATTCAGCCTGAGGCAGACGTATCTCATGGAAAATTTCAGTCCAAATGGTTGAAGTTTCAAATGGTTATAACTAACTGAAGAAAGGCCTTATTGTAACTGTTGGGCAACCTTAATAAGCCATGCTATTAGCCCTGCTTCCCAGTCTCTCCTCCTTCCCACTCTTAGCCCCAGTCTCCCTGCTTTGGCACTCCTATCTGATCTCCCTATCCCCCATCTCACCACCCACTGGCTCCCAGTTCTGGTCTCCCTCCCTCGGATTCTCATCCAATCTCAGAATGTACAAAATGGAATCTAGGAATCTCAGTCAATCCCCAAGCCTGTTCCTAACTCCATGTCCCAATCTCCAATTAATTTTCATTAACTGAACAATAAAAAGCCTTGTTTGGTATTTTTTTTTCCTCTAGTTTTTCTTCAGCTTTTTTTCTTCTTCATTTTCTGTTAGGATTTGAGAAGTTGAAGAATGGTGGCAATAGGAGTTGAGAACTTTCTAAAACAATGTTGCACAAGTTATTTTATTATTTTTATTGTGATTGGAATCTTTTTAGCTCAGAATAAATGAAATACTGTGCAGAATCTAGACTGGATGAGTGGCTATTCACTTTCTCTTACTAGCCACCTCATCTGATCCACAGTTTTGGATTTATTTCACTCACCATCAGGGTAATTTCCTCAACATGGTGTTTACTCCAAGCTATACTCTCACTCTCTGAAGTCTTATCTCTGACATTGCCTAATCTCCTTCAATAGAATTCACTCCTCCACATCCTTCATGCTCTTCCCTCACTTGTGTGCCTCACTTTCCTCCTAGATGGTGCTTCCCCCTCCCTGACAGCTGGCTGGGGGCCAGGCTGCAGACAAAAAGGGCTTGTCATAGAATCATAGGACTGGAAGGGATCTCTAGAGGTCATCTAGTTCAGTCCCCTGCACTCATGGCAGTATTATCTAGACCATCCCTGACAGGTGTTTGTCTAACCTGCTCTTAAAAAATATCCAACGATGGAGATTCCACAACCTCCCTAGGCAATTTATTTCAGTGCTTAACCACCCTGACAGTTAGGAAGTTTTTTCCTAATGTCCAACCTAAACCTCCCTTGCTGCAATTTAGGCCTATTGCTTCTTGTCCTATCCTCAGAGGTTAAGAAGAACAATTCTTCTCCCTCCTCCTTGTAACAACCTATCATGTATTTGAAAACTGTTACCGTGTCCCTTCTGTCTTCTCCTTTCCAGACTAAACAAACCCAGTTTTTTCAATCTTCCCTCATAGGTCATGTTTTCTTGATCTTGAATCATTTTTGTTGCTCTTCTCTGGACTTTCTCCAATTTGTCCACATCTTTCCTGAAATGGGGTGCCCAGAACTGGACACAATACTCCAGTTGAGGCCTAATTACTTCTCGTGTCTTCCTTACAACACTCCTACTAATACATCCCAGAATGATGTTCACTTTTTTTGCAATAGTATTGACTCATATTTAGCTTTTGGTCCACTATGACTCCCAGATCCCTTTCCGCAGTACTCCTTCCTAGGCAGTCATTTCGCATTTTGTATGTGTGCAACTGATTGTTCCTTCCTAAATGGAGTACTTTGCATTTGTCCTTATTGAATTTCATCCTATTTATTTCAGACCATTTCTCCAGTTTGTCCAGATCATTTTGAATTTTAATCCTATCCTCCAAAGCATTTGCAACCTCTCCCAGCTTGGTATCATCCACAAACTTTGTAAGTGTACTCTCTATGCCAGTATTGAAATCATTGATGAAGATATTGAACAGAACCAGACCAAGAACTGATCCCTGTGGAACACCACTCATTATGCCCTTCCAGCATGACTGTGAACCACTGATAACTACTTTCTGGGAATGGTTTTCCAACCAGTTTTGCACCCACCTTATAGTAGCTCCATCTAGGTTGCATTTCCCTAGTTTGTTTGAGTAAGTCATGTGAGACAGTATCAAAAGCTGTACTAAAGTCAAGATATACCACGTGTACTGCTTCCCCCCTAGCCACAAGGCTTGTTACCCTGTCAAAGAAAGCTATCAGGTTGGTTGTCTAAGTGACTTAGTTAAACCAGTGCAAACCCTTGTGTGGATGCTCATTAATTTAGACTTCGTGCATATTGGTTTAGTTTGCACTTGTAAATCTCAGGTGCAAGCTACACTGCTCTAAATCAGGCTTTTCAAACTGATAAAAGTGTCCACATTCAAAATTGTACTAGATTAAATGGATTAACCTCACACCTCTAGTTAAACTGGTGCAACTTCTCTGTTTAGACAAACATGTGAAAGAAGAAGCAGCCAAGGAATCAGGGTCTGGGATCTGTTACTAGGAGAAGAGCAGCTCAGAGGAGGTTTCTTCCGCTGGCACACAGTCCCGGAACACTGGCCAAGATAGCAGTTTCCAGGGATGGGTTTTGAAAACCTGGGACTGTTTTAGACAGATCAGGGCTGTTGGCCACTATGGCTAATATTGCTGTACAAATGTTGGTCCTTACACTAGTTTTTATGCTGGTGTAACTCCATTGACTTTGACGGTTCTACTGACAAAAATTCAATGCATTGACTATGGCATACTTAATTCCTGGTCCTGTGGAGTACTGAACACCTTCAACTCCCACTGAAGTCAATGAAGTAACATTGATTGTACCCTCCATTTGTTTAAGCTTAGTGCAACATTAATGTTAGACTTCACACTTATAAAAGAGACTATAACCCAGCGTACTGTTCTTGCTACACTGCCTGCTACTAGCACCACACTGCATGTTCTCTAACTTGACTGTGAAAGCAGCTATCACTGGTAATATCGCTCCTGCTTTCTACATCCTTCACTTGCTGCTTCTCCGGATAAGGTCTTTTGGACAGGTACTATTCTCAACTAGGGCATTAACACGGCAAAGTGATGGCACTTACTGCAACAAGAGACATTACTTGTTCAAGTCCTGTTGAAGAAATGGATTGTTTTTAAATATCCAGTTCAGAGGAGGGTGCATGGAGTAGCCCTCCCTCGCTAGGAAGCCTCAGAGAAGTCTGGGGATGGAACAGTTTCCTGCTCCCACAGACAAGGGGAGGAGTGAGGCCATAGCTGCAGACCTTTTACAGTAGACAAGCAGAGACAGGAGGCCAGTGCTAGACAAGATAGCAGTAGTAATGACTGCTCTGATAACTGGCTCAAGAAGCACGAATAGCGTACCATGCTAGCATTAGATATTTCCACTCTCTTCAATGGGGTTTGGTAGATTATAACATGAAAGTCAGTGCAAAATGTGGCCGAACATCTGTATAATAAAATAATAATGGTATTTACTTATAATGTGCACTCCCCACCCCAACTAATGAACTTTTATGGTGTTAATTCTATTAAGTGGATCCTTGTCTCAGAACCCAGGGACATGGTAATCTTATTTTGTGATAGAAGAGCTAGTTCTTTTAATCATGCTAAAATGACTAATGTAACATCAGATTTCTGTACAGTCTGAATAGGCTCAACTGTCAGTGGAAGGCAGAGATATGAGTTTAGACATCAGTTAGCATAATATTCTTTTGGCCAACATATATAAAGAATCCTGGCATGGGGTAGGGAGGTGACAGTCCTGTATATGGGGCCCTATCCAACTTCCATGAAAGTAAATGAAAAGATAGCATTGGAAGTTGGATCAAGCCCTTAATGAGTATAAAAAAATCCAAATCTGGTTTAAAAACCCAAGGTTTATTAATTTTGTATTAAAGGCCAGATTAAGTTTATTCCAAGAGAAAAGTAAAACCGGTGAAAGAGGGTTCACCTCTGCCCTGGGAGGATGGTAGAGTGAGCTTGGTCAACAGATGCACTTCTCAGCCCAGCTAGTTCAGTGCCATTGAACTTAAATGCATGAATCTCACTGGGCAACAGCTGTTGGATTCTTAAGAAAATGAGAATGCAGAACAGACAAATGAAGGATCAGATCCAGAACTTGCAAGGCTCCCAAGTAAATCCTCACATATATGCAAATATCACAAGAAATGCAGGCATCAGCATTATTCATGTAAACAACCATGATGGAGAGATTGAGCCCATGTGCAGGTTTATTTAGCAGCCAAGTTATTTTCACTACAGTAACTGGATATGCACACTATTGTTAAGGTTGCAGTATGTTTGATATGCTACTGGGTGAGGGTGATATGTACTAGTGTATTTATTTGGCCAGACATCCATTTTTGCCCTAAACAAGTTCAACTTTGTGCTTGCATCGGTAACTCTACAGGGGAGGCATCTTTTACAGTATGGAAATTTTTCAGTTATCAATTGTTTATTATTGGAGAAATGCACATATGTAAATTTGGTTCACTTTAGTTGATTTACAGGTTGCGCATCTGTGGGTGCTGAACTGTACTATTTACAACATAAATAGTATTGTTGTCTTTGTTTTCTTTGGCCATGATTGGATTTCTTTACTGTAATAAACTATCTACTCAGCATTTATATTAGTGCCTTGTAAAACAGGAAAGCAGTGATATCACTTCATTTTATTTCTATTATTTAATACACAGGAGGTTAGCCACTATGGTAATGGACTAATTAAACATTAATTAGGTACAAATAAAATTTAAAAACTAACAATTTACATAAAAATCCATCACTGTCAAGTTTGTTTTCATAAACACAAGGTGTTGTATGTATTGAAGATCTTTCCTGCAATTATGAGGAAGCACCTTCTCTTCTGTGCTAAACATCCTAATAGATGAGCATGTACTGCATTTGCTTGCAGCGTATGCAAGCCCATGATATGAATGAATAATTGATGGTTATATGGTGAAAGAGTGCAAGAAGAAATGCTCTACAGAGTCTGTAAACTGTTGTAAAACAATTATTTTCCTGCATGTGACTCTTTGTCATGCCTCTTTTACAGTAGCAGCCGTGTTAGTCTGTATCCGCAAAAAGAACAGGAGTACTTGTGGCACCTTAGAGACTAACAAATTTATTAGAGCATAAGCTTTCGTGGGCTACAGCCCACTTCTTCGGATGCATTCAAAGAAGTGGGCTGTATCCCACGAAAGCTTATGCTCTAATAAATGTGTTAGTCTCTAAGGTGCCACAAGTACTCCTGTTCTTTTTTCATGCCTCTGTGCACCAAGCAGAGAGTTGCTGAAAAAGTTCCCAGACATTGTCATCTGCCTACTGCCAGCAGCACTTTCACTAGTGCACATTGATTGACTGAGGACTACTAGTGGCACAGTGTTACTGAACAAGTTGCTGAGGTAGTGTGATCTCAAGAATGTTGTCCATTCTTGTTTAGGTTTCTCTTACCATACATTCACTACTCCTGGGCTAATTTGAAAGGAAACTACTATTTCAAAATAAAGAATAGATTTACCCCAACCATGGGACTTTATATATCATTTGGTATTTTATAGAACCATCCTTCTTGCATTTAAATTTATTATTGGGAAAGTTACGTACTTACACATTTTTACAATATTTTTAATAAGCTTGAAATACATTTTTGCCATAAGATGTAGATACTTGTATTTAAAATGGGAGACCTACATCGTTGCAAAGGCATGGCTGGTAATCTTTGCAGTACTTTCACAGTATGAGCATTAAACTGTGTTTCAAAGAAATGAGCTAGAGTACAGAAGCCTCCTATAGAAAGTGCTCTTTGTCCTCTGACTCAGGTGATCCTGCCACACCTAGAGCAGTAAATTGTTACTGGTGTTAGTTTTGCAGACAGTGGCACAAGTGCAGTATCCAGGGAGTTCCCCTAAACCAGGAGAATTCTCTGCTGGTGATTTACATGCAGATTACAGCCTCTTTACATCACCTGAATGTTGCAAAGGGGCCATAAATGTCTGAGAATCTGGCTCTGCAAGCAGTTGTGAAGTAGAATGGGATGGCACATGCTATTTAATATATACCTAAAATATTTCCCAGACAGGTTTACAATACACATTTCCACTTAAATGAATATTTGAGTTCCAAACTAAAATTCCAAATACTATCTCATTTTTAATTTAGACTGAACATCCCTATCACAATTGCTGTATCATGCAGTCTAATGAAAAAAGCTATTAGTGGGATGATGTAAAACCCACAAGTTGAATAGTTCCCATTTTTATGAACACAAATTGGTAGATTCAGTCCATGGGGATTGACAGCCCTTTTAGATTCACTTGGAGTTTCAGATTTGCATGTGAACTTCAGGGACCCTGGCTTTCGTAACACAACAGTTTAACACAGCTTTAGTTACCATGCTAGATGACAACAATCTGAATTAGAAGTAGAACTTGAATGAATAATTCACAATAAATTTTTCCAATGGCTTTACCCTCTTCTTTTGTGCTTAATCATCAGTGGTCAGAAAATTCACATGATTCTGTTCCCTGGTTGGATGGGTACACAAGTACTTCTGGTACAAACACTAGCTTGTAGGAAGTTGATTCATTTCTGCAACAATCAGGCCAGACACATGACTTTGAAATTTACTGTCCCTGAACATTCATGCCAGCAAAACTTGCCCTCTCAAATGCTGACAGAAAGCAAACAAAGAGGACGTGAATAGGGTTAAAGGAAATTCATAGCAAACATTCACAGAAAAGTATTTGTACAGCTTGAATTACTAGGTTGGTTGGGAATGTTATAGATATATCAGACTCCCTCTAAATCTTGTAGAACATAAAAAATTACTCAAATAAGAGTGTTAGGGCAGAGGAGGAGGACTTTAACTGTGGTTTGCTAAAAGGAGGATAATAAATGTAAATGAAGCAGCTCCTAATATACTGCTCATCTTGGCTGCACAGAGAAATAGATGTGAATATCTAAGACAGAAGAAGGAAACAGTCAATGAAGTTAAAAGGTGGGAAATTCAAAACTGATAAAATCAACTATTTTTTACACAACATATAAACAACCTGTGGAACTCTCTGCCACAGGAAGTTGATGCCAATAACTTAAGGTTCCAAAAGGTATTGTATATTTATATATATGTTCTATTCAGATTTCATAACTACTGGTAACAAATTTTGGAAAGGATATTAAGCCTTCTGGGCTTAATCCAGTCTCTAAGTATTAGAGATCAGAATGAGAGACCTAATGTGTGCAGCAGATTATTTTACATCTGTCTACTGCAGGATTGTTCACCTTCCTCTGAAAACATCTGGTACTGGCCACTGCCAGAGACAGGATGCTGGATGACAGCAACCCACTGGTCTGATCCAGTATGGCAAGTTATATGTTGCTAGAACAGGCATAGATTTGGGGAGGGGGCGGGGGAGTCTGTGCAAACAGTATCTGAAACGGCAACACCATTAGCAGGGAGCATAGAAAGAAAAAAACCCTTTAAGTTAAGGCAATATGGTTAATAAATAATGGAAACCTCCAGTAATGGGTCTCTACAGAAAAAGTGGAACAAATCCTGCCTCCAGGTATGCCAGAGTATTTATGCTCGGAGTCAGGTTACTGGAGCTAACTCCAGATTTAACCCAATATAAAAGAGCAGAATTTGGCCATATTTTTAATTATGTCACGTCACTCTTCCACTCTGGCCAGAAGGTCACTGATTCAGGTGGCCAAACAGAACTCTAGATTTCATACCTCAATCTTGTCTCAAATGCAGCACTAGGACAAAGCGATTTCTGTGAAGAAAGTACAGCTCCACATTTTAGTGGAGGGTTTTCTTACAGTAGTGTGTTTGGCTATGCCACGGTGAGCAAGGTTATGGTAATTACCACTCTATCATATACTGTGTCATTTTTTCATTTTATGCTGATACATTACTTGTACTTCATGACTTCATTACGTGCCAAGTGAATACCCAAGAGACAAGGGAAGTAGTAAAGAAAAACAAGGTAAATACCAACAACTGATATTGGCACTCTTTTTCAGCAGGCTTGATAGAGTGCAGTTAGTGATGCAGAGTGCAATTTGGTCTTCTGCTAGTGTCTCTGTGTACAGTATGTATTTTAACTTCTACACACACAACTAATGGGCCCTGAAATGAATTCTCTGGGATTATTATTTCGTTAGATTCAGCCCAAAAGCCTTTATTATTTTAAAATGTGTGGTATACATGTGAAATATTTCAACTAGTGAAGCCTGTATAATATACAGATTTTAAGTCCTGAATGCATTTGAGTCTTACATGATGTGCCTATATGTTCTGTTCATGCTCCCATTTTTTTTTTTAAACCATGGAGAAGTGCCACCTGGGGGAAAAGGAAAGGGTGTATGACAAGAAGGGCAGCTTCATTCCGAAACTGGTTAATGAAGAGACCGGCAATAGTAAAATTATCTAGCACATCTAAAGGTGGGAATTGGCATGTATGGGCGGGTGCTAGCACACGTAAATTAAATGAAAGGAGGAGAGAGGTCAGAGATTTAAATAGCAACAAGGAAGAAAAGGTGATGTGGTGATATGAAAAGGTGTAGCCAATGTTATGAAAACCCTCATTAGAACAGGTGTACAAGCAGCTGTTTCAAAAATGTACATGTTAACAACAGAGGTTGGGAATCTGAAACAGCGACAGTCAGGAATGAATGGGACTTTGAAGCACAGTCTGTTCGGCCCAGTTCTACAACTTTTTCTGTAGTGAGAATGCCAACTTTGGCTACAGAAGTATAGATTGTTTTTACTTGCAGAGCAAATTGTTGTAGGTAATAGTCTGAAACTCGCCTCAATACAGCTCTGCTGTTAATGCCAACTCTGATCCATAGGGACGCCTCTGACACTTTCGGGGGGCCATGCTTTTTTCAGTGTCTACAGTGGTTCGGTCTCAAGTCTTCCTTAAACCAGGAGTTGTGAAGTACCATTTAAAGTGGGGGAGATTAGATTTGCTTTCCCCCACTCCTGCCTGGCCCTCATCTTTCTTTCTCTGGCACCCTCATCAGCAACCTGACCCACCTAGTCCATGAGCACCTACCCCGACTCCTCCCAAGAGCCTCAGCCCTTGAGGGAGTTCCCTGTCCCATCCACTCCCAGGATCCCTTCCTCCCCCATCCTGCTCCTTACCCCTCCCTACTGGCAAACCTTGCCCTCAGGTGACAGGTCTGTCCTGCTTCGCACTTGCTCCTTGGTGCTGAGGGAAGCTGCTGTAGTTTTGGCAGCTGGAAAGTGAGGGCCTGGCGTGTGGCACACTGTGCATACAGAATGGGACCCAGATGCCAGGTGCGGTGCATCCCCCAGCCATAATATGTGTGGCCATGGGTTACAAATTGCTGCATGTGTGGTCACACATGCAGCAAAAAAAAAAAAAAAAAAAAAAAAAAAAGGTAAATTACAGCTCTCAACTGGCAACGGTCAAGAAAGTAGAAAAAACAGCACGGCAAGTCAAAAACCAGCCAAGAGGCAACCCTAACTTCCATGTACTTGTTTAAGTGGTTGGGCCATACCCTAGGAGGCCCCCACAGCTCTGCAGTCTATGCTTTAAATCCATAACTAACTCAGACTCTGCTTAAGAAGAAAGACACAATCCGCAAATAATAAACTTGGGAAATAAGTAGTAGAGGCCTCAACTGTCCCTCAAAGCCTACACACCAAGTTAAGAGCATGGAAAGGCTCAAAGAGAGGGCACAGTTGCTGTTTGTGGACTTTGGCCACCCTTAAATAAACCCTTTAACTGCATGTTGGAGGAGTTAACAATGATTTTTGCTGCTACTGGGTTTGCATTTCTTTATGCATATACTTCGGCCCTTTTGGTATGATTTCGTATAGATGTTATAGAACCTGTGCTGTGAATCAAGATTTTGCAGCACATGAACCTGCATAACGTCAAGGCACTGCTGCATAATTGCAGGCCCCAGTTATTCAGAATAATGGAGGCTAAGGCCCCCAATGCAGACACAATCTATACCTATGTACCTAAGGGCTCAGCACAGAGCAAGAGATATCTGCAACATGCTTCAAGTTTGTCAAGTGATGACAAGTGCATGACAGAAACTAAAATTAAGATACACATGTTGCTCAGAGTCCATTGTTATAAAGGTTTAAAGTAAATATAGCACTAGAATAGCAGTGTGTGCTGCTAAGCAGAGGAAGTGAGATCACCAAACTTGTTTCATCACCTCACTGAAGGATGAAATCCTAGAAATAGCAGTTCATCCTCCCACCACTTAGGGATGAGTGTTCCAAGGAAAGGAAAAGGTTTGTTTCCCATTTACACATAAAGTACTACTATGAAATAAAATCTGGTCTCAATTGCCTCCATTTAATACCGATGCAACCGCTGTCAACTGGAAGTTGACTTCATTGGCAGGTTGCATGGGTATAAATGAGGGCAGTTTGCTCCCTGATACTGTATCTCCATTTAGATTGTTTTGGTACTAGCTAAAATTATCCTCTGCTATAGTTACCCTCTGCTGCAATGACACCTGTTTGGGGAGGGTAGATCTCATTAAGTCCCTTGCTGATGAATTCTGTCAACAAAACTAAACTGTGCAAATAGCAAACTTCACAAGGCCATTCAAAGAAATACTATAGCACCTTATAAAAGAACTGCTGCACTGATCAAAAGTTTTTTTAAAAAAGATGAAAGATTGGCTTTAGAAAGTCATAAAAAGACCAGATTGAGCCCTGACTAAAGTAGTCATATGGCAGTGAGACATCACTCTACTGCACAGCTGTGCAGTTGATCCTCACATCATGGCTCCAGTGTGGCAGAGGGAGAATCGGACCTGTGAACCTGGTACTTCCCTCCCAAGCCAGTGGATGAAGAGTAGGCAGAGCCTTGGCTCCAGCCTCACCATCCAAAGTGCTAGCCAGCGGAACTGACAAGAGTAGAGAGAAGGTAAGCTTCATGCTATAAAGGGCTGTACTAAATTACTTCCCTCCAGGATCATGGGGGCACAGGGAAGGAACAGTGACTAAGTCACAGTCTGTTTTCAGGACTCACTAAAGGTTGAATCTAGCTCATAGGAACTAGAAATGGACAAGCTCCGTTAGACCAAGTTCACCCCCCTGGTAGGCTGAATTGTTCCCTTTAATGCATTTTCTAGTGCCTTGTCCTGTCTAGATTGAAAGGCCAGGAGATTCATTTGGGATAATATTTTCAAAAACACCTAAGTTCCATTTTCAAGAGTGCGTCAGGCTCTTAGGCAGGGCCGGCGCAACCCATTAGGCGACCTAGGCAGTTGCGACCGTGGCGGTATTTCGGCGGTGGGACCTTCCGCTGCCTCTGTGGGGGGCGGCATTTCGGGGCGGGACCTTCTGCCGCCTAGGGCGGCAGAAAAGCTGGTGGTGCTCCTGCTCTTAGGAGTCTGTCTCGTTGAAAAGCAATGACACTTGTTCTCCTAAGTCACTTTTGAAAATGAGACTTAGGCATTTTTTAAAATTTTACCCTCAGTCTACTTTCCAGAGTATCACAACTACCAGTATATGAAGGTCAGTCAGAACTCCATGAACTGTCATACTTTTCTCTTCCTCATACAAAACATCCACTTTGTATATTAATGGCTCCCTAGTTTTACTGTGATAAAACTGTAAGCGGGGGAGTTAAAATAGAATGATCTGTTTGACTAGTATATCGCTGTATCAGTTAAGCTGGGCACAGGCATCATACCCTACATAATATTGTTTTCTAAGGGGAAGAAAGAATTTGTTAATGTTTCTGTACCAGTGGACACATCTCTTGAGTCCCTCCCACTGCTGCATATGGTACTGCAGACCTTTTCCTGCTGCTGGCACCCTGTAGGTTATCAGCCTCACTTGGAGGGTCTTCAGTGGCTCACCCATTAGACTGGGTGTCACAGTCAAAAATGAACCCCTTCCAGGGTAGCAAAGTGTTCAATAAACTGTCTGCCCTCACCAGGGTCATTAGCCCTGGTTCTCACCCTTTAAATTCAGTCCTGCACTCAGGCTTCTAAACAAGCCTTCCCCAAGCTTAGGCTACTTCACCAGTGGAAACCTAGGCCTGCCCACTACTCCAGTTTCCAACCCAGGGACCCTATAAAGAACAGCCACATACTGTTCCTTTCATTTAGTTACAGCTATTTCCCTGGGCCTTTTCCCACCTGGCCCTTTATCTTCACCCCTTACCTTAGGGTTAAAGTTCTCATGTCCTCTCTCTCCCAGCTTGAGCAAATGCAATCAGTCAAGCTCCTGTGGCCAAAGAGAAGCACCTTCCCTTGCCCTTCTAATCCTAGCCAGGAACTGACCTGCTAAGCCCCTTTAGCTCTTTTTATCTGCGTCTGCTGGGCTCTGATTGGCTGCTTCTGTTCTGCCTCTCTAGACAGACCTGGAGGGCCCACCTTCGCAGCTCTTTCCCCGAGGCTGGGTGTAGTAGGACTGCGAGGCTGGTACACCTTGTCACAAGTTTCCTGCAAAGATCAATAATTGTGCCTCTTCAGATAAACCCTTTCATAAAACCCTCATGCAAACCTAATCCCCACCTTTCATTTAATCATTTATTTACAAAAATGTTCAATGCAAACAAAATGGATAGAAATGATGAAAGAAGAATCAGGAGGACATGTGTACACACATTTGAGTGCCAGACAACAATATAAATATAAATGAGGGAGGGGTAAAGTAGCTGTGAATCTCTTTCATGTACTCTACTTTGGGAAACCGGTCAGAACAGGGCTGTGCCGGAAAAGGGCTGCCATCAGCTCTTGCTGAGAGAGAATTGGGACAGAGCTCAGCACTGTTTGTTTTCACGTGGATTTGGGTAATAAAAACACAGAAGGCTGGAGAGAAAAGGGGATTTGATTTACTATTGCTCAGGGTACACATTTTCTAAGGTCTGCAGACTCAAGCTGTCCCTAAATTTCTGCAGTATTTAGAAGATTTTTATTGCTTTTCTTTACACATTTTCCATCGGGATTGTATTTGGGGTAATACAATGTTCAGAAGTGTCAGAAGCAGAGAAAAAGTGAATGTTCTGCAGAAGGGAAACAAAGTCCCCCAATTGTATTAATTTCTTTTCTCTCACTGTTTGACAGGTGGAGAGCCCAGATTCACAGATCTGAACTGGATGAGCCTAAAGAAGTGGGGGGAGAAACAAAACAAACACAACAAAACCGTACCAGACCTTCAGCTGTAACTAACAGCATCGCCACAGCAACCAGAAAAGACAATTAAAAGACAACTGGGGCTAAAGCGGAGCATATGAAGGTGCAGCTCCTTACCTTTGGATAGAAGAGAGCAAAATAATTATGCAGAAGAGAAAAGAATATTTGACTGATCCAGCCACACTATGGAATAGGGAAGTGTCCTTTCATTAACAGGAATGTGCCACTGTTTATTCACAGGAAAGGGGAGTGCCATGAGATCTACTGAGGAGACTATCTGTCTGTGGTTGCATTTCTACATTTGTGTGCACCCCTGCTGGGACTGAACTAGTTGGTACAGGCCTATTGGCCCATCAGGTATTGGATAGTGATTTTTTTCCCACAGGGTGCACCTGGCACGAGAATTGAAAGATATTGCAGCTCTTGCTCAGAGACGGAGAGAGAGAGAGAATCTCCAGTTCTCCTCTTCTGTTACTGTCTGCTATACCATGGGATGTAGGCAAAGCTCTGAGGAGAAAGAGGCAGCGCGGCGGTCCCGGAGGATTGACCGCCACCTGCGCTCTGAGAGTCAGCGACAACGACGTGAGATCAAGCTCCTACTCCTGGGTACAAGCAACTCTGGCAAGAGTACTATTGTCAAGCAAATGAAAATCATTCACAGTGGTGGCTTTAACTTGGAGGCTTGCAAGGAATACAAACCTCTAATTATCTATAATGCCATTGACTCCCTCACACGCATCATTCGTGCTCTAGCCACCCTTAAGATAGAGTTCCACAATCCTGACAGGGCCTATGATGCCGTGCAGCTTTTTGCCCTGACTGGCCCAGCTGAAAGCAAAGGAGAGATTACTCCTGAGCTTCTGGGAGTCATGAAGCGGCTCTGGGCAGACCCCGGTGTGCAGGAGTGCTTCTGCCGATCCAATGAATACCACCTAGAGGATAATGCTGCATACTATTTGAATGACCTAGAAAGGATTGCGGCATTGGACTACATCCCTACAGTGGAAGATATTCTGCGTTCTCGGGACATGACCACAGGGATTGTGGAAAATAAATTTACCTTCAAAGAGCTAACTTTCAAAATGGTGGATGTGGGTGGACAGAGGTCTGAGCGCAAAAAATGGATCCACTGCTTTGAAGGGGTTACAGCAATAATTTTTTGCGTGGAGCTGAGTGGATATGACTTGAAACTGTATGAGGATAACCAGACGGTGAGTACTTCTGGGTTTCTTCTATGTGTTGGCTTATTATTATTTGCAGTTCAGTAGTGTCTAGAGGCCCAAGCCCCATTGTCCTCCACAGGTAACAAAAAGACCTGCCCAAAAGAGCATCCATGGAATCTAGTAGTATTTTTTCTGCACTCACAAGGTGGCAACTATGTTTCCTAGCAGCATGTAGCCTTTCTCCATTGTCTTTCTTTCTTCAGTGCTATCAATAGAAGACAATAGGACTTCCTCATGTGGCACAATAGTGCAAAATGAGTTTGTGTCTGAGGCAGAAGCTTCGGACCCATTGGGCTAAGCATTACTCCAAAAGTCAGTAAAAATCTGGGAGAGGTCTTTGGGCAGTTATGGCTTCCTTTTATAAAGGGGGACAGTCAACTAGAAAATCACATTTCAGTTGGGAAATACTGTACCTACTACAGTGACAAATAACACTTAAAATTACTATAATTGAAAGGTTAGCAAAATAATTTTCTCCATTTCAGTCTATTTTATGCATTTGACAGCATTTTGTGTATAGTCAGTTTTGATTTCCCCTGTAGCCTCAGTTTTATTCTTGCTTATAAAGATCAGCGTGAGCAGAAAAAGCCTTTAAAACATTTAAAAGAAATGTTTTATAAAAAGATATAATTTTAAGGTGTGCTAGCAGAAACTGGGATATTTTAAAATTAGTCAGTTTCCAAACAATCAAGTTGACAGTGAGTGTCCCTTTAAGTGGCCTGGAAATTGTCATTAGAAGTCTGCTTTATGGCTACTTTTGTTATGCACCCAGTCTACTTATTGTCCAATAAATAACTATTCGTCCTGAATTCTCCTTGTATTACTAATACTAGTCTTCGGTTTGCTTAGCACACAGATACTGTAACTATGGAAATAGTTGTATATGTATGTGTGTGTGTGTGTGTGTGTGTGTATGTATGTGTTTGCTATTGTTTTCAGACTGCTTAACTTGACCTTTTTTAGGTACTATTTGGATTTTTTACATATTTTTTTCTATTGTAACCCCATAAATGGACATGATGCTTAAGAAACAATCAGATGTGTTGGTAGAAATATGTTATAATTCCTACAGCTCCCTACTTGCCCATATTCCAGTTTAAAAACAACTGACCATCAGGAGGAACTAAAATCAACCCCCAGAAAATCACTGTCTGGAGACCACTAATTTACTATCAGAGGGGTAGCCATGTTAGTCTGGATCTGTAAAAAGCAACAGAGAGTCCTGTGCCACCTTATAGACTAACAGATGTATTGGAGCATAAGCTTTCGTGGGTGAATACCCACTTCATTGGACTAATTTACTGTTTACCCAAAGGTGCACCCACTTCCTATCATCCCCCTCAGACATCTTCAGTTGTTTCACCTTGGTGGAAATTTCCTGCGGCAAGGCAGCCTCTGGAGCACCCCAGAATGCTGCGTGCATTGTTCTTTCACAATAGAAACAGTACTTCAGTGAAAGAGGATCCCAAGAATGTGTTTTGTATACAATATTTAGAATCTAATTGCGATGGTTATGTATATTCTCAGTGCTTGTATTACAGTAAGTCACTTAAGAAATCCTTTCTACCACGCTAATGGTTTGGGCAGACTGTTACGGAATCTGCTCCTTATGGAAATACTCCACTAACTGCATTAATTGTCATAGCTAGTTCAGTCATTTTATTTTTTTCTTCTGTATGTAGTATGCTTGTTATATCTGGCTTTGCTAGAGAATATCCTGGTTAGAATTCATGATAATGTGCATTCTATGTATCTACTCATACATACATAAATGGGATCAAATCCAGGCCCTACGTGAATTCATGATGTGAAGCTACTAACAGCTGTGTGATGTTGCCGGGCTTCCCGGATGCCTAAATGAACTCTGGGTGCCTGGGACACCACAATGAAGTGGCAAGTAGCACCTACTAAACCCATCCCCTTCCCATGGCTGGAGTCTAGGATTCCGTCCCATGGCTGTGATATATAGCAGCCAGGTGCTGGGAAATAAAACTGAAAGGGGAAGTGTCTCCTTAACATCCCAGAAAGGTCAGAGAGCTAAATTTCTCCTTAAATACATAACATCCTCAGTGAATGAATGAATCCTGTGGTCTACTCTGACTTCTAACTCAGAAATAGATCTTTAAGCCTGGGGAGACAATGTATTCTTCTGGTGGAAGATGCCTTTCCTTCTAAATTTATGGGGGGAAGAGGATAGCTTTCATGGGCTCTGTGAGGTGAAGTGGAAGTGTTAGGCACCAGATAGGATTTCTTGCAGGGTGTGGAACTACTTTTCATGTGCTTTAATGTGTTTCATGTGCCACACCACTTGCCTGTAGAGTGGAACCCCTCAGACCTTCCCTACCTCACTGCTTTGCACTGGGCCCAATCGTTCTCAGCATTGATCAGTCAGGTATTGTGCTAAGATTTGTGGCAGTCAAGGGCTATCATGCTTAATGATGCATGACACATAGTCAAGACCTCTATGGTTGGGAATTCCTGGAATAACTGCGGCAAGGTTTTTAAAAATCTGTAACAGCTTCTTGAAAATTGTGCATGCTGCATGTAGCACAGCATATTCATTAGGTCACTGAATGAAGGCAAGTTGATGACAGTACTTCAAACTGTTTAAGACTTGTCTCTCTAATCTATTTCAGTTATCTGGTGCCACTCCAGCCAGCCATTTTATTTAAACAAAAAACAAACAAGACTTGTGCAGCAGCACTTTCCAAGAACCTTATTTCAATTTTTTGGTGGAAAGCCACTCTACTAAGCAGACAAGATTCTAATGGAAGGTCTGGTAGTATGATAACATTGCTTTCCTTCTGGGTGTGGTCTAAGTGTTAGATTATAGGGCTGTAAATCCACTCCCTCTACTCCTCATGTAACAGGTAAGGAGGTGGGTTAAATATCATGATGTGACACCTATTATAATTATTGGTACATTAAAGAAACTGCTAAAATCTCTTCTTATTGTAAATACTTTAACACTTTTATCTGAGGTATGTGGTTTTGGTTTTGGTTTGTTTGTTTTTGCTTAATCCATCTTCTTGAAGATGTTCCTCCCATTAAATGTAGTTAAAGCAAAAGTTGCAGAAGTACAGCAAAGCTGCCTAGGTGCCGTGACACTTAGGTCTGAGCAAAGACTGCAAAATATTTCCCACAAACTTTCATTTACTGTTTTAAAAAGATTGCTTTGACTATTTAAACCTCTTTTGTGCTCACTTCTCATGATTCTCAAGAAAATAAATTTACTGGCAGGAATGTGCACTTAAACTGAAATTTGAACTAGTATTCCAGAATATTCCCATAAACTGAACATTAAATACTCAAAATGAGCTACCAGCTGACATTCTACAGACTAAGACATTATTTAGAGAATTATTTTTGAACAATAAATTTGAGAAAATTGCTATCAGTTTATCGATAATTTATAGACAGAAATTGGCAAAATTAATTGAATAAAAGGAAATTATGTAATTCCAAGTCTTGAGACCATTTTGTGCAGAAGTGTTTTTGCCCACAACAATAATCTGTAACACAAAAACAGGATCTGACTGCAAAACTCACACAAATATTGCACCAGAAATAAAGGCATTTATTTCCCGCATTTTATTCAGATTCTCAAATAAATGGAGGAATAGCCAAATACAAATAGCAAGCCCTTTAGGAGATTTAATTGTCTTATGTAAATTTCCACATCCCCAACTTTTCCTACTGGTTCTGAAGAAAAACTTTGGTTTCAACCTGTGAAACAAAATCTTGTCTATAAAAAGACTTTGGCTAGGAAGAAAAAACCTGCTGGTGAAAAGCCTCCAGGTAATGTCCTCTCACTGAACTCCCCAAATTATGCTATTAGAAATGCAGTCATAATCCAAAGTGGCTCACCGGTAGATGATATCTTCCTATGACTCCATCTCAAATAAGACCAACAAAAACTCTTGTGAAAATGGAACCAGCTGATCTCAGTTCCTTTCACCCCAAGGTGTCTACATTGCCACAGTTCCAAATGATTTGCCAGGTTTATTCATGCTATTTAGAATCAGGAGGGATCTTGTGATCATTTTTGCTGTAATGTGAAATTCCCATATTTACATTTAAGTTTGTATTGTAGATTTTCTCCAGATTGCCATGGCACTTCTGGTGTGTGGAAAAACTCAAATGTAGGCAGCTACTGAATGTACAGTAATCCCAGTGATAAGTGGTAGCAACTGTGGACCCAAATCCTTTTATACCATGTCTCTTTAGTAGCAGAATGGCAAGTCATCTTTCTCTGTTCACCATCATTCTATTTTGCTACTGTCATGTGGTTTCTGGGCTAGTAATACTTCCCAAGTATTTTTGTGGCTGTCCACCTTCCCGACCTTCATTATGTGATTCCCATTGGGAAGTGTTAGAGGAATTTGGTTTTCTTGGCAACGAGTAAGTGTAGTAGGAAGTAGAGCCCACACTGGTGTCCATAGAAACAGCCTGACTGGAGAGATGTTGTTGGCCTATAGAGGCAGTTGAATTTATAAAATAACGCACTTGATATGTAAAGATGGAGAAAATACACGATACCTTTTAGATCACAATTAAACAATATTTTGTTATAAGTTGTATACCAGAATATTTATACATTGCTGTTTAGTTTTAATGACAACTCAAACAGCTAGGCAGATAGATTTAGGTATCATAGTTGATCCATCATTTATACACTGGCCGGAACAATCATGTCTGTGTGTGGTGCTGTACTAGCCCGGAGAAACAGTAATTCTAAGGGGGGAAACGAGCTGATATCAGCATCAGTTCTGACAACTGTTTGCAAGGAGGCAAAACCTTCATTGGATAGCATGTCCAAATTGACTACAGGATGGTTCACAGTCAGTGAAAGCTGGACATCTGTTTTTAGAGTTAGCTTCCATTCTTTTTTTCCATGAACATTGTTGGTTTATTCCTGTCTGTGGACAGGTTTTTCTTTTTCATTCACTTATTAAACATTTAGGACTCAATGTTCAAACTAAGGAACCTTAAAAAACTCACATTAAATATTTGGATACCCAGGTTAGGTGCCCAAAATATAAAATAGGTTCCCTATCTCCAGTACATTTATTAGTACATATACAGTTCTTACTTTAAGACCGTTTTTGCAGTTTTCAAGCAATGAAATACAGCAAGTCCATAGAGCATTCTAATGTTACGTTTTCTGAGGGAGAAATTTCATGCACTGCCCTCCCTGGCATGGAATTATCTTAAAATAACTCAACTCTGAAGATCTGTTTAAAAATGTCTGTGAAAATTAACATGAAAGATTGATATTTTAAACATCATTAGGTTATGGAGTTTCAGTTGTCTGCTGGTTATGATCTACTTCTCCCATCCTTAACAATCCCATATAGTCATTGTTTAGTGAAACCATAGCATTTAACCATTCTCTTCAAGATAAATGTTTATGGCATTGCCTTGCTAATATCTATTCAAATTGCTGAGCCTTATCAAGCCTTGACTTGCAGAGATGCTGTTGTTGCAAGCACACTAACAGCAAATTTCACCGACCAATACTGTAATTCTCTTGTGTCCTTTAGGACAGGAATCTTCAAGGAACTTTGATGCTGCAAAAAAGTTACCAAATATACCAGACTAAAAATATAAAACCACTTATCCATCAGACATCTTCATACTTCTTCCTACGCTATTTGCTAATACCAAAGTTTGTTGTGTTGACATACGGGAATCCTTTCTCCCTGCCAATCTTCTCTTCCTTCCTGATCCTGAAGCCCTCATGCTGAATTTGTTACATCACAATAACTTTTATGCCACCAACTTGTAATGTCATAAACATAGGCTTTTTGACTTCACTACAGGATGATGCAGGAGGAGAAGCTGGGATGTGAAGAATTCCTGATGAACACATCAGGCCAGATTCTGCAGTTAAACTAGTGATGGTTTACATTAAATGTCAGATGAAAGTTGGTTAGAAAACTGAATGTAAGTAAATGAGGGTATGTCTACACTACGAAATTAGGTCGAATTTATAGAAGCCGGTTTTATAGAAATCGTTTTTATACAGTCGATTGTGTGTATCCCCACATAAAATGCTCTAAGTGCATTAAGTCGGCGGACCGCGTCCACAGTACCGAGGCTAGCGTCGACTTCTGGAGCGTTGCACTGTGGGTAGCTATCCCACAGTTCCCACAGTCTCTGCCACCCATTGGAATTCTGGGTTGAGATCCCAATGCCTGATGAGGCAAAAACAGTGTCGTGTGGGATTCTGGGTACATGTGGTCAGGCCCTTCCCCTCCCCCCCCCGTGAGAGCAACGGCAGACAATAGTTTCGCGCCTTTTTTCCTGGGTTACCTGTGCAGACGACATACCATGGCAAGCATGGAGCCCTCTCAGCTCAGCGTCACCATATGTCATCTGGGTGCCGGCAGACGTGGTACTGCATTGCTACACAGCAGCAGCTAATTGCCTTTTGGCAGTAGACGGTGCAGTATGACTGGTAGCCGTCATCGGCTATCTGGGTGCTGGCAGACGTGGGACTGCATTGCTAGACAGCAGCAGCTCCTTGCCTTTTGGCTGCAGATGCTGTATTACGACTGGTATCCGTCGTCGTCGTACTCCTCAGTGAGTTCGGTCAGAGGCGCCTGGGCAGACATGTTTTGTCTCCTGGAGACTCAGTCCTGCCGGCAGTCCTATTGCACCATCTTGACGATGATGGCTAGCAATCGTAATGCAGCATCTTCTGCCAAGCACCCAGAAGATGCCAATGGCTATCAGTCATGCTGCACCGTCTGCTGCCAGCCTAAGATGTAAAAGATAGATGGACCAGATTTGTTCTGTATTCATTTGCTTCCCCCTCCCTCCGTGAAATCAATTGCCTGCTAAACCCAGGGTTTTGAGTTCAATCTTTGGGGGGGCCATTCTGTGTGACAGTTGTTTGTGTTTCTCCCTGACGCACAGCCACCTTTGATGATTTTAATTCCCTGTAAGTCATGTCGTCACTCGCCCCTCCCTTCCTCCCTCCGTCAGACAATAGTTTCGCGCCTTTTTTCAGCCCAGATGCCATAGCACTGGGATCATGGAGCCCGCTCAGATCACCGTGGCAATTATGAGCACTATGAACACCACGCGCGTTGTCCTGGAGTATATGCAGAGCCAGAACATGCCAAAGCAAAACCAGGCGAGGAAGTGATTGCAGCGCGGCGACGAGAGTGATGAAGAAATTGACATGGACATAGACCTCTCCCAAAGTACGGGCCCCAGCAATGTGCAAATCATGGTGTTACTGGGGCAGGTTCATGCTGTGGAACGCCGATTCTGGGCCCGGGAAACAAGCACAGACTGGTGGGACCGCATCGTGTTGCAGGTGTGGGACGATTCCCAGTGACTGCGAAACTTTCGCATGCGTAAGGGCACTTTCATGGAACTTTGTGACTTGCTTTCCCCTGCCCTGAAGCGCCAGAATACCAGGATGAGAGCAGCCCTCACAGTTGAGAAACGAGTGGCGATAGCCCTGTGGAAGCTTGCAACGCTGACAGCTACCGGTCAGTGGGGAATCAATTTGGAGTGGGCAAATCTACTGTGGGGGCTGCTGTGATCCAAGTAGCCAACGCAATCAAAGACCTGCTGATATCAAGGGTAGTGACTCTGGGAAACGTGCAGACCATAGTGGATGGCTTTGCTGCAATGGGATTCACTAACTGTGGTGGGGCGATGGACGGAACCCATATCCCTATCTTGTCACCGGAGCACCAAGCCACCGAGTACATAAACCGAAAAAGGTACTTTTCAATGCTGCTGCAAGCCCTGGTGGATCACAAGGGACGTTTCACTAACACCAACGTGGGATGGCCGGGAAAGGTACATGATGCTCGCGTCTTCAGGAACTCTGGTCTGTTTCAAAAGCTGGAGGAAGGGACTTTCTTCCCGGACCAGAAAATAACCGTTGGGGATGTTGGTAAAGGCCTATAGTTATCCTTGGGGACCCAGCCTACCCCTTAATGCCATGGCTCATGAAGCCGTACACAGGCAGCCTAGACAGTAGTCAGGACCTGTTCAACTATAGGCTGAGCAAGTGCAGAATGGTGGTAGAATGTGCATTTGGACATTTAAAAGCGCGCTGGCGCAGTTTACTGACTCGGATAGACCTCAGCGAAACCAATATTCCAATTGTTATTGCTGCTTGCTGTGCGCTCCACAATATCTGTGAGAGTAAGGGGGAGACATTTATGGCGGGGTGGGAGGTTGAGGCAAATCGCCTGGCCGCTGATTACGCGCAGCCAGAGACCAGGGCGGTTAGAAGAGTACAGCAGGGCGTGGTGCACATCAGAGAAGCTTTGAAAACCAGTTTTGTAACTGGCCAGGCTACGGTGTGAAACTTCTGCTTGTTTCTCCTTGATGAACCCCCCCTTCCCCCCCCAGTTCACTCTACTTCCCTGTAAGCTAACAACCCTCTCCTCCCTCCTTCGAGCACAGCTTGCAGAGGCTATAAAGTCATTGTTACTTCACATTCATGCATTCTTTATTAATTCATCACACAACTAGGGGGATAACTGCCAAGGTAGCCCAGGAGGGGTGGGGGAGGAGTGAAGGACAAGAACACACTGCAGTTTAAAACTTTAACTCTTATTGAAGGCCAGCCTTCTGATGCTTGGGCAATCATCTGGGGTGGAGTGGCTGGGTGGCCAGAGGCGGCCCCAACCCCCCACGTTCTTGGGCGTCTGAGTGAGGAAGCTATGGAACTTGGGGAGGAGGGCTGTTGGTAACACAGGGGCTGTTGCGGCAGTCTCTGCTCCTGCTGCCTTTGCTGCAGCTCAACCATACGCTGGAGCATATCAGTTTGATGCTCCAGCAGCCGGAGCATCGACTCTTGCCTTCTGTCAGCAATCTGACGCCACCTATCCTCTTCAGCCTGCCACTTGCTCTCTTCAGCCCGCGATTCAGCCCGCCATATTAAAAAACAAATTTCTCCCCTAAATATCAATCAAGATCCCATGCTCTTTGCAAAGAGAGACCAACTCTTTGTAAACACCTCTTCTAGTCAGTGTCTGAATTATCCCTTTCTTGTTCTAACACAGATTGATCAAGCCAATCCCCTAGTATTTTATAGGATATTTACCTCTTTTTCATATGCCCTATAGTGCTCTTGCAGTCTATTCACCTCAGTTGCATTTTTTGCTGTATCAGTGTCATACATATTCCCCTTTGGTCTATTCCTTGCAGACCCTCCTCTTGACACTGGCCAGTATTTTTCCTACAATAACAGAGTGTCTGTATCTGACAGACCTGTCCTTGAAGTGAGAGAAATATTGTCCTTAATTTTTTCTTTTTATTTCCACAGCCATTAGGAAAGGTATCTCTTAATAAGAGTCTAGAAGTTCATTGGCTTCTCAGAATTCTTCAGACCCTTCATGCTTTACTAGTAAGATTTTAACATTAAAAACAAATAGCCAGTGAAAGAACATAATATAATCTAACAAATCATTGTAGACTGTGCATTGGATACTAGAGCTTAAAAACACATGGAATAAAAATGTCTGAGACATGAGAGAGTGGAGTTCAAGTCCATTTGATTTGTACAGAGCATTTCAACAGGAAGAGTAATCTCCTTCTATGAGCCCTCTTAATCCTTTTCTACCAGCTGATGTTTCTTGGCAGTATTATTTAGAAATGGACTTAAGTCACAAAACACTCATCCAGATCCAGATTTCCAACACCCCTAAGTTCCAGGATGTTCAGGTGATGAGGAATTGGTTTGGTCTATGACAAAAAGACATGGGCAATTTGGAAAATTCATATCCATCGTGAGCCCAAAGGAGCAAGTGCTAGAGTCCCCTTGCCATCTTATGCAATCCCCATAAGGTGGTGTGAGGGAAAGGAAGGTGTTGCTGCTGCAGGATCCCCCAGACAGTGAGCCTAGTACAGCAAAACCCAAGGACCAATCAGTCCCATCAAGAAAAAGCTAAATCTTGAGCCTTGTAAACTGGATCTAGACGATATGAGTCCTATTAAGGTCAACACTAGCCCAGCAGAGCCTGGGACATGGGGTATCTGTCTTACTTTGGTGTCCATCTCAGATGAATGGAGTTTGGGAGAGTACTGGCACTTTGTTTTCCCCAATTTGAGCCCTGTGTAATTGGGAGCAGAAGTAGGTGCTGATTGGTTTTACCTGGTTCTCTAGCGTTTCCAGCTTTAATTTAAACTGAATATTGGTTTTGGTCAGGGTCTTATTTATAAGAAGCAGTGTCAACATTTCTACTGCTAACAAGTTTCAATGTGATGTACACGTTTCATTGTGGCCCTTGACCCTGACATACGGTCTTCTATTTTATTGAACTCTTCAGAAATATTTTTTCTTTGAACTTCCATGGAAAAGACAGTTTGCACTTTGTCCAGCTTTTTTCGTGTATATTTGCTAAGAAGTCTTATTTGTGAGGCAAACGGGGAAGGCACTGCTATATTGTTCAAAGATGGAATCTGGACTGCATGTGAGACAGAAGTACAGATTTTGAAAAATTATCCTTTGTCCATCTTGCTTCTTCCTTTGGATGTAATTGTATGTTTTCCCCCAAACGCTCTCTGAGTGAAGGATTTCAAAAGGGTGCTACAAAATTAACGGGATGTCCTAGATACATAGATGTCTTAATTCCATATCTGGAGAACTGAACTGTACTGCTGTATGCACACACAGACCGTTTTTCTGAATTCTGAGCAGGTTTGGAAAACAGTGTTAAATAGAACTGGCTGGAAAACAGGAATTCTGTTTTGTGAAAATTTTTGGTGTGTTGAACCTTGTTTTAGTTCTGCATTTTGACAAAATCTGAGGCTTCCTGAAATTTTTCTTTGAAAAAAGAGTGCCCCTATTTCCAGTAAGCCCGTTTAAAAAATAAAAAAAAGGGGGGGGGGGAGAAATTTGGTTAGCTCAACGTGTTTGTTCTTGACAAATCCATGCTGGCTATTCCTTATAACGTTATTATTAAGGTTAAGATTTTGTCATGGTTATTTTTAGTAAAAGTCATGGACAGGCAAACAAAAATTTACAGAAGCCCCTGAAGCCTGAGGCCTGCTGGGGGACGGGGGGGACTGACAACTCCAGCCCCCGCCGAAGCTGTGGACATCTGCAGGGCCCCCACCGCCCTGGGGCACACGACTGAAGCTGAAGCCGAAGAAGTCACGGAAGTCTCTTAAAGTCATGGAATCCATGGCCTCCGTGATGAAATTGTAGCTTTAACTATTATCGTCTAGGTGCTTACAAACCGATTGTTTAATAATTTGTTCCATTATCTTTCCAGATATCAAAGTTGGGCTGACTGGTCTATAAATTCCCAGGTCCTCTTTATTCCCCTTTTTAAAGCTAGATACTATATTTGCCCTTCTCCAGTTCTCCGGTTACCCCACCCATTCTCTATTACCTCTCAAAGGTAACGGCTAACAGCTCCAAGATTGCCTCAGTTAGTTCCTTAGGTACCCTAGGATTAATTTCATCAGGAGCTGCTGACTTGAATATATCTAACATATTTAAATATTCTTTAACCTGTTCTTTCCTATTTTGGCTTACATTCTTTCCCTTGTTAATATTAATTTTGTTGAGTATATAGTCACAATTAATCTTTTTAGTGAAGACTAAAGCAAAATACGCATTAAACACCTCAGCCTTCTTCGTGATATCAGTTATTAGCTCTCCTTCCCCACTAAATAGAGGATCTAACTTTTCTTCATCTCTGTCTCCTAATGTATTTAAAGAATCCCTTCTTATAGCCTTTTATGTCCCTTGCTAGGTGTAACTCATTTTGTACCTTAACCTTTCTGATTTTGTCCCTACGTGCTTGTACTATTCTTTTGTAGTCCTCATTAGCAATTCATCCATGTTTTCACTTTTTGTATGATTCCTTTTTTACATTCAAGACATTAATGAGCTCCTGATTGTAGCTATAATGGTCTCTTACTATTCTCCCTATCTTTCCTTCGCATCAGGATAGTTTGCAGTTGTGGCTTTAATATAGCTTTCTTGAGAAATTGCCAGCTCTCTTGAACTCCTTTATCCCTTAGATTTTCTTCCCATGGGACCTTACCTATTCGTTCTCTGTTTGTTAATGTCTGCTTTTTGGAAGTCTGTCCCTTTTCTGCTGCTGTCATTGCTTCCTTTCCTTAGAATCAGGAAATCTATAATTTTCACCCAAATTATCTTCCATCTTCAGACTGGCACCAATTCCTCCTATTTGCTCAGAATCAACTCTCAAGTGGTGGTCCCCTGATTATTTCTTCCACTTTCTGAAACAAAAAGCTGTTCCCGATACATTTAATAACTTGGAAAATTTGTGTTTTGCTGTATTACATTTCCAACAGATGTTTGGGTAGTTACATTCCTCAGTATTATTGGGTCTTGTGTTTTGGATATTTCCATAATGCTGCAGTAAAAACCCAGACTGCTGTAGGTTTTGTACAGAATGAAAGTGTTTTGGCACATGATGCTGTAAATTAAGGTCCTTCTATTTCCTAGTAACAGTTACCTCTGAAAACCTTCTCTACCATCCAGCACAAGATACAGTTTGAACAGGAAGCCCATTTGTTTTCTTTCAGGATTTTTTTTTTATTGATTAAGTAGAGAATTTTTTAAATAATTTTTTTAAAACAATATGCACCAGAGGCTTGTTTGATTTTTCGGATACTTCAGCTTTTGAGAATACAGGGTATTAAAGAGCCTTTTAGACATGCAGTTCTTTTCCCACAATACTAATAATAGCTCTCAAGACTGAAGGGAAATTGTGAGTACACAGTATGCAGAATCTTATTAGCACTTGCTGGTATAAATGATAAAAGTCCATATTGCAAAGTATTTCTTTAGGAGAAACATCCTTCCATTAAACTTGGCATCTTGGGAATCTCAGGAAAGCAGCAGTTTAAACTGTTCAGATATTCTCACTTTTATGTAGTATTTCAGGGCATTTGTTGTGAACTTTAATGAGCGGCATAGCCCAGATAAATTCAGTGTTTCATGTGAATAATGTCTAGACACTAATTGGAATTCTGGTTTTGATTTCCCATTTTCATTTTTTCCTTATAAAGGATTCAATGTGTGGCTGTTATGATAAAAAAGACTATGGACAACTAATATATATATCAGATGGACAATTGTGTGAATATAGCTTCTTCAAAGTATGTAAGCATCACATTGAATCCTGGAAATCTTGCTGCAAATTGGAATGACCAACTAAAACTATCAACTCCAGGAATTTGCTGACGGCATCATTCCTGTAAAAATACCCAGCCTTCTAGTGTGCAATTTTAGTTACACTTCTTATCTTTTAATCGTGTGCTCTGTACATGGAGGTGAGTCCTTAGAAAGTCCTGTTCCTTGTGTTCTATAGAATGTTCTCAATGCCCAGAAATGCTCTGAACTTTACAGTGAATAACTGTAGTTAGAGTGGAAAAGAACAGCACTATATATGGTCACATTAAATACGTAGCAAGAAGAACTTATCTCCTTTTAATTGCACAAAACCAAGTTGATAACTCCAGTGATGCATCTTACTGTAGAAGACTGATAATGGCTTGTTTATACAACCAAATAATATCACTAGAAACTGTATTTTCATTTCAGATTGTCAAAGCCTGAGTTGTTTATCATTATGAGGTGCAGCCACTTGATCTATATAGACTCATTCTAAAAGCGATTCAACACTGAGAACTGAAATTAAATTAACACCTTTATATTTCTAGAGAACTATGTTTAAACACTAATCCAAAGCAAAATACCCACCGTACAAATTTTATTTACATTACAGAAATTTGGCATAACCAGTGTATTTCTTCCTAGCACTCCTACAATACAATGTCCATATAGTTTCAACAGAACCTAAAATTCCTAAAACAGATAAGATATAACCATGTCATTTAGTCTCATAAGGGACTGCTGCTTCTTACAACAGTAGCCCTAGATTCGTATGTCTATGAATCTCTTGCCTAACAGTTAATGTATATATGACTTTTAAAAGTACAGATGAAGAATGGTTTCTGCGGGTCTTATCCCTCCAAGTTGCTTTTTAAAATTCAATATACTGTTTGAATCAGACATGTAAACAATGTTTCTCTGAAACATGAGGCAACTGTACTCCTGTGAGTCAGTTTGCCCTTGTGAGATTTAGCCTTGTAAGGGATTGCTATATCCAAATCCCTGAAGATATTTTAGAAGGTGAGTCAAGTCATTCTAGCTGTATTTTATTAATGTAGAGCCAATTGAATTTGGGTTTCATTCACCTAGAGTTGCTCAACCACAATGACATTTGCACAGTGTATGCCTAGAATTCTAGATCCACCAATTTTTAAGAAGTGATAAATTAAAGTAACTGTGATTCTGTGTAGATTTGCTCCATCTTTGTGGATTTATCTATTTATTTATTTTGGAAAATAACCTTGTGTGCCTATCCTGATTTTGGCCACATGATAGGGTCACATCATTTTGAACACGTAGCCTTAGACCCAAAGCGGTGGCTCAACATATACTACAAATTCACAGATAATGTAAGTTACATATCAGTAAATGAATATGAGCATACTCTGCACCAGACAGAAGGGCAGGGTGGTAGAAGCAGAGGTGAAAGTAAGCCGGTATGCCCCAGTACGGCATACCGGCAAGAGCCGGTGCGCCGTACCGAGGCGGATTGGCTTCCCCTGGCGGCAATTTAAAGGGTCCGGGGCTCCAGTAGCCGCTACCGCCCCGGGCCCTTTAAATCATCCCCGGAGCCTGCCGGAGCCCTGGCGTAGCGGCGGCGGGGCTCCGGCGGTGATTTAAAGGGCCAGGGGCTCAGCCGCCGCTATGGTCCCGGCCCTTAAAATAGCCGCTGGAGCACTGCCGCCGCTATCCCAGGGCTCCGGCAGCAGGGCTCCGGGGACGATTTAAAGGGCCCGGGGTGGTAGCAGCAAACAGAGCCCTGGGCCCTTTAAATCATGATTTAAAGGGCTCGCGGCTCCCACTGCCGTTACCCTCCGGGACCCTTTAAATCGCCACCTGAGCCCCGCTGCTGGAGCCCTGGGGTAGCAGCCGCGGGGCTCTGGAGGTGATTTAAAGGGCCAGGGGCTCCCAGTTGCCGCTACTGCAGCAGAGCCCCGGGCCCTTTAAGGTTCCGCCAGAGGCCTGGGCCCCCTCCGATGGTGATTTAAAGGGCCCGGGGCTCCACTGCGGTAGCGGCACCTGGAGCCCCAAGCCCTTTAAATCTTCCCCGGGGCTCCCAGCCGCCTTTGCAGCTGGGAGCTCCGGGGGTGATTTAAAGGGCCCGCGGCTCCCAGCTGCTGCTACTACAGCCCCAGCGCCGGGCCCTTTAAATCCTGATTTAAAGTGCCCGGGGATTTAAAGGTCCCGCCTCTTCTTGTAGAGGCCACGCCTCTTCCGGTTGAGGTCCCGCCCCCTCCTAAGGACTCCGGAGTACCGGTAAGTCCTTTAAGTTACTTTCACCCCTGGGTAGAAGGAAACGTAATTGTCTGCTTTACTCAGTGTTTTGGGAGGTATGAGAGAAAGCAGACCTCCATGCAGTATTTTCTTCTGTTCCAACTCCATCTTCCCTCTCCTTGGTGTGAAAATTACACTTCTGCATACCCACTTACTGATGAGATTTTTACATTACCTGTGGCTCTAGGGATCAAATTAATCCCTTGTGTAATTCAACCTTGACTGTTTTTATTCATTCCAAACTTCTGTTTAGATCATCTGGTTTAAAAAAAAAACCCCTAAATACACAGACCAGCCTTTATGGATTACTAATTCTGATTTCCTGAATGGATGAGAATAATTGAATATTTTCCTACTCCAACCCATAATAAAAACTCACAATGAAATATTAACAGTGAGAAATAGATGTCATATTACAAATAACAAGGAACAACTTTATATAGCTACTGATGAGTATATCCTTTCCCCTCACATGAAGTACTGTATTTCAGGGTTGGAGAAGATAAGAATGACTTGATTTTTATTGCTTTCTGTTACGAAATAACAGCATTACGTACCCCCCTCTGCATGGTGAAAGCATAAACAATCAGAGGGGATTTTTTTCATGAGTGTTCTTTTTCTCTCAGCTTTATGGGGCTATATATTTGTTTGTTTGACGCCCATTTCATCTCATTGAAATCCCCATTAATTCCATGTAACAAGATCCACCATTGAAAGGCAGAACTGAGACACTTTTGACCATTTATTTCTGCATATTTAGTGTGGGGGATGGTGTCTTAGTGAGGTCAATGTGCTTGCCATTTTCAAGGCTTAGACTTTATGAACTAACAGATAATCTTGTATGTCATAGATCCCTATGTATATATTCTGCTGTGGACATGTAGAGACACATCAGTGGGACAGAGGGCAGTATATCAGCACCATTTAAAAAAATTCTCTAAACAGGTTTTTATACTGGGAAACGCGTATTGGACCTACACATACAACCAACAAGCATTTTACCTTCCATGGGAATTTCATAGTTTTTTCTTATGTTTGCTATTACTAATGCTCTCTGTGTTTAAAATAAGGGCTTTGTTCACTCACCGCTTTCTAAATCTGTAGGATGACAATCTCATTTATACTAAAGCCACTCTGGCATTGTAAGGTGCTTTAAAATGGGAGTGAATTATTTTTACACTCACTATAAGGCTCTTTTACACCTCTATGATGGTGTAAAATGGCATTAAGTGTAAATGAGAATCAGGCCATAATGCTGAATTTATAACAAAATATTTTCTAGCAGCAAATTGCAGTGTGAAAAACAAGACTGATTGAATTGAAGAATCAAGCTGAAGAAGAGATTAGACTCCAAGGAAGACTATTAAATAACTACGATTAATTGTCACAAAGGAATCCAACTTTGAGTGCTAAGCCTGCCAGGAGTTAGAAACATAATAAAGTTAGTTCAGCTGCTGAGAGAGGAAAGCAGGTCATGTCACTTTCAAAATACTACTTCTGGCTGCTGCTTGCAGCAACACTAATGGCCTTTGGAGGCTATTATGCAGGTCAAGGAGGAATGGGCTTGAGAATCAATAGGCTGGAGAAGGTAGGTCAAAAAGGAAAATGAGATTGAATCCAAAGAGTCTCTTCCACCCCGCAAACCTTCATAAATATCAAGAGAACACAGAAAAATACTGGCCAGGTATTTTTCTTGTTAGAGAAAATATTTCTTTTTTCAAATTTGCTCCAGTATGACAAGAAGTTAATTTCTTTCTTTTTGTTTTCATATGTCTAACTATGCATTGGATCCTGCAAGTCAGCAGCTGTATTTACAGAACAAAAATAGTTAAGGAAAAATCAAGAGACGGCAGTCTGAACTTGCAGACATTGAATGTCCAGAGTTTGGGGAGCATGAGAACAGCAGGAATCAGGTTTTTAGACTCTCTTACAGTGATTGCAACATTTGTCAGAAAACAATATAGAATATTACTAGAATGCTATGTACATGTACCAAACATATAGGCAAGCTAGAAAACTCATTGAAGTAACTACCAAATGCTCAAAAATAATAAACCTAATTCAGTATACACCTCTACCTCGATATAACGCTGTCCTCGGGAGCCAAAAAATCTTACCGCGTTATAGGTGAAACCGCGTTATATTGAACTTGCTTTGATCCACCGGAGTACGCAGCCCTGCCCCCCCAGAGCACTGCTTTTCCGCGTTATATCCGAATTCGTGTTCTATCAGGTGGCGTTATATCGAGGTAGCGGTGTATTAGGAAATTTATGGTGAAACAGCTATTTTATGCACCAGTAAAACTATCACTTTCCATCCAATAGTATCAAGTATGTTAGCAGGATGAGACCCTGTTCCTATATTATACTTAATTTTGCAAATCAAAGAATTGACTAATAAACTCACTCTTCTGAGGGGCTTCCAAAAACATGCCCAGAAAACTTAAGAGCACTCCCATTTACAGTACTGTACATGCATGAACACACACTTATGCCCACAGACATCTATGCCTGTAAAATGAATAACTGCAGCTAATGTGCTAATTCACACGCATATATGCAGGAGTTTGCACCCACATACAGATGTATTGTCAAATTTTACAGGATATTTTTTGATATTTCCTTTGGCCATAAAATTTATACAGTTTGGATAAAACACTAAATCAACAGCACATTTGCAAAAAACATGTCTATACCCCTGCTTGATGCATTCTTGGCTCCTAATAATGAGAGTACCTCTCTGGACACACACTAATCAACATAAAGCCAGTGTCCTTGTCCAGCTACTGCTTGGCTAATTCAAACAAGATAGTATATTTCATCCATAATTAAGTTACGGAGAGAGGTGATTTTATTAATCACTTGTTCCAGTAGAACAGGCAGCATGTATTGGATGGGGAATCACACAGTTAAGGAGCCAACCACGACCCCTCTCCAGCTCAACACAATATACCGGCTCCGCACTCCCATTGGCTGGGAACCGGCCGCTGGGGGGGCGGTGCCAGCTGGAGAGGGCGGTGCTTGCAGGCAAAAGCAGCATGTGGAGCCTCCTGCCCCCGCCCCCCGCCTAGGACTTGGACCTGCTGGCCGCTTCTTGGGCGCAGCGCGATGCTAGCCAGGACAGGTAGGGACTAGCCTGCCTTAGTGCTGCAGCACCGCTGACCAGACTTTTAACGGTCTGGTCACCGGTGCTGACCAGAGCTGCCAGGGTCCCTTTTTGATTGGGTGTTCCGGTCAAAAACCAGACAACTGGTCACCCTAAGATAGAACAGCAGGAAAACAACTTCAGTGGCACAGTCCATCATACAATATGCAGAGTTGAAAGTAAACTATTAAAAACCACATGGCTCAAATGGACCATTATTGACCAATGTGGTTAGTTTACTGAATCCATTAGCTCTTCCGGCAGTCAACATCAGTACACATTAATTTAAAAAATATCTATAGTCCAAACACAAAAATATTTTCCATACTTAGAGAAAACAGAAATTATGAGTTTGGCTCAGAAACCATTTTAGTGTTATAAGGTTAGATTTTCAAATATAGTTTGCCTCAACTTAATTTGGTTAAATAGATCTTTAAATATACACAGTTAATTTTCATCCAGGGAGTAGCCTGTATTTTGTTAAAAATGCCAGTAATTTGTCAAGTAAAAATATAAACATTTCTGAGGTGTTACTGCTTTGCAAAAAAAAAAAGGAAAAAAAAAAGAAAACGTGCATTTGAAATTTACAATACATGTGTGCTTAAAATATTTTTCTCAGGGAACAATTCACTGAGGCTACCCTATCTGAGTTAGTGAAAAATCAAATTTCCAAACTTAGAAAAACTTGAGACATTTTTATTACATTCGTTAGTGGACAAGAAAAAAGTTTTCTGGCAAAGCTGACCAAAAAATCACTTGTGAAATCCAAAAACATTACATGTCCATTTATTCATTAGTATATTTACAAGGTGAGTGGTAAAGATTTCAGCTGCGTATCTCAAGTCCAGTAACAGATCCTTGTCTCTCTAATATCCTGGGCCTGACACGGCTACAACTACACTGCATCTCAAGTCCTGTTAACCCTGGAGCTTGTAACCACATTTAAAATAGTTTTCAAACAGTTGCTGCTAAAGCCATGGGGACCCCTGAGCAGAGGATTCGTCTTTTTCCCTGTCTGAGGTTGGGATCGCTGGGTGGACTCCTATTTTCTTCTACCTAGTGGATATGGTGTCACCCTGGAGAAGTGTGTATTTTAACTCATCCCCATTTTCACACCTATTTATTTCTGAACCTTGTTCAACATGGATGCACTAGCATCATTATCCATAACAAGATTTGGTAGTGTGAATACTTGAAACTGCTAAGCAAATATGTGCTTAACCATTTTCAAAAATTATTATAACAAGCTTGGTTTGAAGCTATAGTGCAGTCAGGGCCAAAGAAAGAAGAGACACAACTTAGGGGGAAAGGGTGAAGAAATAATTAACAGCTAAATATTAATTTTGAGTAAATAGATGTGTTTTTAGAGGAATGTAATAAAATGTGAAAAAATAGAGATGGGACGTTTAATAAGAATATGAAGTTTTACTTTTTTTAAAAAGTAAAATTTGGACAAAAGTTGGCTAAAGAGCTGCTCACAGCCATCTGATAATCAGATTTAGATCTTTGGAAAACCTATTCCTGTGCTGGATCTAAAAAAAGAAAGCTATATAAATATTTTTGAAGAACAAACCTATTTTAAAGCTTCTCCATTTCTTTCCTCACTGCAGCACTTTCCTAGTACCATATGTATGCACTGCCTCACAAACCCTTAAATTTAGCAATTAATATCATTTTAATCATTATTTATGCACTTGTGACATTCTCTAACGACCACCTCCTCACTAACCTAAACTTTCCTAGCACAATATTTAAGCAAGTAGCCTTCTCTCATCTCTACCATCACCTTACACACAACAGTTTAACATTTTATCCAGAAACTTTCTGTTTCGCTCTTCCAATAGAACAGATGTCTCTCTTATGTAAAGTCAACAATCTTACCTCATTTCTGTGGATAACATCTTCTTGTCTCTCCTCATTCTCCTTGATCTCAGTACAGACTTTGACAATGTAGACCCACTCTATCTATTTATTTGTCTTAGCTATACATGTGTCTGTTTCCTTCCTGTCATGGACCCACTTCAACTTATCTAACCATTCTTTCCCTTTTTCTGGGACTGGCACTTCCTCTGCATTAACACCCCTCTACTACAAAGTACTACTGGGTTCAATTCTTGACCCTCTACTCCTTTCTAAATTGCTCTAGGAATAAATTGCCTAGGGAGGTTGTGGCATCTCAATCAGTGGAGATTTTTAAGAGCAGGTTAGACAAACACCTGTCAAGGATGGTCTAGATAATACTTAGTCCTGTCATGAGTGCAGGAGACTGGACTAGATGACCTCTTGAGGTCCCTTCCAGTCTTATAATTCTATGATTCTTCCTCTTGGTTTTATTGTTAACCCCGTCTATGACCTTTTACACTGATGATATTCAACTACCTACCTATTTCATACAAAAAAATACAAGAAGTTTAAGGTTGCAAAGTCAAGGATCAAAAGTTAGGAAATGTCAGAAGTAAGATTGACCATGCAAGGCAAAATCTGATCTTGGTAAGTTAAAAATAGATCCGTGAGGAAGGCATACAAGATGACACTTGGAGGACGTTTCAGGCCATTAATTTGTGGTGATGAAGAAATCTCACTATAGAGTGAAAAGAAAGCTTTCAAGGAAGAGACACAAAATACAGTGGATGAAGTTATTGGAAAATGTAAAGAAACAAGGAAAAGCTTGGACAAGCAACGAAACAAAACACTACAGGAAAAACAAGCAAGACTGCTGGGAAAGTAGAAGAAGTAAAAGCATTGTGCAAAGTAGTGAGGAATCACAGAGACTGGATAACCAAAAGTTCTGGAAAGAAGAGGCACAAAAATTAGAGCAGGCATCAAGAAAACAAGATATAAAATAATATACAAAAAGGTTAAGTTGTATAGAAACACAAAGAGGCCAATGATGCAGGTTGTAAGATAAGTTACTGGTGAACTGGCAACAAATGCCAAAGAGGTGCTGGAAATATGGAAGGAGCATTTTGACAAAGTGCTGAAACCTGTAGTTCATCAGGGTGCAAGCATTCTAGACATGCTAGATCAGGGGTTGGCAACCTTTCAGAAGTGGTGTGCCAAGTCTTCATTTATTCACTGTAATTTAAGGTTTCGCGTGCCAGTAATACTTTTTAGAAGGTCTCTTTCTGTAAGTCTAGAATATATAACTAAACTATTGTTGTATGTAAAGTAAATAAGGTTTCAAAATGTTTAAGAAGTTTAATTTAAAATTAAATTAAAATGCAGAGCCCCCCAGACCGGTGAGCAGGACCCGGGCAGTGTGAGTGCCACTGAAAATCAGCTTGCGTGCCGCCTTCGGCACGCGTGCCATAGGTTGCCTACCCCTGTGCTAGATGAATAGGGCAGCTTGCAATGCAGAATGGATATCAACACTGAACCGCCATCAGAAGAAGAAATAGAAAGAGCAGTAAAGCAGTTAAAAATGGGAAGCTGCAGGAATAGTCAGTATAACAGCTGGGCTGCTGAAAGCTGGTGGGAGAAGTACTATGAAATCATTAGGAAAAATATATAAGAAGGTAGGGGAAGTACTGGATGAATGGATAAAGGCAATAGTTGTACCCATCCTGAAGAAAGGAGATCCTGTTGATATGAATAATTATAGGGGTATAAGCTTATTATCAGTACTGGGAAAAATCATGATGAAAGTAATTGTCAACAGATTAAGGTCAGTTTTAAAGGAAGTAGCAGGAGATGAACAGTGTAGCTTCAGACCAGATCAAAGCTGCATTGATCAGATATTGACACTGACAATTGATGGGGAAAAAAGTGAGAATGAGGATTGAAGATATTTGCTGTTTTCATTGACTTCACAAAGGCATCTGATTTGGTTTGGAGGGATGCATTATGGAAAGTAGTAAAATCATATGGCATTCCAGATCGGATAACTGCAATTATAAAAGTTTTATGCATGAAGATTCCTGTAGTTCCATCAGAATTGGTGGAAAATTAATTTGGTGTAGGACATGGGGCATGGAATCACCATAACTTTTCAACATGTTAAGAATGGTGGACTAGTTGGAGGGCATGACACTGTTGATCTAGAGTTAAGCTCCTCATGTAGGTAACATTGTACAACTGGTTGATATGTTTAAATTAATGAAAAATGGTATAGTCAATGTGGATTTACAATAAATGCCAAGAACACAGTGGTTTCATCTTGGAAAAGGGACAACAGATAGTGTTGAAATGTCACAGTGGTGAAGTCATAGAACAAGTAAAATCTTAGGTGTACCTGGGAAGCTTGGTCAGTGCCAATGGTTCCCTCAAGCATGAGGTTAAAAGATTATGCCCTTTACCTACAAGTACTGTACAGAAGTTGATGAAATTATGGATTGGGAAATACAGTTCGGTACTAAACCAAAAATGTATCAAACCAGTGTACTAATAGTATTACTCTATGATCTGGAAGCAACTGCATTAAATGAAACAGACATCATAAGGCTGGAGGCAGTAGAAACAAAAAATTATTCAGAAGATGGCACTTGTAAAGTGGAATGATTTTAAAACAAATTAAGTTAGAAGGGGAGTAGAATGTGACGTCAGGATACAGGATTGGCTGCAATTGAAAAGATTAAGATGGAGGGATACCATAGAAGATAAACAGATGATAGGATACCAAAGAAAATAAGTAGGGCTGTTGATTAATCGCAGTTAACTCATGAGATTAACTCAAAAAAATTAATCACAGTTAAAAAAATTAATCATGATTAATTGTAGTTTTAATCGCATTGTTAAACAATATAATACCAATTGAAATGTATTAAATATTTTGGATATTTTTCTACATTTTCATATATATTGTATTCTGTGTTGTAATTGAAATCAAAGTGTATATTATTTTTATTACAAATATTTGCACTGTAAAAATGATAAACAAAAGAAATAGTATTTTTCAGTCCACTGCATAGAAGTACTATAGTGCAATCTGTGTGTCATGAAAGTGCAATTTTCAAATGTAGATTTTTTTTTTGTTACATAACTGCATTCAAAAACAAAACAATGTCTGCACTGCTTTGGATTGTTATAGAGCAGAACCCGTCATCAGCATGGACGCATGTCCTCTGGAATGGTGGTTGAAGCATGAAGGGACATATGAATCTTTAGCGCATTTGTTACGTAAATATCTTGCGATACTACCTACAACAGTGCCATGAGAATGCTTGTTCTCACTTTCAGGCGATATTGTAAACAAGAAGTGGGCAGCATTATCTCCTGCAAATGTAAACAAAGTTGTTTGTCTGAGCAATTGGCTGAAGAAGAAGTAGGACTGAGTGGACTTGCAGGCTCTAAAATTTTACATTGTTCTATTTTTAATGCATTTTTCTTTGTATATTATTGTACATTTGTAAGTTCAACTTTCACGATAGAGATTACACTACAGTAATTGTATTAGGTGAATTGAAAAATATTATTTCTTTTTTTACAGTGCAAATACTTGTAATCAAAAATAAATATAAAGTGAGCACTGTACACTTTATATTCTGTTATAATTGAAATCAAAATATTTGAAAATGTAGAAAACATCCAAAAATATTTAAATAAAAGGTATTCTATTATTGTTTAACAGTTCGATTAATCACGATTAATTTTTTAAATCTCTATTTTTTTTTGGTAAGCGCTTGACAGCCCTAAAAATTATGCAAACACAACCAAGGTCAGTCAGTCCTAGAGCCCAGCCATTAAATAGATGGTGGGATGTTGTACACAGGGACATGACCAGAACAGGTTTAATGGAAGAACAAACAAACCAAGGAAGGACAGGAATGAACGGCAATGTTGTACTGTTCCTTATGTCTGAAAAGATGCATTGGGATGAGAAGAAGAATAATGCAAGGCTACTATAGTTAATACCTTCACTGCTAAAGGAATGGCTGCTTTCAATAGAATATCCACAGTGTTGCCAACTCTCATGATTTTATTGCAACTCTAGTGCTTTGGGGTTTTTACCTGTCTCATGAAAACATTATGAAAGGCTGTCAACACCACATTTTCCTTTATTCAAAGTGACCACCTTCTATTACTGTCAATGGGGCTGAAGTCAGCAAGATGGCTGCCATTTCCCTACAGTCTATGTGCATATGGAAGAAAGGCTGCCCTTAATAAAGTTGGTTGCCACGTCTCACTATTTACAGTTAGATTGCAGCTAAATGTCAAATGGCTGCCACTATATGGGTGGTGGGCTAGACAGGACAAAGGAACTGTGAAGAGCAGCAGAGACACTGTAAACAATAGATGGGGGGAGCAGGAGGCAGATTTAGAGGTTGCAGGGGAATGGAGTACAGGAGGGATGTGGGGGCAGGAGGGAGGCTGATGGAGGTGGGAGATAGAGGATAAAATGGTGGCTCCCCCACCTTGGGTGTAGTGGTGGATAAAACGAGTCCCTTTTGAGTAGCCAGGGGAAGGAAGTATTGCCACTCTTGTCAACTGATCATGAATCACAGAATTTTGGAGCCTGCAGGAGCAGCTGTTGTGATGACTCAAGAAGTTACTCTAATGCTATGATTTTCAGGGTTGGGCACATAGGCAGAGCTGTGTGCCAGAGCCTCCTGACACAGACCTGCCCTGCCTTCATGTATGGCTCAACAGCAGAAAGAAGGTCCCAGGGCAGCTGGTGGGAGGGTAGTCGGGGAAGTAGTGCTGCTGGGTTACAGGTAGAGGAGTCCTAGGGTAGCAGGAAGGAGAGAAGTGTTGTTGCTTGGTCAAGACTATAATAGAAAATGGAAGGCAATTCCTCAGTCTCAGAGGTGAGGAGAGGGTAAGTGAAATATCCATCTGAACAGCCAGGGAGAGGTGTCCATTTTTGTGTGCATTTAAGGCTGACTTTTCACCGTGAAATTCTCTCTCTCACAGTGGAAGATGAATATAGGGCAGGTCAAAAGACAAACTAAAAAACATAATTTGACTTAAAGAAAACCTCATAATTTTTTGGGTCACACTCATGATTTTGAGGGTCTGGGTCATGATTTTTGATCTCTTAAGGTTGGCAATACTTTATCCATTTGTTTGGCTATATCATTAGAGCATCCCTTATGAATTGGCCGGCACTAGTGAAAAGCATCAAATTGATTCCTTCAACAAAACTGGCTCTATCTCGGGAAACATTGGGACTAACAGCACAAGCATATTAGTATTTTAAAACTGCCTGATTGTAAGTATGGATATAGACATAAGACTATGTTCCTGCATAGATAGGTTCAAAGGTTAGACCAGACCCTCTCTTAGCATTACTTCTTTCTCTGTTTCTCCTTCTCATTGAAAATGTTCCCTCCAGATGCAATAATTTGCAGTTTCATAACCTGATTTCATTTTGTTATTTTCTGTCCAAGGCTCAAGGTCAGATCGTGGTTTCATTTACATCAATGTAAATCCAGAGTAACTTCACTGACTAAAATGGAATTATTCTAGATTTACAATGGTGCAAATGAGATTAGAATCTGGCACAAAGTTTTAATTAATTGTAATCCTTTGGTATTTTTTCTGTATTCTCACTGGTGTTTAAAATTTGTTCCTATGTAGTATCATCTGTGAATTCATTGACATGCTATGTACTCTCTTTTCTATCATTAATTAAGATATTAAATAAGCCTGGACATACAACAGATCCCTGTGGTATCTGGCTAGATGCTTCCTCTAAAGTTGATGATTTGTATTTAGCACTCCCTTTTTATTGGTCTTTCAGCCACTTTGTCTATTGATAGAGTTCCTATCGAACCCAATATTAAGTAATTTTGAGAGTACAGTTTCATGAGACACTTTGTCAAATATTTTACTAAAATTCAAATACGTTGCCTTGGCCACTTTCTCTTCCTCTGCTATTTTTGTCGTTCTATCAAACCAATGACTCAAGTCTGCCCAACAAGATCTATACTTAAAAAAAAAAAAAATCTGATTCCATTATTCTCCAGAAGTTTTGTGATTGTTTTCTCTTATTTTTTCCATTCTTTTATTTGACTTCTGTACAACTGTCAGTGTTTACATTCTAAACCTTATTCTTTGGGCTGTTAAAATTTACTTTCAGCACAAATTTCACATTGAGAATTTGGTTCATATCAGGTTGTTTTTTCAGTTAGAGGCAAGGAGAAACAAAGCATTTTGACTTCATATTTTATATTTGTAACTCTTTCTAGTGATTGTCTTTATTTTAAATTCATTAAATGAAAATGTACAGAATGCTATATTGTAATCAGATTAGGCCCCAGTGATCTTCAAAAACCCCCAGAAACAATGCATTTATATAAGAAAGCCAGATATTCTTCATACATATCAACACACTTTTCTCCACATGGAGTCTTCTGTGATCCCTACAGAGACCTCAGTGCTCACTATTTTCCCTCTTTAACATTTTCCACCTTCAAGGCTCCACATCAGAGCTACTATCCTCCTAACTGTGGAAGACAAATCAGGACTCCTTTGACAGCACAATGGCATCACTCCTAAACTGGCTGCAAGAGTCACTACTGAATGACATGTTTCTTCTCCCACAGAAGCTGAGTATGTTTGCAAACTGAGACTCAGATTTTTGCAACTGAATCTGCACACATGGGCACTTGTGCCTGTTCAGAACCTCAACGACTTCAGCTTAAACCAAAGACTGGTTTTAGACTGATATAAGCTACTAACCCATGTGGATTCCATTCAAGATGGGATGTTTACACATCATGATGCAACAGTTCAAAAGCAGAACTTTCTAAAACAGATTGAAGGATCAGGGTCCAAATTTGGGGTTTCATTCTTGTTCTTTTTTCAGTTTGTGTACATTTGTCAGCTCACTGGACCAACTCCTCTGATCGGGTTGCGTTATACTTCCCAGAGGACTGGGTGGAGGAAGGGGATGATCTAGTGAATGTGCATGCCCATAGCCCAAAGGGATCATTCCAGCAGCTGGCAATTGCTGGAGTCCAGGGGCACTTCCAGCTATACCATTTTCCTGCCATCCATGCCACCACTGCCAAGAAGGATGGATAGACTGCTGGATAAAGAAGGTGGCCTGTGGAAACATGTGACTATGAGAACAAGACAGAGGAAAAGAATGGCTAGTGAAGGAGAAATAGAGCCAAAGAGCAGATTTTTTGAGTTGGAAAATGGTGAGATAGGCGGTAACAGAAAATAGGAGGGCAAGGAAAAAGAGAAGAGCAGCTAGTCCTACAAGAAGAGGGGAAGACATAATGGAGAGAGAGCAAGACTTCAGAGCCCAGATGGATAGAGGATGACTCACACAAGATTTCAAGTGAGAACAGAAGGCAAGAAGACTTGCAGCCAGAAAGAACAGAAGGGGGATGGCATGGGAATCACATGAACATCAGGAAGAGGCAAGTCTACCTAATTGGTACGCCGTACTAAAAAGAACACATAGGCTGTCACCAGACCAGATCCAGAGAATAGAAACGTGTGTTGTCTGCCGGGAGTAAAGATGCAGGAGGTGGACCTGAAGTGAAGAAGATTGTAACAGGCATGGGAAAGACAGTGGCGTAGGCAAGTTCTAAGAGCAGGGGGAGCAAACACATAAAAAAAGGCGCCCCCCCC
>NW_020665141.1:1509621-1545598 GCF_002925995.2 Terrapene triunguis | reverse complement strand
TGATGCAGAACAGCTTGTTCAAAACACTCATTGTTCTTTCATCCAAAGGAACATCATAATCAGAGAAAAGTGTTAAAAAAAACAAACAAAAGGCCTACACACCTGGGTTTTACCTACAGTTTATAATTTCCCTCAAAACTAAAGCAAACCTTGCTATCTCAACCCATCCCATGGGGCCTGTGTTTATCTGCTCTCTGTGAACATCCCCCGATGATTGAACCTTCCTCCCTCTCTCCATCGAGAGAGATTTTTAACTGTTTAATGTCCTTTTGATCTTAGGCTCTCAGTCTTGGCAAACCAACTGCATAACTTTTGGCTGGTACCTAGAAATAGTGTCTTCCCAAGAAATGGCCCAGCCATTGTTCTCTTAACTCCCTTGAAGTTGTTTACCCAGAGGTCTCTAATCTCTAGCCACTTTTTTAACTCCTTCATGTTCTTCCTAACAGTGCTTTTTGGTTTAAATTCATAGAATCATACAAATGTAGGGCTGGAAGGGACCTCGAGATGTCATCTAGTCCAACCCACTGTGTTGAGGCAGGACCAAGTATCTCTAGACCATCCTTGACAGATATTTATCTAATTTGTTGTTAAAAATCTCCAGTGATGGGGATTCCACAACCTTCCTTGGAAGATGATTCCAGTTCTTAATTATCTGTATAGTTAGAAAGTGTTTCCAGGTATTTAACTTAAATCTCCATTACTGCAAATTAAGCCCATTATTATGCTTATAATATTTGTGGATGACTGGAAGCTGGGCAGGGTTGCAAGCATTTTGGAGAACAGGATTAGAATTCAAAAGGACCTTGACAAATTGGAGAATTGGTCTGAAATTAACAAGATGAAATTCAGTGAAAACAAGTGCAAAGTACCTCACTTAGGAAGGAAAAATCAAATGTACAGCTACAAAATGTGGAATAACTGGCTATGCTACTGAAAAATACACTGGTTATTTCATTCATGAAAGCAGCTTCAGTCTGACAGCAAGGGTGCTATAAATCAGTCCCTGAGATTTCCCTGACAAAGTTTAGGAAGGGAGCAAGACAGTCTCTGGTATCTAAAAGGTTGAGAAACACTGCTATAAATCAAGAGGAAAATTATAAATGACAAAAAAACCCATATGCATCCTGAAACAAATTATTTGTGTTGAAATATAACTATTACTTTTTAGGTTTAGGGAAATACATGGCATTTTTAATAGATTTAAATTTTAACGACAGGATAGTGTGTAATGTACTTGACAATTCTGACTTTTGCATTGTATGTCTGAAAGTGACTAAGTTACCCATGTCACATGTGCTATGCTTTCATACTCTTAAACATTTTAAGACTTTTTAAAAATTACCTCAGTCTCTTGGAAAATTTAAGACAAATGAAAATTCTACATTGTAAATATTTTAGCAGTGAGATTTAATACATTGCCTGCTTTTACTCTTTAATCTTTCTAATTTTTTACTGTCAGATACTTTACAAAATCTAGATATTACACCTACTGTGTTCCCTTCTTCCACAAAGGCCCTGATACTGCCTATGGAATGTTCATTACAGGAATGGGACCTAATTTTGTAATTAACAAACCTATCTTCTAAGTTACATGTTCATTTATTGTATTAGAGATTGATGCTCAGCATTAAGTTCTCTCAAAACTGGATAAATTAAATAAAATAGTTACACTGGGTAGAAAAGTCCTGAACAACAAAAAAGTAGATCACAAATTCAATATATTACCCATTTCAAATTGCATCAGGTTAAAGATGTGTTTAAGGTTTTAAGGCTGATATTATAACATTTATTTTACTAAAAGAGTTTAAAAGACTGAAACTACTTTTGTTTGTTTTAGGGATCCCAAACTTTTAATTTAATTTGGATCTAATATCAGACTTTTTTTTTTTTTTCCAATAAGCGAAACAAACATTAAATTTCTAGATAGGACTCTCGTGGGATTTTTAAATTTTAATTAAACACTTTGGAGTCCTGGGTTTTTTTTTGGTGAGAGGTAGAGGGGGTAGTTGTTTGCCTTTTTCCTTTTCAAGGGAAGGATTAATTTTATCAAAATATTTTTAAAATAACATAATTTAAAGTTATGATTAAACTGTTATTAAACAATGTTATTAAAAGCTTTTGGCCAAGGATAAGTGCTGCTTTGCTTACAAGAATATCTACGTGAGTTTAGGAAGATATTACAAAGTTAAAACAATTAAATCTTACATTAACTGACAACATCTTAAGTTCTGTGCAAACGTTTGTTTTTTTTACTGGAAATAGAAAATGAAAATGTTGACATTAAAAATTGTCCTGTCCTTTTAAAAAATAAGGCTTTGATTGTTTATTGTAAATTATTGTTTAACACTGATTTTAGTGGGAAAAGGATTACACTCCAACATGGAAATTAAATGCTCTAAATTACATTTAAATAATATAGATAAAGATGGAGAAAGAAATACAACAAAGAAAATTCTTTTTAGGCTTTGCGTGTCTGTGTATTGCAGCTTAATACTGGAAAGTGCCCCAGTCCTATCAATAGGTGGTATTACATACTGATAAAGGCCAAATCCTGCCTTGACTGGATTGCAAAAGGGAGCTGGGACACTAAGAGAAGACTCAGGAATCCTGGCTGGCCACAGCAGGATGCCATAGTGTGGACCTGAAAGTCTGTGCCAGGTGCACTTTACTACTGCTCTGAAAAGATGAAGTGTGAACCTCTCAGCATGTGCTGACAATCCCAGTATCTATGATAGCTGGGCAGGAAGATTGACATGTCCCTTGTTTGACACACCCTCTTGGAGCAGTGGAGGGCTGACATGGAGGCTGTTTGCTCACTTGGTGTTATTTTGACTGCTATGAAGAAATCCTTTTTTGTGTGTGGATGTGAGAGAAGGGGAGAGATCCCTATTGTGCTCTTTGCTATATGTTTGCTTCTGTACTGAACTCATTCCCCTACTGTACAAGCATAGCACTGAGCAGATTCTAATTAGGGGTGTAAATACTGTTTAAAAAGTTAACCATTTAAACGATTAAAAAATATTTTGTTTAAATGGCTAACTGATTAAAGGGCTGGCCGCCAGGTGCAGCTGGCGCCGATCCGGCCAGTGTGGCTAGGGCTGGGGCCACTCCAGCCAGCGCGGGGCCACTAGGTCGACGGGCTAGCCAGCGTGGGACTGCTGGGGCCGGCCAGCCCAGGGGTTAATGGTTAAGGCAGGTTAACCGCTAAGAGTAATGCTTACTGGTTAACATTTTACATCCCTAATTCTAATTCTATATATGAATCTTATTATATAATATATAGTAATGTAACTATTTTGTGCACTATTCATATTACCACACTACAGTTTGTAAACAGTCACCAACTGATGCAGAATGAAGTGTATAACCACAATATTACCCTAAAACTATGTCAAGGTCTGGAGAGTCATTTTTTATCCTAGCTTTAAAGCCTAGGTGTTAATCCAGCATTGTTTCAAGGGCAGGTGATAAGAAAGGATTTGGCTGTGGGTTGTGGCTGGAGGACTTCTGCATTCTTTGTGGTGGGGTGTATCATATATTTGGCAGTGGAATGCTATATATTATGAGGATGGATTTCACTTTCAAAGGGTTGAGGTGAAGTAGAAAATCAAAAAGGCAGCTCCCCTGACTCAAAAAAAAATAAAAAATAAAAACCACAGAGAAACACGTCAAACAGACCTACTGCAGGCTACTTCAATGGCAAATTTTAATATTGATTTCTGAATGAAACAACGAAATATAGGAATTATGTTTATTTCTAGGCTTATTTGGAAATAGGATAATTGGTAAGTGTATCTCTATACAATGTTAAAAGAGAAAATGTTGCAAAGTAATGGGGAAAAGGACAAAAATTGTAGTGTACAGGGTGAAATAATTATCCAGGCTGTTTCAGTCAGATTTAAAAATTCAGTTGTGCTTAAATTATATTTTCACCTTCAGCTTGTTACCTTGTTTAAACAGCTCTTGCTGTTTTAAGCTGCAACTAGGGTTGGAGCTATTACTACCCTGAGTGTAATTACACCTTGTGTATGCTAGCAGAGGAAGGAGGGAAACTGTAGGCGACTGAATACTCATACTTCCAAACTGTGCGGTCACAACACAAGCTGTATTCTTCAGCAACTACTCTGTATCAGCCCACACCTGTCATAGTTCATTCAGAAGGCAGGCCAGTTATTTTTAAAAAGCCCCCAAAATTAGCAGAGTAGGACACCGACCTCTCCACAATATCCTCCTGAAATTATCTGCTATGTTGGTTAATCATCAGTGTTCAATGACAAGAGTGGGTCAGCTATCCATCCAGAGTTTCAGCCTGATTCTTGATTTCAATTGCTGCTTGATTCACAATCATTGTACAAGCAGCTCTTTAATAAAGAGATTAAAATGACAATTAGGTGAAATTATTAGGTGAGTGATGGGAGGGAAAGGCCAGTGATAGAGATGATGGAGCTCACAAATAGGCTACTCACCAAAAACTGATCCTTTGAAAACATTGCCTCTGCTGCTGTGCTCTGGGAAACATTTAGAAAAGCAGTGCCCATAAGGACGAGATGAATGTTCTCTTGCAGCACCAAGCAACTGGGGTTGAGGTTGTAAGAGCTTATACTTGACCTAGTTAACTCAACTCCTTCTTCAAAACCTCACAGTGTTTAAGATAGTACAACTCCAAGAAAGAAGCGAAGGTGGGCAGGTAGTGTGAAAAAGCAGAGGAAGCTTTCAAGGAATCAGTTCCTGATAAGCAACCTGTCTTTCCTCTTTGACATGGCTTCTGCATACTCCCACTGTTGGGAGCCTACCAAGCAGTGCAGCCCCTAGGAAAAGAGGCTTAGTTCTGATTAAATGAAAACTGCAGAACAACCTTCGCAAAGTGAGCTTCAGATGTAGATGCCAAGCCAAGAGAGTAGAATTTGTATGTAGTTATGTGAATCAAACTGGTAACCCTATAGATTTCTACACTGGAAACATTATGGAGACTGGCCATCAATGCCATCTTATCACTAATTTAGTGTGCCTGTCCTTTTGGGCCTGAAGTGTAAAGGCCTGGCATGGTGAACAACAATTTAGTAAATAGCCTTCCTCAAGGCACATCAGGGAGCAAGTATTTTCATCCAACTCCAGGAAGACCAAGGGGCAAGAAACACACATCTTAAACCTGGTCTTTCTCCTAGGCCTGGTCTACACTACGACTTTAATTCGGATTTAGCTGCGTTAATCCGAATTAACCCTTCACCCGTCCACACTACAGAGCCAGTTAATTCGAATTAAAGGGCACTTAAAATCGATTTCTGTACTCCACCTCGACGAGCGGAGTAGCGCCTAAATCGATTTTGTTAATTCGAATTAGGGTTAGTGTGGCCGCACACCACCGAATTACTGTGTTTAAGTTAATGGGGTAGTGTGGCCGCACACCACCGAATTAATGTGGTTAAAAACCGAATTAAGGTGCTTAGTGTGGCCGCGCACAATCGAATTTATACAACCTGTTTCCCAAATTCGAATGATCTAAATTCGGATTAATCCTGTAGTGTAGACATACCCCTAGTCTTTTGGATTAGACATCTCAGAACCAAGATGGAGTTAGTCTGAGAATCTAGATTGTGCAATGCTTCAAAAACTACTTAAAATTGCCTAACTAAATTGCTTAAAATGTCTAAAGTAGAAAAACACGTTGACAGGGTATTTTTGCTTAAAAACCAAGAAAAAGCTCCTTGGACTTGGAGTGAAGGTCCCTACAGCAACAGCTAGTTATGGAAAGGAAGGAAATCACTCCATGGCTTCTTCTAAACCTCATCTCTGAACCAAAGTGCCATGAGGGGACATTCATAAATATCAAATTGCTTTTCTAGAAGGTTCCTAAAGTTCATCAACAGCAGAGGGCACATCTCTGGGAGGAAGTAATCATGATCTCATAGCATTCAAGATCCTATGGAAAAGGACATGAAAACAGCAAAACAAGGACTGGACTTCAGAAAGGCAGATTTCAACCGACTCAGAGACATAGTAAGCAAGGTCCCAATTAGGAAGAAAAGGAGTTGAAAGGGGCTGGCAGTTCTTAAAAGATGTAACATTAGAGGCTCAGCACCAAGCTATTCTGATGCAGAGAAAAGATAAGAAAAGCCACAGGAGGCCAATGTGGCTGCACAAGGAGCTTTTTAGCTATCTAAAAACCAAAAGGGATACATACTGGAAATGGAAGGAGGAGAATGGAAAGCCAAGGCAAAGAATGAGTTTCAGCTGGCAAGAAATGTTAGAGACAACAGGAAGTGGTTCTTCAAATATGTCAGACAAAAAAGAGAGATCAAGGATGGTGTGGGTCCGCTGCTCAATGGAAAAGGTGAGCTGGTACCAAAGATGATAGGAAGGCAGAGCTGCTCAGTGCCTACTTTGCTTCAATCATCTTACAAAAAATAACATGTGACTGGAAGACTAGTGAAGTTACCATAGACAATAAAGAGGAAGGGAATGCAGATTGGGATAAGTAAAGAATACAGCAGAGAACTTCTGACTAATTTGAATGAATTCAAATCAGCGGGACTGGATGTTATTCACCCAAGGATACTGAAGGAATTAGCAGAAGAAAATTTGTAGCCATTGGCAATAATATTTACAAACTCATGGATGACAGGAGAGGTTCCGGAAGACTGGAAAAGGGCTAATGTAGTGCCCATCTTTAAAAGGGGGAAAAAGGAGGAGCCAGGAAACTATAGACCAGTCAGCCTGACTTTGATACCTGGAAAGATACTAGAGCAATGTATAAAACATTCAATTTGCAAATACCTGGAGGATGAAGAGGTAATCACTAGCAGCCAGCATGGATTTATCAAGAACAAAGCATGCCAAACCAGCTTGATTTCCATTTTTAACAGTGTAACTGATTTGGTGAATAGGGGAGATGCAGTGGATATAATATACCTGGACTTCCACAAGGCTTTTGACACAGCCCCACATGACATTCTGATAAGTAAGCTGGAGAAATACGGCCCAACAGAACCACCATTAAGTGGATACATAATTGGTTAAACAGCTGCAAACAAAGAGTAACTATTAATGAAATGATATTGGATTGATGGGAGGTCTCAAGTGGGGTTCCACATGGATCTGTTCTGGGTTCAGTCTTGTTTAATATCTTAATTAATGACCTGGATATAAGTAGAGAGCATACTGATCAAGTTTGAAGATGACACAAAGCTGGGGGGTTGCAATATTTTGAGGAAAAAGCTAAAATTCAAAGGGATCTTGATAAATTGGAGAACCGGACTATAGACAGCAAAATGAAATTCAACAAAGACAAATGTAAAGTGCTACACTTAGAGAAGAAAAACCAAATTAACAAATACAGAATGGGGGAAAATTGTCTTGGCAGCAGCACTGCTGGGAAGGATCTGGGAGTTGTGGTGGATCACAACCTCAACATGAGTCAGCAATGTGATGCTGTTGCAAAAAAAGCAAATGCAATTTTAGGTTACATTAACAGAGGCATAGCATGCAAGTCACGGGAGGTGATAGTACTGCTCTACTTGGCACTGGTTAGGCCTCAGCTGGAGTACTGTGTCCAGTTTTGGTCACTGCTATATAGACAGGATGTAGAGAAACTGGAAAGGATCCAAAGGTGAGCGACAAAGATGATCAAAGGGATGGAATACAAGCCATATGAGCAAAGGCTGAAGGAACTGGGTATGTTTAGTTTGGAAAAGAGGAGATTAAAGGGGGATATGATAGTGGTCTTCAGATACTTGAAAGGCTGCCATAAAAAGATGGAGAAAAGTTGTTCTCTTTTGCCACAGAAGGCATGACAAGAGGCAGTCAGTTCAAACTGCAGCATAGCAGATTTAGATTAAATCTCAGAAAAAAATTCCTAACTGTAAGAACAGTAGGACAATGGAACAGACTGCCTCAGGAAGTTGTGGAAGCTTCTTCACTGGAGATTTTCAAAAGGAGGCTGGATAGCCATCTGTTTTGGATGGTTTAGACACAACAAATCCTGCATCTTGGCCGGGGGTTAGACTAGACAATCCTTGCAGTCCCTCCTAACCCTATGATTCTATGATCTCACAAATCTGAATAAAGCAGAGGCCACCTGGAAAAAGAGCTGAAATATCAGCTGTGCCCAAGACCTCCACCTTCTGAGTACAGAGAACACACGAGGCTTTGTTCTGCAATAACCAATTACCATGAAAACCTACTGAAGTTCTTGCTTGCCAAAACCTGATTAAATAAATCCTGATTATTGTAAAACCGTGATAACATCTGTTCATTTAAATATTCCTTATGTACTCACTTCTCCAGAAATTTACACATTCTGCCTAGCAAACTGTGAGATTTACATTTTTTATTCCACCATGCATTAAAAATGGCTGAAGTAAACACTACTGAGCGAGGAAGCTACAGATGGGGGGCATCTAAGTTCCAGATGTTTTGTGCAACCCTTGGCGTTGAGTACTAGATCAGCTTTTTATAATACAAAAAAGGCTCTACAATGCTCTGTTGAATCAAATACCAATAATTTTGATTTTTATTTAGGTTCCTATAGAACTTGAATTCATGGCTCTAATTAATACAGACAGTCCACAAAATATATCTTTATCTGCTGAGGTATATTCCAGGTTCTTGAACACTGCTAGTTTTTAAGTTGGAGTTGTAAAGCTATCTATTTGCTTGCTTAACCAAACCAAAAAAAAAAAAAAACAGTGAAACTTGAGAAAATATGAGCTTTCTTTTACTTTAACACAGTAAGCAGGTCAAATACTTCTAACAAGAGGCTATGACTGATATACTCCAGTCTGGCAAAATTGTTACTTGTTATACTTCCCATACAGGCATATTATAGGGGTATCACAGCTGTTCACCTAGAGGAATTATTACTAAAAAAGCTTGATGCTGCTTTAAGGTCAGATGGGTTTACACCAATAGTCTCCAGTGGCAGAGTGTAAACAAACAAGAGATTGTAGGAGGGGCTGGCAGCGACTATGGTTAAGGTTGCTTAATACTTTCCATTATATAAATATATATAAACTATGAATGTCAAAAAACATGCCGTGGTTTGCCTGACATGAAACAATGAACAGGATGAACAGGGTTTGTGACAAGCCCAGAGATCAAATCTCATTTCTTTGATAATAGTTTCTCACTATTGCCCAGGATGAGTTGTCACTATAATCTCAACACTCCAGTACCTAGAAGCCTTAGTACACATTATTTCCCCACGGTGTGTCATTTATGTAGAACAGCATTACATTAACACCATACAGTAGGACAGTGATACTCAGACTGAGGCTTACGAGTCGCAAGTGGCTCTTTAATGTGTCTCCTGCAACTCTTTGCAGAACATGATATTAAAACACTGTGTGATTAATTATTAACCAATCAGGGTGATTTTACTATTTTTATATATTTTATATATATTATATATATACAGGATCAAGTTTGGGACTACAGGCAAACATACCAACAAGGGAGTTAGACTGGATAATTACCACTGTTAATCATTTTCTCCTTGCATGTAACATCAAGAAGGCATGTAAATTAAAATTAGGCTAGCAAAAATTATTCACGGGGACATCAAAAACTTGGTCAGTGGTGTATTTGGGTCAAGTGATTGTCACTGAATCACAGCAGAATGTCTCTATCAAAGGCAGACTTTTTTTTTTTTTAAATGTGCTTCATGCTATCAAGATGAACATTTTAAAATATCTTGTTTGGGCGAAGAAAAAGTTTGGATTTTTTTTGTAAGAGCTATGTTCTGCCCATTTCACTGTCCGGTGGGCTCTCTTTATTAGGCTCACCATTTTTGGTCATCCAAATGGTCTGAATGTATAGCGAGTTATCTGATGCATTCTATGCTAATATTTGACTTCGCTTCTGAGAGTTACTGTTTAGACGCTTGCTGGTTGCTATTTTCTGATTAGGATTTTTTTTGTATGTGCGATTTTTGAGAGTGGACTGGGCTTTGTGTGTATGAATGAGTGATGTTGTCTCCATTGAGAGGACAAAGGACCAGCTACAAATAATACCAGCAAAAGGTGTTCACTGTTATCTTAGATGATTGTTGAGGATGAAGAATCTGAGTTCTAGTCACAACCCCACACTGTGCGCGAGTGATTTATTCAGTAATTGTGTGTTGTTGCAGAACATGTTTGTTACAATGAGCTCTTAAAAGAGCACAAATGCCTAGAAGTCAGTGAACAATAGCTGAGCAAGATGAACTGTGGCTGAATGCCAAATGGTCTAAGATAATTTGCCAAAAGAGAAGATGTAGATGTATAAATTCCTTGCTCATTACTACTTTGGAAAATGGTGAGTGGAATGCTGTGTTAAGTGTTGGAAATAAGCGACGGAAGAAGCAGAAACAAATAGCATGTATTTACTCCTGGGGGAATTCTGCGCCACTGCGCATGCGCAGAATTTATGTCCCCTGCAGATTTGACTTTCTGACAGGGAAGCAAAGGGAAGCCACAAGAGTGGTCATACGATACTCCCCAGTAGTATGTTTCAGATGCCCAGGGCAGCCGGCAGAGAGGTAAATCACTGGAGCAGAGGGCAGGACTGGGGAAGACCCAGCTGGTGGCTCCTACCCTGCACCAGGCTCAGCTACTAGTCCTGGCTGGGTTGGGGAGGATGGGACTTCCTCTTCCCCTGAAAGACATGCGGGGCTGTGTCAGACCCACCCCCAGATTTCTCCCCTGGCTGTAGGAAGCTCTGCAAACTGCCCCCGCCCCCCGTGCTTCCTGCACCCATTGCTCCTCAGCTGCAGGGGGAGGGATCACTGTACAGGGAGCTGCTCTCCTATCTGCCTAACACCTGTGCATCCAGAACCCCTCATACCCAGACCTCCCACTGAGCCTCTCCCCTGCTCCCACACCCAGAACCCCCTGATGAGCCCCACTCCCCTTGCACCTGGACCACCCCGATGAGCCACCTGCACCCAGATCCCCACTCTACGGAGCCCCAACCAGCTGCACCTGGATCTCCACCACACTCAGCCCCACTCCCCCAGCATCTGGACCCCCACACTGAGCTCCCCACACCCAGGCACCCCCCCGCTGAGCCCCAACCACCTTCACCTGGACCCCCTTGCAGAGTCCCATTACTGTTGACCCAGAAACCCTCTCAATCTACACCTGCATCCCCCCACACTAAGCCCTCCACACTTGGATCGTGCCTTGCTGAGCCTGCCTGCCCACACCTGGTGCACCTGGCATGGAGGGGCAGGGCCCTGGGGTGTTTCTGAGGCAGGTCTGGTCCTTGTGCTGTGTCAGGGTTGGGTTCAGCCTCACCGCTGAGTCCGTATCCTGGGGGCAGCTGCACAGTGATCTCCCACCTCTATGCAGCCAGTGGCCCATGCTCCTCACTGCCATGCTGGAGCCTCCACATTTATTTGACAAATAAACTTTGCAGAATTTTAAAATACTGTACGCAGAATTTTTAATTTTTTGGTGCATAATTTTAATTTTTTTGGCACAGAATGCCCTCAGGAGTAATAATGTATTGCAGAAAGAGGGTGTAGCAGAATGTGGCAGGCCCCCTTGGCTTCTGCCTCTGCTACGTTGACAAAGTCACTCGGAGACCCTGGGTTTAGTAACCACTGGTGCACTTTATTCTCTAGCTTGTTCCCACCACTGTTTCACCATGTACAAGTAACCCATCACCATCTGCAGGCAGGAGGGAGGGGAGTGCTACCTCCCTGCTTCCATTCCCTTTCCTCCTGCTCTCCCCTGGCTTCCTTCCCCTGAGGCTTTTATGCAGGCCCAGGCTAATTAGGTAGCAGCTGTCTCCGCCTCCCCAGTTAGGGCCAGGCTACCTCCAGTCCGCTCTAACTTGTTCCCCTAACAAGGAGCGGGCATAACAGAGGGCTGAATCTGCAACTCTTCGTCCAGCACCTTGTCACAGAGGGCCAAAAAGCAGAGAGTTGGTCCAGGAACCAATCAGCATCGAGATCATCTTTGCTCTGAGCCCAGTACACTCAGATGTTGGTATTGGTCATTTGCTGTTTGATCTGGAAAGAATTCAGAGGTTTTAATGTACATAGACAGCAATGATATAGGAAGAGTGAAACCAGAGGTTCCGCACAATCTATTTCAGGACCTGTGTAATAAAGTAATCAGCGAAGTCTGTCAGAAATTCCACCCATGGCACAAGTTAGGAATATGATGAAATTGGGCAGAAGTAGATCAGTGGCTTCAATATATGACTAAGACAATACTGCAAGAGAAGAGTTTTATGTTCTTAGGAAATCATGGCATCCTCTGGATCAGGAGAAATGTTTTCACTAAGGATGGGTTTTAGTAGAATAAAATGGACTTGCAGACATGTTTAGGAAGTGTATTTCAATTAGGGGTAAACAGCGGAATACATTAATCAGGCAGATGAATGACAGAGTACATACATGACCTGAAAGCTAACAGGAGGTTACAGAAACCAATGATAGAAACTCAGCTGGCAATTGTTATCTAGAAACAGTGACCATGTCAGTCAGGTTGAAGTATTTAAAAAGGTGTTTTAAAACATTTTACAGCATTCAGATACTCATTATCTGCTCAATTGTGAGTCTCATACCTGCATGTCTGCTTCTATTGTTTCTATTACCACAGTTGGGGGTTTATTTACTCCATAATATAACAGGCCCATATGCAAGCACCCCTACATTCTACAGCAATGTTAATTTATTCTATCTTCATGACATGCCTTTGTTCCCATCCCTCCCACCCCTACGAAAATGCATTTAAGGCTCATAATTGAAACTATTCATTGAGATAGTCACTGATTATTTTCAGTAACAACTAAATATCTGAGCACCTCCTACGTATTTATGGATTTATCCTCACAATACTCTGAAGTAGCAAGTATTATCATGCTCATTTAATAGGTGGGAGAATTCAACACAGAGAGGTTAAGTAATTGGCTCAAGATCATATCAGAAGTCTGTGGCAGAGCCAGGAACTGAACCAGAATCTTTTGAGTTCTAGCCCAAACCTTAGCAACAAAATGATTTCGCCTTCCTCATTTGATCAGGCTGCTTTTGAACAAATATTTGCTATGTAGTTTTTATTGCAGAAATCCTTTATTCCATGGGCTATAACTATAACAAGAAATCTGTCCAACTATTAACTTAGTATGAAAAATTATGGATGCAAGGTGATGTACACTATACATGCGCCATACTAAAAGTTACATTCTCAGTACTACCATCAAATATGGGCCTGGTTTTCAGATGTACTGAGCACCCACAACTCTTACTCAAGTCAATTGGCACTATGAGTGCGTGGCATCTCTGAAAATCTGGCTGTAAATATATTGATAAAATAAGCTGAATATGCAAAGTTTGAACATAGAATACATGATATAGTTATAGCAGAAGCGAACCCTGGTTATCTGAAGCTCTTGAGAAAACTGTGGGATCAGATAATCCAAGAAGCCATGGCTGGATTCAAATAATCAGGAAGTATTATGACCTTGAGTACAGACTTCACAGCCTGGAGGACTGGCACTGCTATCTGACTAGTGATGCAGCACAATGAGTTATATCGTAGAAACATGAAGGGTAGAAGAGGAGGATGTGTATTATACATAGAGAATACCATTTAATTATCTGCTAGCAATGAAGCGAAGTTAGGAAATAGCAGAACTACTATTAGTGGGAAGAAAGGGGTCAACTGTCTGAGAGTAATTCTGTAGAAAGATTTTGCTGAGAGTGGAAATCCTCTAGCTGAAACAATGGGCTGAAATTAGAAGTGCTGCTAAGGTGCCAGAAGAACACATGGATGCTTTTTATTTTTTTTTTTTTTGGGTGGGAAAAAAACAAAGTAAAAGTTTTTTTTTCCTCTAGAGGGTAAATAACATTTGGAACCTCTCCCCGGGGGAGATGGGGCAAGACACACCTGTGCCATAATTAATTAGCTGCTTCTCGACAAAAGAGGGTAGGCCTAAGGAGGGTCAGGTGATAGCTTAATGGACACATGTCCTTATAAAAGAGTGCTGAGAGAGATCAGTCTGGCAGTTGGAACTACAGGGAGTGAGTAGGTTCCTGTGGAAGTACCCGAGCCAGGGTCAACAGGGCAGTGTTGGAACCACAGGGAGCAGGCAGGCTCCTGTGGAAGGCTCTGAGCCAGGGTCTACAGGGGAAGAGCAGAGAAAGAGCTTCTCAAAGATAGCCCAAAAAAGGAGGATGGAATAGGGTGAAAGGGTGGGATGAAGAGAAGCCCCATAGGGCAGAAGAACCGTTTTGTTTTTTGGGACTTTTTAGTTTGGACTTCTTGGTTTGTGACTTGGCCAGAGGGTTAAGAGACATCTCCAGAACTGTGGAGAGCCATGGAAACCCACCTTAGGGAGGGAGATTGAGGTAGGGAGTGGCTGTAGTGCAACACTTGACCATCAAGGGGCCCCATCGGGCAATCATGCCCTATGACAGCCAGATGGGAGCCATCTTAGTAGGATTCAAGAAAAACTGGACAACTGTGGTATATCAAAGGGTAGTAGGTGCTTAAATATGGTGATTTCTGTTTATATGCAGAATATTAAAATTGAGAAAACATTTCCTTGGGACATATTGGAAGTTACTTGGGGGATATTTGCTTTCCTGTGGAGCATCAAGAGGGGATCTTCTATTGGGATCAGGTGGGTATATCACACTTGATAAACTTCCTGCTGCTGAAGATATAGGTTTTAGTAGACCCATTCTTCCTGGTTTCCTCTTCTACAATAGTGCTCTACCCATAGGGCAGCCATAGCAGAACTCTACCTGGAAACCCAACACCAAGTTCTCTCATTCCAGGACTAAGGCAAGGGCTGGTTAAGTCCTTTGCTCTAGTTCAAGTAGAAAAGAGATGAAGCTGAAATTTTCCATGGTTGCCAGGCAAATCCACAGTGAAGAGTGAAACATGCAATATGTCTTCCCACATGTAGACACACGGTGCTCCCTTAAACTATTTTTTTAGAATCCTATTGTGGCTTAGAGAGGCAGAGAAACAGAGGTGAGAAGTATGTATAGTGCCCAACTGAGGACGTGACAGATAAGTAGTTTATGACTATGCATTTCTATTAAGAAAAAAACATAACAAGGAGTCTTATGTCTTTTTTTCCCCCAAAAGTTCTCAATAACTAGATAAAGAAATAGAACTGCTGATTGTTATAAGCTGTGGGAGGACACATTTCATGCTATTATATAACATGAAGTCAGATTTTTTGCCCTCTAATTTCATTTGCACTTTCTTGGTAAAATCTGGGAGGTCCGGAATCTTCCTGAAGGCAGACTGATGGGATTTGAATTTTGAGTTTGCTGAAACATGGAGACATTTCTGCAGTTCTTGCCCAGCTCTACTCAAGCTCTACCCAGTGGCAGATGATATTTGTAAATATTCCCAGTCAAATTAAATCCAAGAAATGAGGTAAATTTATTCACAGGTATAAGATCTTCTGATAAAAATTGTATTTCACCATTCACTTCCTTTTGACAAAAGCAGCTGGCCTTAATCACATTTCAAACCCTTGAGAATGCATCTTTCTGACCTTGTGTACATTACCTACTCTTCCCTTACAGTGCTCTCATCACAAAACCCTTTTCCGCCCTTTTATTAGCAATGCTAGTACAAGTTTCTTTTAACGCTCTGCAGCAATCAGTGCCATATGAAGTAATAAGAGCAAAGTTTTGAGCATTTAGGAGGAAAATCGGGACGTTAAACATGGGATTAAAACGATAATGGTTTCTGACATTGGATTGGTATTTACAGCAATGATTCAGATACTCATTAAACTTCTAAATTACAGCATAAAGCGATGCAAAATAGTTCAGGAACCACCAGAGGAGAATAGGTATAAACTGGAGATCGACATGTCTGCTAACCCATCACTTTTAGGCCAGATGGAAGCCAAAGGTCTATTTTTCATGCTAGGATACCCAATTTTGACATTGAAATCCCAAAGTTAGGCAACAAAATATCTTTTATATAGTGACTTTTTACTGAATATTGGGTTGGTAGCAGTAGAATGGCAATCAGTGATCAGAAAAAAAAATCTGATTTGCAGTAAAGCTTTTTTATGGCTATAGTTTTAGAACAGTTGTTTATACAAAGTTTATTGAGACTATTGATACTGCAACTTCATGCTGGAAAGGCCACTGACTGTGAGGATACTGCGAGAAATCCTGAAACCCGACTGGTTCCAGCTGAGTGAGGGATTTACAAAGTAGGAAATATTAAGAGGCGGGTAAATATCCCTTAAGGATTACAAACTGCCCCCCAATCTTAAATTGATTTCATGACCTAGCCTAGTACAGTTTTTACATTATACTCTAAGGCAGTCTTGGCTATTGTTGTGTTTAAGAGTTGGTTGCATTTTATGTAACACACACCTGCACCAAGATACTTAATAAATGAAAGACTCATCACCAATGTAAAACATCCCCCCAAAAACAAGAAATATGAAGAAGGATCACTATTGTGAAAAAATGTAAGTGAAAAGCCACATAGTTTTCTCTGAATTAGTGAAAAAGTTATTTTTAGTTGGTCATGTGACTATTTATAAACAGCTCTAACCCTTACTTTAGGTTTTGGAGTATATGAATCCTAAGTTAGTCCTAATGTCATGACAAAGAATAGTTCTCTTTGTGTTTCTTTAGTGATGTGTAATCTCCTTTCACACTGGATACAATCATCTGATCTAGTAGATGGATGCTAGAAATAATGAGGAGACCAAGGTGAACAGGTGTCCTATATTAACTTTGGGCTTTTTAACCTTGGGATAACAGTTCAAATTCTGAACTTGCTAAAGAGTCTATATAGGAAATGACTTGAGTAAAATGTGTTTATTCCTCTTGAGGAATAAGAATGATTGTTGTTTGTACATAGTGCAGACTGGAAAACCTAGAATATTGATAATGTGGTTTTTAATGCAACTAGTGTCCACAATTACACACAAGGTACAAGCCTTAGTAAGTCTTTAGATGACCCTGTATAGATTTCAGTATGCAAAGAGAAACAAGTGAGTGCAGTCAAGGATACTATAAAGGGAGAGGTTTTTCCTCTAAATAGGGCAGCTTTTATTTTGCTTTATAACTGTGATATATTGGCTGCTAAGAGAACCTATCAATTTCTGACTCTAGAAACATCATAGTAGGATAGTTATGTAAGATGTTGTAGTAAAACGTTGTGACCATTAGTGTAGTATTTATTCATCTTTGCTGCATGTCTAAAATCACCCCCATTCCCTTGAGGCATTAGTAATTTTAATGGGAGAAACTTGGTGGTGATTTCTTTATTGTTCTAGGATATCTCCTATTTCAGGCATTACAGATCTCATTTGCAGAGTAACCAGGCATTTTCCCCCTGTGAAACTCCTTCTCCTTTTCTCTACAGGGTATGTGCACATGGGCTTGTGAACATTTACATATAGCAAGCAGTTTTATTCCTGACTCTATGCGTCTGCCTCAGCAGTACAGCATCTGCCATATAAATCATCTCTTTATCTCTTTCTCCCTCTCTGTGAATATTTTAACACCAAGAATATACGCACACTTCTCTGCTATTTCCATGGAAACCTGAAGAGGAAGTCAGTCAGAATGACTGCATTCGAATGCACAGGATAGAGAAGAAAGCATCTTGCTATCTCTCCCTACAAGGATAAATTCAGGAATCACTAGGACAAATTAAACCCTGGTGTAACTCTATGAACTTCAATTTAGTTACACCAGGAATGAATCTGGCACATTGGAGGAAATGAATGCTTTGAACATTTGTCAACATCTGTAAACACAAAGATGGGGGAAAAAAAGCAGAAAAACGAACAGCTCTGTTTTAATGATTCCGTAGATATCTATTCTATTTTTAGAAGACAGTGAGATGGACAAGTGACAAATAGCCAGGCAAATTACTAAATTCACTTCAAGATTGCAGTAGCTAGTGATCTGGTTAGTAGTGCCCTTTTTTCTTCTGGTACGACTTTCTCTGAATGTCTCTTTCTTGATTCAATCAATGAGCCATTAATTAAGAACTCCTTCACCAGAAGGCTCTCATTTGGCAGGGAGCGCACTGAGAAAGATATTGTTGAAAAAGACCTCAGACGGGCTACAAAGACTATTGCATTATTACTTGTAGTGGGTGAACCTCAGGTTTGAAATTGAACATAAGAACGGCCATACTGCATCAGACCAAAGGTCCATCCAGCCCAGTATCCTGTCTACCGACAGTGACCAATGCCAGAGGGAGTGAACCTAACAGGTAATGATCAAGTGATCTCTCTCCTGCCATCCATCTCCACCCTCTGACAAACAGAGGCTAGGGACACCATTCCTTATCCATCCTGGCTAATAGCCAATAATGGACTTAACCTCTATGAATTTATCTAGTTCTCTTTTAAACCCTGTTATAGTCCTGGTTCAGTTTAGATATTCATCCCGAAGACTGGAAGATTATCTGTCTTTTTGGAGGGTTCTCTTCCATATCTCCCCCAATATCACCCTACTCCCCTCCCCACTTCAACAATCTCTCTTTCTCTATCACCAATATTTATCTCATGATTTTACCTTTGATTTTGTTATAGTACTGCTTTCCACCATCACAAGCAATAGGGTGATTTTCCAAAGGAATCCCGTCATCATCTTTTTACTACCTCGAGGCATCTAGAGTGGCCCATTGCCTTCTCTCCACACCAAGGTGGCAGCAGCAGTATGGGTCAGTTAGCCTGGTGGAGTCCAACAGCCATGTTCGACTCTGTTGCTGCCCACTTACAGCTGTATCAAAATTTTGTGTGATCTGGGACTACTAGCAAGGCATATTCTAAGACAAAATATAATAATGCAGTGATGTGACTCAGATATAGTATATCCAGAAATCCACAGAATCCCATATATTCCAGTAGTTTTAGGGGAGGGGGGGGGATTCAGAATATCATACTCAAGAGTTGTCTATATAATGAGTACCCTTTCCAGATCAAACCAAGAAAAGAACAAAAATTGAGGCCAAAGGGTGTAGAGAGACACCTTCTTTACAGTTTGAGACAGGAAAAATTCATGTTGTTGTTAGACATATGGACATATATTTTCCCAGTGAGGAGCAGAAGGAATTATTTGAGGAAGAGTTTTGAAATAGTTCCCCAATGTTCCAGAGAAGAACAGAGTAAATTTTAGGGATTAGAGGTAGTGTAAAAATTACTTCTTTCCAATGTGTGAGAGAGGGAACTCCTGAAGTTTAAAAGAATAGTGTAGAGTGTGTCCCTTCCCCATGGAGGAAGAAAGTACTCTGAAGATTAGAGGTATGAAGCCAAAATACCACGGCACAGAAAAAAAACAGAGGGGTTAGAAGTATGAAAACAGCCTCTTGCCAGTTTGGAATAAAAGGAAATTTAGGAGCGAAGATACTGATTCCTCTCCTTGTGGCACTGATGTGATCTATGTATTCAATACTGTTTCAATTTTTGTAAGGGTGTTAATGCTCCCAGGAACGTGGGGAGCTAGAGTTTATCCCTTTGGAAGAGGTGCTTCTTGCAACGAGGCCTGCCTGTAGATTTAGCCATGTATCAAAGCTGCCCTACCAGAAGCATCATTTCCAACATCTGTTCAGTGGAGGCGAGGCAGTGATGCTGCAAAAACACTTGAAGGGCACTTCCTGAAGAATAGTAATTCTAGGGCCTGGTCTACACTAGAAAGCTTTATCTGTAAAGTTATGTCCTTTAGTAGTGTGGGGGGAAAACCACACCCGTAACCAACATACATATGCTGGCAAAAGCCCTAATGTAGATTCAGTTATACTGGCAAAAAAAATTGCATTATCTTAATCTGGTCAGAGGACTGGTTTAAGCTATACTGGCAAAAGAACTTTGTCAGCATAAACTGCATCTCCACTAGGAGGGGTTTGCCAGTATAGCTCTACTAGTATATCTATACCTGCAAACCCTTTTAAGTGTAGATGTGGCTAAAAGTATTAATAACATGTTAGCTTGGTAGACTTAACAGATGCTCCCAGGAAGACACACTAGGAGTAGTGAGAGAGGATGAAAAGGAAAAATGAAATACAATGAAATGTGGCATATAGCAGTAACAACAGAGTTAGGATTAACAATGCAGATCACTGCAGAGTGAAACAAATCAGTCTTTTGAGTCTTTTGTACAGCAGTTCACAAATATCTAATACTCAGGCTGGCTTCAAATACACTGCAGGTGGGATGTATTATAATCTCTTGACAAAACTCATACAACCGAGGAGAAGAGAGGATTACTTAATAAATTTCAAACCTTATGCCTACAGAAAGGCCCTGATTCTGCAAACACATATGTCTGTAACTGCACACATGAAAATAGTTCCATTGAGCTCAACTGGACTTCTTATGTGCATAATATTATGCATGTGCATCAGCGTTTGCAGTTTCAGGACTTTATCCTGTATTTACACAGCCTAGAGCTAATTAGCTAAATTACTCTTCCACAGATCAATACATCTTGAAAGGTTATAAGGGGAAAGCATTTGGCCAACTTTTTGTCATTAATTACAAAAAATATGAATGTATAACAAGCTTTAGTAATGTGGCAGATCCTAAATTCTATAGCAGCTTTCACTTCAACCTGTGTTGTTTGATACTGCCATAGTTTGGGGAAAAGCTAATCTCTTAAAGAAGAAAAACAAAACAGTGCCTAAAAAAGTCAGTCAGCTTTTTTGAATGGTTCCACAAATTGCAACATAGTTTTTTTGAAGTGTTCTACTCAGAAAACTAATTACTATGTAAATACCATATACACAAATAAAAAATCCTATAAACTCCATTCAATATCAGCCATCTTCATTTTACAGCTGCTATTACTGAACTTGTATAAAAGATGCACATTACATTGTACCTAAAGGTGACAAGACACTACCTGACTCAATGCTGAAAAACAAAGCTGCAGTATTCCAGTATTTCATCCTTACTAAAAATATGCTGGCTTGACTCATCAGGGCCAGTAATTTTAGACAGCTCAGTTAGGGACCTATGTTGAGGTTGATTGTTGAGAAACCCCGAGGGAAAAAAAATCATGCATGACTCAGTAATACAAAAATCTTTTTTCACTCTCTCCTTTTCACTAGCCCGGGGCAGTAAGAGCTCTAGTGAGACAACCAAAAAAAAGTTGAGTACTGGACTAGTGGGGATAGTCATAGAAAAATCAAGCAGGAGTAAGACAGATGTTTACATGAATGTCACAAAAGGCATACAAATAAAAATATATACACTCAGAAGAAACACCCAGAAGGTTTAAGTTATTCTTCCTCTTTAATAAAACTTGAAGATCACTTGAATTTCTTGAAAACTTATGAGGATTTACCACATTTGGTAAAATAAATACATAAATAACTGCACCTGCAATGCAGGCAGTAACTGCTGTTGGTGTTTAATTCTTACTGCCATTGCATGCTGGCTGGGATGTGGCCCTTGAGATTTGGTCTGTGACTGGTGTGAGCAATCAATGGTCATGGGCAAGTAAGCCAGAAGCCAAGCAAGCCAGCAGTAAGGTTTCTTCCTTTTTTCCGTATCTAAAGATGGGGCCCTGGCTGGTTCCTTCCCAGTGGAACTCCTCTCAGGAGCTTTTTGGCAAATCTGAATGGGGCACTCGATTTCTGGGGTCACTGGCATCACCAGACAGGCTCCAATTAGTAACTTTTATGCAAACAAAGAACCTCCCCATTCCAGTAACTTCAGGCTAAGAAAATGCACAGATCCATAAATATACCTAGTCTGTCATTCAGCAGATCCGTAGCTATTTTGAGACATTTGAGGTTATGATCAGGCCAGAGGCATTATCTCCACTATCCTAAAAAGTCATGACTGAAAAATAATTTCAAAAATGCAAAGCTAGCAAAGAGTTGAAACTAAAATAATAGGAAACACCAATGATACATTCTTTCTGCCATGCTCCGAGAGGGACAGGACTGGTATGGGACAGGTTGGAGGAGAAGGAATCATCTTGAGAGAAATGAGCAGAAGAGTCTGTGTCCACTAGAACACATTCTCTCCAGAGCCTGGAATGGAACCCTCGACTCCTGAGTCTCACCATTTCTCTCCTCTCAGCCATCTGTGAAATCCTCTGGCAAAGTATCTCATCCCCTCTAGTGTTGGTCCACATAAAGGATGGCAACTAACTAATGCTCTCAGTTACTCTATTAGCTCAAGTAGCAGAGGTCTGTCCAGTGGATCTAAAGGTTCCAAAACTACTGATAAAACATGATGGAATTTGTTGTTTTCAATATGCATTTTAAAAAAATCTAATAAATTACACACCAAAACTATATAAAAGGAAATTAAGTTGCAAAATCAAGCACTCAAAAGTTAGGAAATGCCAAAATTAAGGTTTAATGTGTAGTCAACTGAGTTATAATTCAGTGTAACTATAGTAACTGAATGCTTTTTGTAGTGTATTAACAATACTAACATCTGTCAGGTATGGTTCATTCTTTCTTAACTTCTTCCCCAGGGGAAAATTGTGTGTGCAGTGTAGTGTCTTAGTTCGGTTTTGTGTTGGAGTTTGTTTTAAATGTACCTGATGTCATGTGTTTATATTAGAAAAGGCAAGTTTGAAGAAGTATGCCCTACATTTGGAGTGGAAGTTTTGTCATGGTTCTAGGTCCCTGTGGGAGTTTGTTCCAAAGTCTTGGTCCAGCACCCAAAAAACTGTCTCCTGCACAGCTCAGCTTTACTGTTATGGTAGAAAGTTCCATTGTGCCTGAGAAACAGAGCTGTCAATCACTGTCTTCATCCCAGAGCTTTAGGTGATCTTTTAAATATGCTGATCCCCGACCATTGAGCATCTTGAAAATAAGGACCAAGACTTGGAATTTGACTTGATATTCTTGATAGCAGGGGTAGTCAATAGGCGGAGTGTGGGCCAAATATGAACTGCCAGACACTTTTGAATGGACTCCAGAGTCTTTTTATTTACTTGTTGTTGTTGTTTGTTTTTTTTTTATTTTCTCTGGGATCTGGACCTTAACTATACCGTGACAAAGAAATCTGGACCATGACAAAAAAACTATCCTGTTCTGTAGGAAGCCAGTGTAAAGAGCAAAGCGCAGATCTGATTTGCTCACAGTAGCGCATGTTTCTGAGATGTGCTGCAGAGTACTGTACTAGTTGGACTTTCCTAAGGGCTGATGGTTTTATGCCCAGATATATTACATTTCTGTAGTCCAGACAGGAGGTGACAAAGCCATGTATAATTGAGGCCTGGTCCATCAGCCAACAGGAGATGACAGAAAGGGTTACTCATAGATGCTTCTACATAAGAATTTAGTGTCAGTAAGGAATCTAGGAGCACTCCTAAACTACGGACCAAAGGAGACTGCACCATGGCTGCAAACCCTTCAAAGTGCTTTCCTTTGCCTGCCAGCATAACTTCTGTCTTGCTTGGTTTCAGCTTCAACCAGCTGTTATTCATCCATAAGCTAGTTTTGTCCATGCACTGGGCTATCTTTGTGGTAGTGGTCTGGTGGTAGTGAAAGATAGGTAGATTAGCATATTGTTGACATTTGATTCCATGTCATCTTACCAGTTCATCTAGTGGCTGCATGTAGATGTTGAATAGGACTGGAGAAAGAACTGATCTTTGTGGGATTCACAAAGTGAGGGATCTAGCAGCAGAGATGCAGTTTCACATCACTACTCTTGGGATGCATCCCTCCAGGAAGGACTTAAACTATTTTATTGCATTCCCCTGGACCATTACTACCTCTCTCAGACAGGACAGCAGTATCTCATGATCAACAGTGTCAAATGCTGCAGTGAGGTCCAGAAAGATGAGAATGGATGTCAGTCCATCATACACTGACAGCAGGAGATCATCCATCAGTACTACTAGAACTGTCTCCATACCAAGAGCTGGCCTAAATTCAGATTGTGCCAGGTCTAGGATATAAACTTAAATTAGATGAGCTTGTGTGGCAACTTTCTTTATAAGCTAGCTCAGGAATGGAAGATTTGATACTGCGCAGTAGGTTGATAGAGCAGTATTTCCATTCACATCCCTCTACACGCTGTTAGTATATCTGTGATGACTGGCTGTGATCTTGGTTCTTTGTAATAAAAGACCTGTTCTTGCAAGATGCTGAGAGCACCCAATTCCCACTGAATTTTTTACCTAGGTAGAAAAGGGTTAGATTGTTGGCCTTGATCTGGCACAAAGGGTATGAAAAACTGGGGTCCATTCTTAAGGGACCATTCTTGCCAGCAGTTTGGCTGTTCTAAGATATGCCTGAGCCAAACTAGCCTCTGGCCAGCCCCAGCATTTGGGAGTGGTCGGGTGGGCAGATAGATGCCTTAGAATACAGCTGCTTCAAAAATATTATTTTTCCCACAAAAAACGTTGATTTTTTTTGTCTAAATTTTCAGTGGAATTTTTTTACTTTTCATAAAAAATCTTACATTTGGGGGGCTTTTTAGTTTTCTTACAAAAATCAAAAATTATGCAGACATTTTCACAAAATATTTTCATTTAATCAAAAACTAATTTTCCATTGAAAAAAGTTTCTAAAAATATTTTTCTTTTCTTTTTTTTGGTAATGTGCTTATAGCATGTATTATAATAAGTGCAAATGAAAACTGAGACCAGGAGAAACCAGGATGAGTCCTAAGGTTCAGAATGTTGTTCACTAGTGTGATTCTGAGCCAAATTCTGCGTAGTTACATCTCTGAAAATCTTGAGTAACACCAGTGACATCAGTGGAGTAACTCCTAATTTTAATCTTTGGCCTTTTCCCTTTTACTGAGAGTGCCCTCCCAGCTCCCCCACAGATTCAAAAGTGGGACAGACAGCAAGAGCATAGCTGATGATTGCACTTCTACAACAACAAGCCAGGGAGAAGAGAGGTAGTTTTCCAGGATCCACCATTTCCCCCCTCTTTTTACTCTTCTCCCCACACCCTCAAAGAACAGATACCGTGGCAATCCTCCCTTAAGCTGAAAAGGACTGGATGTGATTCCATGTAAAAACCAACAGTGCTACTTGAAAGTCAACGACTGGTGCCTCCCCATAGTGGGAAGGCACAAGCTAAAGGGGAGGACACATGACCACCCCAGGTGTCTCCCCTGCCCAGTGACCCCTCCCGCCCTGCACCCAGCCTGGGGCCGCAGTGCTCTCCCCGCCCCACGTTACGTGCCCGGGTGGGGACGACTCTCTGCTCGTCTCTTCCTGCGCCACCCCCTCACACCTTTGGCCAGGGACAGCGGCTGAATGTGCCAAGGGAGAGGCGCGAGGAGAGAAGGACAGAGCCCCTCTCCCTCCCCACCCCCAGCAGACCAATCTGGGGAGCACCTGACACCCCCCCCCCACGCCCTCCCTACGCGTCGTCTCTGCTTGAGAGTGAAGCAAGGTGCTTTCTCTGTCCAGGAGCTAAACAGGTTACCTCTGCAGTGGTCAAAATCCCTGCCAGTCTGAAGGCAAAGGATCAAGCTCAAACCCAGACTTGGGCTTGCATACTATGCTGTGGCTATCAGGTCATCACCCTGTGGGAAATTCTGCCATTAAAAAAAGTCCTTCAACAGCTCTTCATGCAGTCTTCTTGCTCTGACCCTGTTTCACTGACTTCAATCACTGACCTATCTGCCCTGCAGTCTCCATATGCTTTCTAGTTAGTGGGAAGAAACTTCAAGATCATCATGATGGCAAGAGATACCTTAGAATGATAGGCCAGGCTACTAAAAGATCTGAAATTACTGCTCTTGGTCCTCAAATGTGCTACTTTTACCATGTATCATAGATGGGATAAAGGGAGAAGACAGCCATTGTTCCTGTAAGAACTTGAACTGAACCAAGCTCTGCAAGCATTCTGCTTAAAATATCTTCAAAGATGTGATAAAAGGAGAAGGCAGCCAGTCCTCCCACAAGAACTGCAGCTGCATAAAGCTCTGAGAACACTCTTATCATGATGTCACACAACAGCAAAAATAGCCTCAGCGTTTTTTTTCCACAGTGAACATATGCAGTGAAAGAGCAAAGTGACAGCTTAATCATTTACCTTTCTTTTGTTCTAGAATAGGCTTTTTCACTGTAGTTTACTGTGATACTACTGAAGAGAAGGAACAGTGGTAACCTTTGTTCCAGTTACAACTGGTTCAGCCTCAGTGATCCAATTAAAACTTTCCTTCAGGGTCTCCAAATCCCAGCAAGAGGCAACTCTTCTCTCAACATCCCTCTTTGACTGGTGTTCAGAGATTTGGATGGGTGCCAATAGCTGGAAGGTCAGCACAGGAATTCCAAGGTCTGGTGCTCAGCTTCTTGGGGAGCACAGTTTACTGTTTCAAATGATTGTGAAGATTTAAAAACAAACAAACTATGGACTTCTTTATAAATGGAAACATGTCCCCAGTAAGCTTCAGAATGAAGCTTCAGCTAGTGCAGAATGCTATGGCTCACTTCTTGAATAAGATGAGCCATTTTCAGTATAATAACACACCAAAGATCCTTCATCTGCAGTGGCTATGTATTCATTTTTCTGGGGGAAAAGATGTTAAGTTATAATTGATAAAGCCCTAAATCAAGTAAGAGTCCTAATCATCTGAATTTGATCTGACTATGGTAAACTGAAAACCTAGTTATCTGGGAGATCATCTCTCTCCTTGTGTTCTATACTATCAGGCTTGACTCCTCTCACTGTTGGTCCACACTTTAAATGTTCCATAGCCAGAGACAGGGCATTCTCAGTAGAGGCACCACATCTTTGCAACCTGCTCCTTCCAACAGTTCTCCGGAGGGTGAGTTTTGGTAAGCCTCATGACACAGTAAAAGGTTTTTGATTGACTCTTTTAATAATAGGGAACGGACATTTTCTTGTTAAGAAACAGGATGCTCTGTTATATCTGGTTATATTTTATGTGTTGCTTTTATTCAAGGAAGGCACCCAACTACCTTGGTGATAGATACCAATAAGCATCCTGTAAAGAAAAAACATACATTCAAAATATGCATATTTTAACAAAGCTGCAATAATAAAATTGTTTCTTATGATGTAATCTACTGCCCAAATAGTATGTCAAAAAGGCACAGAATACATTTTAAGGGGTGTTATGCAAGGGTGACTAAAAGCCTTTCTTTGCACTTTCATATCCTGGTGCAGCTCTGTGCACGGCCTATCCCTCTGTGTCATGTTTAGGGCCCTACGAATTCACTGTCCATTTTGGTCAATGTCACGACCAGAGGGTTTTAAAATTGGTCAATTTCAAGATTTCAGCTGTTTACATCTGAAATTTCACAGTGTTGTAGCTATGGGGGTCCCAACCCAAAAGGGGATCTTGGGGGGTTGCAAAGCTGTTGTAGGGGGATCACAGGATTGCCACCCTCACTCCTCTGCTGCCTTCAGAGCTGGGCTCTGAAGGCAGCAGCCGCGGAGCTTCCTGCAGTGGGAGGAGGTTCCCAGAGGTGGAGGTGAGTCCGATATCCCCCGTGCTGCTGGGAGAGCCCCAGCCGGTGGCTCCCAGCTGCTAGTCCTGGCCAGTGGTGGATTAACATGGGCACACAGGGCCAGTGTCCAGGGGCCGCGTCCAATTTGAGGGCCCCCTGGAAAAATGGGCACCCTGAACCCAGGCACCACAAGCCCCGGCAGAAGCTACGGGCAGTGGAAGCCCCGAACCCAGCTCCGGGGCTGCTGCAGCACAGAAGTGAGGATGTACCACCCTCATTTCTGCACTACCTCTGGCGGTGGGCCTGATCTCCCCACCAAGAAGGGAGAGGACACTCCTGTCGCTCCCAAGCCTGGCCCACACTAGCAGCTAGGAGCCCCTGGCTGGGGTGCTCCCAGCAGCAGGGGGAGATCAGATTTCACTGGGAAGGGCTTATTTCACAGTCCGTAACACGTTTTTCACGGTCATGAAATTGGTAGAGTCCTAGTCATGTTACAGCAATTTAAGGGTTGCAAACCATACAAGGAGTTGAAAACACAACCAAACACTGGCATGCCACAAAAGCAGCCTGGCCATGCCCACTTTCCTGTGACCACATCCTCTTTTCACTGCTTTACCAATAAAGAGCACCTAAAATGGCTCTGTGCCATCAGAGGGATCACCCTTACACTAGGCTGATTCTTTCTGGATTGGCTAGAGAAAATATAAGCTACCCTTTTGAAACTGTATGGATACTACTGAAGACTCAGTTGCAGATTCAGCCATCAGCTTACTATCTAGCCACTGGGGTCAATGGAAATCAAGCTTCAGTTTCTCAAGAGAGGCCAGCTTCATCTATTAGCCACTTTGCCTGTGAAACCATGTAAAATGTCAAGTATGTTGAGCATGTTGTGTTGACACTTTGCACAGGAGTGAATTTCCCTCCCAGGGAGAAGAAACATTACAATAAAAAGAAAGCTAGCAAAACCTCTTGCTGCACAAAACCTTTTGCTGCACAGGTTACAAATACCTAAAGCAGGATTCCCCCAACAAGAGAAGCAATGTGGTAAGACAGACAAGCCAATGACATCAGTAAAAGGCCAGCACACTGCTGAAATGCAACCAGGTGAAAGGGGACAGCTACCTTGATGCCATTAGCTGTGTCATTGATACATTACAGAAACATTGAAGAAACAACAAAAGTAGCATCACATTAACTTGCTCTAAGAAAGTAAAGAGAACACACCAGAAACTGTTAACAGCAAAAACGTTTGTGAGCTGATCACATCTCCAAAACAGAGGTAGCCCTAGTAACAGAATTGGATAAGATATGCCATGAGGGTCCACAGTGTGCCTTCAGCAAATCTTTCTCTGTATACATGAACATATATGGTGCTGCAATCTTTTTATGTGCTGTTTAATCTTCCATAGTTTTTTCTAGCTCCACTCCTCACTTCACATTATTTTTATTATTCTTTGTATTTTGGTATGACCTTGGAGCCCACCAAAAATGGGCTTCCATTGTGCGAGGCACTGTATAAACATAGCATAATCGTCCCTTCCTTGAAGAGTTTACAGTCAAAATAGATGAGACAGACACAAGGTAGGGGAAAGGGGTATATAACATACAAGGAGAATGATGGTTTGCTAACGTCATGTTCCACAATTTTCTTTTCATGCATCTGTGGGTGGCATCTTGTTTGGGGAATAGCTCAAAGGAAAGACAAAGAAAGGGAGAGGGGACATACATAGAAGGGAGAGAGATAAGGGGGATAAGGGCAGGAAAGGAAGGAAGGAGGGAGGGAAAGATGGAGGACAGCTGGAGTGAGGCTAAAATGAAGAGACTGAGGGAGGGGGCAGCAGTGGAGGTTGAGCAGTCAGTGAGAACATCCAGAGTGAAAACTATAGAAAGGAGTGTGATGACAGCAGTGTTTGACATGTGCTGCAATACCTGCTAAGGCTGCTCCTTCTGGATAGTTTCTTAGGCCTCAGAACTGCTCCTCCCTGGAATTTCTTACTTTTCCAAGCCCATATAGCTGGCGTGGAGAGGACACCATATGGGTTCTAGTGCCATCAGAGAAAAAGATAGTTGTCATGTATGGCACTTTCATCTATAACTGCTGTTATAGCAGAACAATTATTCATTTCTTGATTCAGCATAATTCTGGTGCAGGGAAAGAGGAAATAATGTACAGGAGCCCCCAAAATGTCTGTAACATCTGTGTAAATAAAGTACCAGTATCTCCAGAAATAAATAAATTAAACTGATGAATACAAGCAAAGAGATGATGAACACAAGATTGAAGTACAAGCTAACTATAAGCATAGAGAGCACTAACAGATAATAAAGAATGCAGTAGAGAAGCTAAAGGATAAAAGATGTTTCCATACAATTTATTTAAAGATTTTTAACTTATAATGGTGCTTTTCTTGCCTTTTTCACAGCAAATGAATAAATCATGTAATTGAAACTGACCAATCTTGCCAGATCACTTCCAATTGCTACTGTGCCTGGAGCTGAGAGCCTGGGGGGGCAGCCGGGCTCCTAGGGGGGGGAGGGGGTGGATCTGCACCTGGTTTCCAGTGCAGCTGCCCCATTCCTGGTAGGGAGCGGGGAGCCAAGAAGCCCGGTGCAGCTGCCCCATTCCCAGTGGGGAGTGGAGAAGCCTGGTGAGGCTGCCCTGTTTGGAGCGAGGACCGGAGAAGCCCAGTGAGACTGCCCCTTTCCCAGCTGGGAATGGGGAGCTGAGAAGCCCGGTGCGGTTGCCCTGTTCCTGGCTCTCAGCTCCCCACACTGCCCCTCTTAAGTCGGTGGAAGCGCTTCTGGTGAGAATGCGCACCAGTGACAGAAGAAAGGGTGTGTTGTGGACATGAACCATCACAGTAATTACTGTGGTGGCTATAAGTCAACCTAACATAGGTTGACTTAAGTTTATAGTGTAGACAGGCCCAGAGAAAGTACAGACTAAAGCTCCCTTTGCATCATGAAAGAATGATTTTTATCAGATTTAAGGACTATTGAATAAATCCTTTGTGTTCTTCATATAGCTTCTATATAGGAAAACATTTAGTAGTTTGATTTTTCTCTGTGATGACAAAGTAATAGTTAGATACCAGTGTTGTCTTTTGTACTTTACACAACAGTAATAATATAAAGAAGTCACATGAGAACTGTGGGATTCCCAACAACTGTGTTTATTACATATACACAGTGTCCAAGGTCTAGTTACATATATATATATACTACTGCTCTCACTGGTTTCTAAAACACAAACTAGAGGACTCTCAAACTATTTAAAGGGATACTTCTCAATTCTATATACTACAAACATATTAGAAAAATCCTTTATGTATACATATATTCAATGCCTGCTTGCTACTTGCTCAAGGAATTAATCATCAACAATGGTGGACACCCACTTTATGTAGAACAAAAATTATACTGTTACCATTGTTTCACAAAACCTGGTGACTACCTGAGTTGGAGATGATGAACATCCTGGGGAGGAGGTAGGTTCAGGAATGTATCTGAGTTTGGCTCTGATGAACTGTTTCATATGTATTCAGGTAAAATAGGTGGCTTGAGTCTGAAACTCCAAAATTTCTTGAGTATTATGAAAAGCATAAAGTGAGTTTGTTTACCATAGAAAGGAGACAAATAAGAGGGGACATGTATATAAAATAAAGAAGGCAGATCAGGAACTTCTGTTCTCCCTGTTTCATAACATAAGCACATGGGGACATTCAATGAAATTAAAAGGTGACAAATTCAAAACTGATAAAAAGAAATACTCTTCACAAAACACATAATTAGACTGTGGAATTTATTGTCACAGGATGTTGTTGAAGCCAAGAACTCAGCATGACTCAAAAGATTAACATGACCATCTAGTTATAATACTTAATGCTAACAGAGTATTGGAAGGGAGATAAAACCTCATGCTTCAAGATTTAAGCCAATCTCTAACTATTAGGGATTAAAGTGAGACCTTCATGGGGGGCAGTTTATCCCACATCTGCCTATTGTGGAGTTTCTTGTACCTTTCTCTGAAAAATCTGGTGCTGGACACTGCTGGAGATGGGATACTAGACAAGATGGATTATGGGTCTGATCCAGTATGGCAACTCCTAAACTCCTATGCAATTTCACCTGTTCCTCTGATGGGATTTGTTCCATAGAGGAGAATCGAGTAAACAAAAGAGATTAAACTTGGATAGTGCTATTTCTCTTTTAGAATGTCACATGAGGAATTAAAGAGCAGATAACTTGGGTGGCTAGACTAGCAGAATTGAGAAGGGAAAAGATTGGATGTCACAGAATGACAAGGCAGGGTCTGTCTCTCAATTGCAAAGCATCATGGACTACAGTATATGTGCAGTGGATGTTGGGGAATCATCTGGCCATATCCTTCATAAGGGAAGGTATGTATTAATGCGAATGTTATCATTGGCTAAGTGCCATCTTGTATTTCTCCCAATCTGTCTAGAAAATAATGGGATGAAAACTTTGTCTCATTAGAGAAATGAAGCACAATGTAAAGTTTACCTTTTCATTACCCAATCTATGTCTAACTCAGACTAAAATTCCAAACAGATTATGTTGGGCAATAGTGAGAGCTCTTCCAACCCTAATCTTCTATGATTCGCTGATTACAGGCAGCAAGCTTCATGTATTTTGAAGCCCTATGGAGGTGCAAGTAGTCCCCCACTTAATTATCACACATTATTTTGTCTTGCCAGAAAATAGCCTCCACTTTGACAACCATCTGCTTCCAAGCTGCAAAGTATCAAGGCCTATCATTCCCTCTGTACAACTCTGACTCCTTAGTATAGATGAGCACAACGCTGTACTAGGAGTTCTCAAACTTTTTCACGGTGTGGGCCCCAAATATAAGGTGTCTCATGAACCACCGCTCATTCACAATTTCATTGACCACTTCTCCAACCTAGCCTTTCCCCAATAGCCCCACCAAGATAGAATATTTTAAAACAAAAACTCAATATAGAAGTGAGGAAGGGTAGTGAGAGAGATCTTCCAGTGTTTAGTTTAATACATTTGTAAACTTTTTTTTATAAAACCATGGTGATGGGCACAGTATCCACAGAACCTACATAGATAAGATAGGGGCCAGAATTAGTGCTGGTTGGAAATTTTCTGATGAAATAGCTTTTTGTTGGAAAATTCTGATTTGTCAAAACTAAAATGTTTTGTAGAAACATTTGGGTTTTGACTAACTTCTACAGAAACACAGGAAGGTTTCCATTGGAAACCTGCCTGGTTTCCTGCCAGCTCTCCTGGCAAGCTGCAGTTGCGGACGACCCTAGGGCTTCCAGACTCCCTGCCATGGAAGTAAAATCCTGAGTGCCCTGGCTGAGCCAAGAGCCTCAAATCTTGGGAACCAGGACTGAACTTAATTTTGAAATTTTTGAAATGAAACATTTTGATTATTTCTATTTTTCTTGATGAAACTGAACGAATTTAAAAAACAAACAAACCATTTCTGAATTCCCACGGAACACCTACAAACCTCTGCACATCAGTCCATGGTTCAAGCACCTGAAATCAGGATGACTCAGAGAACAGCAGAGTCCTAGATTCTGCCACTCTACTGCAGGACCATGTTTAATTTAATCAATCAGGCCTAGTGGATATGAATCACTGTTTCAGTGCACAGCTGAAAAGATGGAGAATGTTCAGTAGTCTGTTAGAATGTTTCTCCCATTTAAATCTGCTTTGTCTTATTTTAGTTTAGTTTATCCTCACTACAGAGTTAATTTGAGATAAATTCCAGTGTTGCTCCTAAATTGATCCTTTCCCCACACACAAACTCTTGTGGGTGATACATTTAACTCAAGCTGGCTGGCATATCAGAGGCTATAGGCTACAGCTCGAGTTAGCACAATTCCTCAGCTGCTAATAAAATCACTCTGTGAAGCTCAAGTTTTACTTTGCAGTCCACTCTGTCGAGCTAGGCTAACTTGAGAGCAGTTAAACCTGAGTATAGGTAACTCAAGTTAACTTTCCAGTGAAGAAATAGCCATAGTCCACAAGAGCCACTAATAACACTACAACTTTTTGGAGGGCCACTGGGATTATACGTGATAAAATGTTCATAGTATTGCCAGTGTCATCCTATACTGTATCTAAGATCAAAGGTCCCTTATATTTCTGATTAATGCTGCCAGATTCAGTTATTATCTGCAGAGCTTTCCATAATGGGAGCAGTGAGAGTCTACAGGAAATCATCAAGGGAGGAAGCTTGCTATATTACAGCTCTGCCACTTGTTCTACAGCTTTGCTTCTTTGTGTAGATATAATCTTACACCTATCTGCCTACTGTTGGGCATGGGCATTTTCTTTAAAATAATGATGAAATTGGTAGTTTCCAAATTATCTTTGATAGTGCCATGTTCCCACCACTACAGTTGAGGATGGATTTCCTTTAAATATTTTGAAATTGATTGGCACTTCCTATCGAAAGGTGCTTCCATAATAGTTTCCTCTGTTGCTTTTCCACATAAACAATTGCTGTCATTATCAGAGGATGTTATCTGATCAGTAAGAGGATAGGTTTGTGCAATTTTGAGTGGGACAGGAGGTGTTAGCCAGACCTCTGTATTAATATGTGGCCCACAATAAACAATATCTGGGAAACTTTAGTCAAAACATTTCTTGAAATAATAATAAATAAACTGATTTCGATGGGTTTTCTTTGTGAGGATCCCCTCGCATGCAGTTGGGGCTTCTGCTCTTTGTTTCTAGTTTATTGTAGGTCACCTGCCCTAGCTGGTTACTAGGTTTGGGGTGTTTTTCAGATCGTATGTGTGCAAATGTGTCCACTGTATATACCATAGAATGTAGGCATAGATAGTCAGTGTGTGTCTTCATGCATATGGACAAGTGTTTGTGTGTGGGTGGATAAATAAATAGGGTATATGTATGTGCATGCCCGTATACAGTAGGTGTGTATACTGATATTCAGTATAGCACCTTCTTCCAGCAGCCCTCACTCACTTACATTCTTGTACTTCACAACTGGGCAGAAGCTGTGGCAATAGTGGTGAGATCCAAGCAGCAAGCACATCACTTCAGTCACTGTAGAATAAGTTTGGAGTGTGACTTTTAATGGTATTTGTGCTCCAAAGTCACTTAGTCATTTTTGAACATTTCCCATTATGCGCCTTCTTCCTCTCTCGCTCAGTGGGAACCTCACTATCCCAGAGAGGGAAGGGAGACCTGACAAGACCAAGCACACTTGCATAGAGAGAGACAAGGTAGGTGGTCTGCTCCATGTGGGAGGTGCCAAGACTAAAGGCAGAACACATGCAAGGGGTGGGAAAATAATCACATTTTGCACACCACCTCTGCATTTGAAGTGTCTACACAGAGGGCTGCAGGGGTCTATTTTTCCCTTCCCTTCAATTAATAGTTAGTTTCTTGTTCATTGTTAAATGAAAGCAATTCTTTTTGTGACTCATTATCTGACACTTGCCAGTCATATCCTGAGCAGAAAGAGAATAGTTCTCAGTGGAAGAAATGTGCCAACCTGATATCTAGAAGTCAGTCTGCATATGTACTCAACATTACAGAGCTGATGTCTGTGCAACCATAGATGAGGCCTTTGGCTGTAGAGTCCTTGGGCTAGTGCCAGGACAGTGGCAATAGGTGCTCCCTAGGTCTACCTCATTAAGTCCAACTGGATTTAATTTTGTGGTGTTGCTAGGCATAGCACAGACTGCAAACAGGTATTCTTCAAAGAAACACAATTTACAAGGTAGGACCAATATCTTCCTTTTTCCATTTTCTGGCTGTTAGTATGTGGGAAAAGAGAGTAACAGAGGACTTGTTTTGTATGGGCATTGTCCATCACTTGCTACTGTATGTCTTTTGAAGATTATTTGAAAAATTTTGGCTGAGCAGGCCTTACACTCAGCTAGATGTATGAATTGTTGTAGCCCTGTCGATCCCAGGATGTTAGAGAGATGAAGTGGGTGAGGTAATATCTTTTATTGAACCAGCTTATGTTGGTGAGAGTGAGAAGCTCGGCTTGTCTCTCTCACCAACAGAAACTGGTCCAATAAAAGATGATACCTCACCCACTCACCTAGATGACATTTCTCTGGCTGTAAAGTGAGAAATTTTGAATATTGCATCTGATTACTTGCAAAATTTCAGGAAATGCTCTAGGCATCAGTGAGCATTTCTCCCCTGATTTGGGGAAACTGAAAAATCAGAAGGGGGAAAATGGGGAACACCCAGAGCCTTTGCCTTCTGTTTAGCAGAGTCACATTTCAAGCACCTCTGCAATTGTGTATATACTCGTTCATTAGCCCATTTGTTTATAAACTGACCCCCCCCAAAATGGAGAGGTAAAAATAGCAAAAACTGTAAGACCCTTTCATAAGCTGACCCTATATTTCAGGGGTTGGAAAACTTTGGCTCCCGGCCCGTCAGGGTAAGCCGCAGGCGGGTCGGGACGTTTTGTTTACTTGGAGCATCTGCAGGCACGGAGCCCCTCAGCTCCCTGTGGCCGCGGTTCGCCGTTCCCAGCCAATGGGAGCGGCGAACTACGGCCACAGGGAGCAGAGGGGCTCCATGCCTGCAGACGCTCCAGGTAAACAAAACTACAATGTATTAGATCAGGGATCGGCAACCTTT
>NW_020665141.1:1430041-1509521 GCF_002925995.2 Terrapene triunguis | reverse complement strand
CCTTTGGCACGCGGCCCGCCAGGGTAAGCACCCTGGCGGGCCAGGACGGTTTGTTTACCTGCCGCGTCCGCAAGTTCGGCCGATCATGGCTCCCATTCACCTCTCTAGGCCAATGGGGGCGGTGGGAAGCGGTGTGGGCCGAGGGATGTGCTGTCCACCGCTTCTTGCCGCCCCCATTGGCCTGGAGCGGCAAACTGCGGCCAGTGGGAGCCGCAATCGGCCGAACCTGCGGACGTGGAAGGTAAACAAACCGGCCCGGCCTGCCAGGGTGCTTACCCTGGTGGGCCGCGTGCCAAAGGTTGCCGATCCCTGTATTAGATATTCAATTCAATGATTCCATAGAGTTTAAAATCATCAAATTTTGGTGTAGACCCGTTTATAAGCCGACACCCGCTCTTTGATGCGTCACTTTTTTACCAAAAATATTCGGCATATGAATGAGTATATACGGTAGTTGATAACATCAATTAACACCTTCCAGCACAACAATACACCTGCTCATTCTTCCAATAGAGTTTAACATGCTGACACCCTGAATGACTGATCTCCCAGACAGAGAGAGAAATAATAGTGGTGGGGAAAGGGTAGGCACATAGAGCCTCTGGCTGGGAGGGGTGGGGATTGGGAGACCCTGATACAGGAGGAAGTCCTGCAGGGACTTTTGGGGGGCACATAAAACCCCTGGCGGGAGAAGATTGGGGGACCCTGGTACAGGAGGAAGAAGGGGCATACATGCAGCCCCTGACATGGGGGAGAGAACATGGAACCTTGGATGTGGGAAAGGGAGGCACACAGAACCCTTGGCATGGGAGGACTTGGGGATCACACAGAGCCCCCGGCATGGGGAGGAGAACTGGAAATCTTGATATGGGGTAGAAGGAGAGTTTAAGGGAAAATGAGGAAAGGGGGAAAGTGGAGAATGTGGGCACTCACAACCCCTGGCATGGGGGGAAGTATTGAGGGACCCCGGTTTGTGGTACATAAAGAAATACAACTGGAAGTGAGAGAGAATGAGGATTAGAGGATTGGGCCAAAAGAAATCTGATGAGGTTCAACAAGGACAAGTGCAGAGTCCTGCACTTAGGACGGAAGAATCCCATGCACTTCTACAGACTAGGGAACGAGTGGCTAGGCAGCAGTTCTGCAGAAAAGGACCTAGGGGTTACAGCGGACGAGAAGCTGGATATGAGTCAACAGTGTGCCCTTGTTGCCAGAAAGGCTAACGGCATTTTGGGCTGTATAAGTAGGAACATTGCCAGCAGATTGAGGGATGTGATCATTCCCCTCTATTCGGCATTGGTGAGGCCTCATCTGGAGTACTGTGTCCAGTTTTGGGTCCCACACTACAAGAAGGATGTGGAAAAATTGGGAAGAGTCCAGCGGAGGGCAACAAAAAAGATTAGGGGGCTGGAGTACATGACTTATGAGGAGAGGCTGAGGGAACTGGGATTATTTAGTCTGCAGAAGAGAAGAATGAGGGGGGATTTGATAGCTGCTTTCAACTACCTGAAAGGGAGTTCCAAAGAGGATGGATCTAGACTGTTCTCAGTGGTAGCAGATGACAGAACAAGGAGTAATGGTCTCAAGTTGCAGTGGGCGAGGTTTAGGTTGGATATTAGGAAAAACTTTGTCACTAGCAGGATGGTGAAGCACTGGAATGGGTTACCTAGGGAGATGGTGGAATCTCCTTCCTTAGAGGTTTTTAAGGTCAGGTTTGACAAAGCCCTGGCTGGGATGATTTAGTTGGGGATTGGTCCTGCTTTGAGCAGGGGGTTGGACTAGATGATCTCCTGAAGTCCCTTCCAACCCTGAGATTCTATGATTCTATAGGACACAAGATTTGACCTTACAGCGGCACAGCTGTACCGATGCAGTTGCGCCGCTGTAAGATCTCTCGTGTAGCTGCCCTATGCTGACAGGCAAGAGCTCTCCCGTCGACATAATTAAACCACCCCCAATGAGTGGTGGTAGCTATATCGGCGGGAGAAGCTCTCCCCCTGACACGTTTTTTCACACCCCTGAGCGACATAAGTTTTGCTGACATAAGTGGTAGTGTAGACATGGTCTAAAATCTCACTTAATTTGTGGGAAAGGATTTCCTGGTCCACAGAAACCTGCCTGTTCCTACAGCAGCTGAAACCTACAAAAGCATTGAGAAATGTGAAGATTAGCGTACAATGTATAGAACAGTATATTTGTCATAGCTACTGAAAATAAGAGAAACTGATTAATAATATATATTAAAGAAAAAGTGAACTACATTCATTTTATTTCTGGGTAACTGTGAATGAAAAGTAGAACAGGAGCTGCAGCACAATTGTCTGAGGAAGGAAATGCTATAGAGTTGCCCCGGATGTGTTGGAAATAGAAGGGTTATAGAAGCAGCTGTAGCAGGGAGACCTGAAGTAGGGAGTTCTGGAAAGAGAGCCTGGAGTTGGGAATTCTGTCTTCCCATCCATAAGGAAGGGGAAGTTTTCTGCTTATATTCATGCAGAGTTTTGTATGTTTGTACTCTCAGTCCACTTTTCACAGCTCAAAAGAAAGATAAAGGAAATGTTGGTGGGGAGTACTAAACAGGTATATAGGGTAATTCTGAAGAAATGCATTGTCCTCTTAACCTTCCTGCTGGGGAGACAGGCTGGTCATATGGAATGTCAGCTTTTGTCCATTGACAGAAAGACTAGGTGATGTAGCCCTGGCAGAGGTACACTAAGGGCTTGTCTTCATGACCGGGGAGATCAACGCCGCTGCAATTGATGCAGCGGGTGTTGATTTCGCAGGTCTAGTGAAGACCCACTAAATCGACGGCAGAGTGCTCTCCGGTTCAATCCTGTACTCCAGCTCCCCGAGAAGAGTAAGGTAAGTCGACGGGAGAGCGTCTCACGTCGATGCAGCGCAATGAAGACACTGCGGTAAGACAACCTAAGCTACGTCGACTCCAATTACATTATTCACATAGCTGGAGTAGTGTAACTTAGGTTGACTTACCCCGTAGTGTAGATAAGGCCTAAGTGACTAAACTCCGTAACCTAACGCTGTTGTCACAGTTAATATTGAAGGCTGATGTTCCTGTGGTTTGTCCTTGAGAGACTTAAGAAAGGTTCAGTTCCTCCCCCCAACCTTACCTTTGGAAATGGTTTTAATAAGTAGGCTTTTCCTGTGGAAAAAGGGATTTACCAACACTTCCAATATGGCCAGATAGAGAATCAAAATTTTGACGATGTGCTAAATATTACAAAAACATCTTGGTCCACTTTTAAGAAGGCAAATTATCTTTGAAATCCCTAATGCTTGTTTGCTTTCTGAACAACAGAAAACCCATAAAGGGGACACAACAGAAGCAGCACTTTATAAATTCATGAGCACATAAATGTATATATAGCAGACTATAAATACAGTGTGAATATACATGTATATGTTAATATATATTTCATACTGTATTTGTTTTGTGCACCATGTATTAGACATAGATTACATATAAAACGGAATACAAAAGAGACTGTGTGCATAATATAATAGAATCAAATTATATAAGTGAGGATTAAAGAGAGAAACCTATTTAGACCATTCATTTTGGTAGCAGATTTCTTGTTCAGGGCTAAGAACTGAAGAACTACTGTATGACTGGGTTCACCTTACATTTATTAGTAAATTGATTACATTCATCTCACTGAATATCTATGTAAAACATAATAATAGTCTGAGCTGTTGCTCAGCTGTTGGCTCCCAAAAGCTGTACTTCCCTGACATCTGGTAGAATCAATATAGCATAAAAATAAATGTTTATTGAAAGCTGGAAGTCACCCCTGAAATTCATTTTAGAATTTCAGAAATTTATGTTGGAACTGTTATACATTAGTGATCAATTCACTGACTCTGAATTGTACCTAGAGGTTTGACCCTAGCCTTTGCTTTCTCCTCACCTTTGTTACTTCTGCAGCTTTTGTGCTGCTGAGTGTCTTTCCACTTAAGTTTATCCCCTTCCTTTAGTTCTGCTTAGAAAATCTACTTCTTTCCTATCCAATCATATGACTCTTTGCATACATTGAAATTAAGTAATATATTAAAGGGTAGATTATGCCTAGCCCTTACATGGCTGCTTTATGCTGGACTACATGCCACTAATCAATCCCTTCCTTGTGACCATTCTTCTTGTTTTGTTGTTCCCTTTTCTGGATTCCTTCCACTCTCGACTTTGTGCCTCTTTCCACATTGCTCCCTATAACTGCAACAACCACTGAACATCTTTATCTTCCTCCAAATCCTTTTCAAACCCTGTTTTTGCTTTTGTTTTCCACCACTGATTTCCATTCATGGGCTATCTACTCCTGCCATCTTACTCTATCTCAGTTTCTATCTAAAAATACAAGACTTGATATGATTTGCTTGCTGTCTAATATTCACAGTTTTGTTTATTTTAGCCCTAATCCCTCCGCTTCATACCACCTTCGTTGTCTGTTATCTTCATGATCTATGTGTATTTAATTTATATTGCAATATCTTCAGAACAGGGACCCTATCTTTAAATCTCTGGAAAGTGTGGTGCACAGTTATACTGCTATATAAAGGTTTATTAAATAATATAAATGAAGAGAAGAAGAGTGGGTGTGGTAAGAGGTGCATCAGATTTTTAGATCAGGAAATGAAGAAAGTACAAAACAGAAGGGGATTTTCTTAATAGTAAGATACTATCATCCTACAGGAGAGAGGGAGGCAATGTTTGATCCAGAGGAGGACAAAATCAAGAACACTATCCCATCTCCAGGGTATACTTCTGAAACTCAAATAGTTTTTCCATGTGAGTTTGGAAAGATCATACTTATTCTTAACGCTTTAGCCAGTTAAGTGCCTAGTCCTGTAAAATCCACTCTGTTATGAGCCATGAGTAACTGTTAGAGAATGGGGCTGATGGCACAACTTCCACTCCATGCTGTGTTTTCATTAGAGGGGATTTTCCTCTTTTTAACCTGATTCTTAGTTAATCTTGATACATTCTTCACATAATTGATATATAGGCTTGCATCTGGCAGATTTCCTCTGTACAATTCTCTTGGCAGGGAGTAAAGATGAATTCACCTTCATGTACCCAGTTCCCTTCTTCATATACGTACATGCTTACACATACCCTTCCTTTCTCTAAATTAATGATATTTTTATTATGTCACCCATGACACCAACAGGTTTACAGAGAGTATACTTAGCAGCATGTCTGTATTCATTACAGTTTATGGCATGGTTTTACCTCTAATTCTTTCTTCCACTATAGTCTCTAATAGAGGAATTGATTTTAGAGACAATGTTATAATTCATTATAAAACACCCAATAAACCAAAACCTCTTAAAATGCAATGTTCTGTTGGCAGAAGTACTTTGGGAGATGGCCAAAAATTTACATTAGTACTACGCACTTTTTTCACAGGCAATTAAGTGCAAAAGCATTTCAGCTGAACTAACAATTGCTTGCCTGACTTAATTATGCATTTCTGAATTCAGGGAAGGAAGGAAAGCAGGATGCTTAGTTGGAAACAGACCTATGAGATTTCAGTGTTCAGTTATTTGTTGTGGCAAGGTTTTCAGTATAAAATGTACTGGATAAAATGAGGAGTTCAATGTAAACAAATGAATTGAGCTTTTATACCTGTAGACCTTTGATATGAACATCTGCTCAGTAGCAGAAACCACACCCAACAAGGTGGCTCCTAACAGGGTAAATGTGATAGTTCAAGTTGACATCCCTTGTTTTGGGTTTCACATTGTTCAGGACAATGTGGAAATGTCCTGTTGTACAGATGGACACAAGCAGTGCCCCAGAAATGTCTAGGCAATTCTCAATGAGATACTGTAAGGGACCAAGGGCATAGACTGTCTTGTCTAATGGTTGCAGCTGGGCTGAAGTCTGCCCACCGGGGATGGAAGTTGCCAAGCCAGAGTTAAAGGAATCGCAAATCCAGGTTCTGTAAACAAGAGTCAGAGACAGAGACCAGAAGTCACAGGTAGTATCAGTTTAGAATCAAGAGGCAGGAATCAGGGTGCAACTCAGGCTGGAGTCAGAGACCAGAGATGAGGAGACCAGGCAAAGTCCAACATAGTAATAGGTCATGGTCTGTGCAGTTGCCAAGACAACTTCCTGGGGTTAATTAGGGTCACTTGGCCAATCAGAGGACCGCAGGGTACTGTCATTCTGGGTCTCATGGATGGTACTTCCTGGGGTGCCTGTTCTGCACAGTGCTCCCCGGCTGTGTCTCTGCAGGGCCTTCCAGTGACACTGTGGGAATATCAGCCACCCCAGGCTCTCCAGACTTGGTTCTAGTCCCCAGTAGGGTTGCCAGGTGTCTGTTTTTTGACCGGAACACCCAGTCGTAAAGGGACCCTGGCGGCTCTGGTCAACACCACTGACCAGGCCATTAAAACTCTGGTCGGCGGTGCAGCAGGGCTAAGACAGGCTCCCTGCCTGCCGTGGATCAGTGCAGCTCCCGGAAGCAGCAGCATGTCTCCCCTCCGGCTCTTAGGCGTAGGGGCAGCCAAGGGGCTCGGTGCGCTCCCCTGCCCCAGGCGCCAGCTCTGCAGCTCCCATTGGGCGGGAACCACAGCCAGTGGGAACTGCAGGGGTGGTGCCCACTGACAGGGCAGTGCACAGAGTTGCCTGGCCAGCCCTCCGCATAGGAGCTGGAGGGGGGACATGCCATTGCTTCTGGGAGCTGCTTGAGGTGGGAGCTGCCCGGAGCCTGTACCCCTGACCCCCTCCCACACCCCAACCCCCTGTCCCAGCCCTGATCCCCCTCCCACCCGCCGAACCTCTCGGTCCCAGCCCGGAACACCCTCCTGCACCGCAAAACCCCTCATCCCCAGCTCCACCACAGAGCCTGCACCCCCAGCCGGAGTCCTCACACCGCTCTGCACCCCAACCCCATGCCCCAGCCCAGAGCCCTCTCCCACACCCTGAACTCCCCATTTCTGGCCCCACCCTGGAGCCCACACCCCCAGCTGGAGCCCTCACCTCAACTCCCTGAGCCAGCCCAGTGAAAATGAGCGAGTGAGTGAGGATGTGGAGAACGAGCGACAGAGGGAGGGGGGATGGAATGAGCGGAGGTGGGGCCTCAGAGAAAGGGCAGAGCCTCAGAGGAGGGGTGTGGCAGGAGGTGTGGCAAGGGTGTTCAGTTCTGTGGGAGTAGAAAGTTGCTAACCCTAGTCCCCAGGTCCTTACACACACTAAGGAGAACCAATGGGGATGTGATACTGCTTGGCCCTTGGGCACAAATACAGCCCAAATCCACATGTCCATTGACCTGTATAGGGCAGTGAGCAGTAGACTGTCTGTTGTTGATGCTCAGTAGCAGGTAGGGATGTCCTCTTTTAGAAGACAAAAAACAAAGAGGAGGAAAAAGTGTTCAGTTTTCAACATAAGAAAAAATTAATATTGGGTTGCCCCAGGAATCTGTGTTGTTTAATGCCTTTATCATTCATCTGGAGGACGGGGTGCATAGTGAGGTGGCAAGAACTACAGCTGATGGAAAATTTGGGTTAGTCAAAATTCTGAGGAACTTTAGAGGAACCTAACAAAACTAGATGAATGGACAGCATGATAGCAGATGGAATGTGTGCTAATAAATGCAAGGTAATGCCTATTAAAAAGAATCATTTGAACTACTCCTACACATTGCTGAGTTCTAAATTAATTGTAACCACTCACGTGAAAAATGGATGTCATTGTAGACAACTCAATGAATTGAGCTCTCCTCAGTGTGTAGGTATAGCCAAATTAAGCAAATAAAATGTTAGCATGTATAAGGAATGGGAGAGAAAAAAATAATGAATATATTATATCATGCTACAAATCAAAGGTAAACCTTCACCTGGAATACTGTGATCAGTTCTGGCCACCTTATTAAAACAATTCAACAGACATAATCAGAGGTAGGTCATGAAAATGATTAGATGTTTGAAAAGACTTCCATATGAAGAAAGGCCACAAAGATTTGAGACTTACATTTAGAAAGAGATGACAAATAAGAGAACAAGATAAAGGTGTACACAATAATGAATGGTGTAAGGAAGGCAAATCTATCTATCTAAGGTACTGGTATGGCCCCCATTACTGAAGTAGTTCAGCACCCCACATTCTTTAATGTATTTATCCTCACAACAGAACTTTGAGGTAGGGAAATTATCTTATTTCCATTTTACAGACAGGGAAATGAGCCAGAGAAAGACTAAATGACTTACCCAACGTCATGCAGCGTGTATGGGGAGAGAAGGGAACTGAACCCACATTTCATGAGTTACAAGCTAGCATTCTAACTATTGGACGATCCTTCCTCCATCAGCCCCTCCTATTTACCCTTTCTCACTATTCAAGAACAAGATGACATTCGGTGAAATTGAAGGGTAATACATGTACAATTGATACAAGGGAACATTTAACACAATTAACCTATTGAACTCATTGCCATCAGATATCATTGACGCCAATAGGATTAAAAAAGGATTAGATGTTTATATGACTAATGAGAACATGGACACTTACATTAGACATGGGGGAAAAGTAGGAGGAATATTAATCCTCATTCTTCAGGGCATAACTCAACACCCAAGAGCTGATGGAGTTAGGAAGAAATTTACCTAATGGGCAAGTTATTACATTATTGTCCACTACAATGTTGGTTGCTTTTTTTTTCTGAAGCATCTGATACTGGCCACTGACAGATACAGAACACTGGAGTAGGTAGACCATTGGTTTGATCCAGTATGGCAATTCTTATATTTCCAGATACAAATGACCTGAGTCCACTGATGGACAGGGCAATGAGATTTCCTTACTTCCAACTCCTTTGTGTTTCTCACATGGAAAGCCATTTCACAGACTCATAGACTTTAAGGCCAGAAGGGACGATCATAATCATCTAGTCTGACCTCCTGTACACTGCAGGCCATAGAACTTCATGTACCCATGCCTGTAGTAGGCCCATAACCTCTAAGTTACTGAAGTCCTCAAATCTTGAATTTGAGACTTCAAATTACATAGACAGTACCGTTTACTGTAGTTCAGACCAGCAAGTGACTCATGCCCCAGGCTGCAGAGGAAGGTGAAAAACTCTCAGGGTCTCTGCCAATCTGACCTGGTGTAAAATTCCTTCCCAACCCCCAATACAGTGATCGGTTAGACCCTGAGCATGTGGACAAAACCTAGCAGTCAAACACCTGGAAAAGAATTCACTGTAGTAACTCAATGCCCTTCCCCTCTAGTGTCCCATTTCCAGCCATTGAAGATATTTGCTAATAGCAGTCATGGATGGCCCATATGCCATTGTATGCAATCTCATAGCATACCCTCCATAAACTTATCAAGTTCAGTCTTTGCCCGTTGGAAGACTGTTCAATCTGGAAACTTGTTTGGTTTTTTTTTACTTTTTGATTTGCCAAAATTTTCAGGTTTGGTTTGATGCGAAACATTTTTTTCTTTGCAATATTACCAGCTAACTGAAAAGTCCATTATTCACACAGCTCTATTTGCAAATATTCTTACAAATAAATCTGTTGATACCCTTCATTGGTATTCACAATCTTTTATGCACTTATTTGGGAACATTCAGGTGAGTGAGTTGGTATTCACAGTGTTTGTAGGAAGAAAAAGCATTGCACATGACAGTGAGAATTAATATCTGCAAGAGTATTTGCAATGGAAATGTTCCTGTTTCTGTTCTGAAATGGTGAACTTTTTGTTAGTTGGAAATAGAAAAGAGAAGGAAAGAGTGGAACTACTTCAGAGAAGCAGGTGGAAAAATTAAAAATAAATAAAATGAGCAGTAGGTACAGAAGTGATGTGCAACCAGCCCAACCCACCAAGAATGGCAGCAAAGCGGTCGCTAGCCTAGTGACATAGGTTCAGGGCAATTATTTATGATGTCAACTGCTATGACTACACAGGACTTCAAACACAGAGAACATTCAAAGGGCATGTGGCTGCTGGCATTGTGAGAGCACATGTAGCATCAGTACCACTGTCTGCTGCATATGCTTCAACTATTTTTGCTACAAGGAATGTTGTGCCTGCTCATGCACTTGATGTATGTCTGACTCCAGATCAGAAGGTTGTGTGTTCGAATCACATTGAGGGCATGTTGTTGGCCTTTGTCCCTCTGTATCTCGTTGGTGGCAGCTTCACCTCTGAAGGATGTGTGGCTCTTCTTTCCACTTGATGTTATACTGGATTCTGCTAGCGCTGCTAGTCCTGTGCAGGAACACTGAATCCTGTTCCCTATATGACTGTGGTGAATGGTTTGTCCTGTTATGTGATGATATAGAGACCAGTGGATTTAATACATATACTTGACAGATGTATAAATAAGTATGTTCTAGATGCGACGATATACTTAGCTGCTTTCCAAACTGCCCCAGCCAGAGACCTGGCATTCTGGCAGCTACTCAAGACAGACAGAAAGAGAGGTGACTGCATTCTTTTCAAATAGCACTGTGCACATGTCCAAAATATGCTACTTTGTATCACAAAAGAAAACAATGTAAAATCAATTAAGCAGCAAATAATTTTTTTCTCTCTCCCTCACATAGGAAGGAACATAAGTACTTTTACATCTGGGATCTGTGCAGGCAATTAAATAAAATGTTTTCTTGTGTAATAAAAACCAAGGGAAGATTTTAAATGTTCTAATATTCCAAGACTCTGCTTCTCTCCTGCTGTCTCTCTTGCCCTAAAATGTTCTGATCTCTTCATGCAGATAATCAAAGTCACAATGATTTCTACAGGCTCTGCTTTTGTTTATAAAAGGTTAGATGATCCAATCATAGAACAGAAACAAAATCACATGCCTTAGATGATCAATTGCACAATGCAAATAGCAATTAAAGAATACTTGCACCAAACAATTTGTGTGCAATCCATAAACTGAAAATGATTTGCACAAAACCATGTTATGATTATAAATAGCAATAAAATAAAATTTGTAAAAATAAGAGACTGTTCACAGATAATCCAGAAATGTGGAAAAGTACTGTCACAGAGCCACAGGACTGGTGCTACGCCCTCATCTTTGGAACAGTCTCTAGGAGTGTCAGACCCCATACGGGTCTCACTCTTCCTCCAGGGTAAGCCACATGGCTTCACTGCCTCCTTAGACTGGACCTCTGGGTTTTCAGGACTCCTGCTTCATACAGTGATCTCCGTTCAGTGAGCCCAACTGAGACAGACTGCTGACGGAGACTTGTATGCTCATCAGGGATTAATGCACCTCACCAAGCATTTGTAATGACACCAAACAGCACTGTCAAAAGAGTTGGGTTTATTAGTCAGCTGGAATACAGCACAGGAAGTCCTTAGGGTAGCATACAGAACTAAAGGTTAAAGCATAGTCCAATCTGGTTAGCCCAGAGCCCAGCCAAACTCTAGTGGACCCCTTTGTTCAAGCTCTGTCTGTCTCCCGTCTGACCTCCTTGGTCTGACTCCAGGTGGGAACCCCAACTCCCTCCAGCAGCCAACTCATATCCCCCACCTCACACCTGTCCAGTCCTTTGTTCTCCAGCTGAGAATTGCTGCTCTAGGCTTGTCTAAACTTAAAACAGTGCAGCTGCAATGTTGTAGTGCTTCAGTGAAAACGCTACCTATGCGACAGCAGGGCTTCTCCCATCGGTGTAGGTAATCCACCTCCCCAAGAGGCAGTAGCTAGGTTGACAGGAGAATTTTCTCGTCAACCTAGTGCTGTCTACACCAGGGGTTAGGTTGGTTTAACTCATTGTTTAGGGATGTGGATTTTTCAGACCTCTGAGCGACATAGTTATATCGACCTAATTTTCTAATGTAGGCCTGCTGAGTGGTGGGGAAATCTTCTCTGTGGGTGGGTGGTTGGTAGGTGTCAATGTCCTGGTGACTGGATTTGCCATTGTCTTCTCAGATGCTCCATTGCTATGGGGACTAATGCCTAGACAGCTAGGTTACACTCAGATCTATGTATCTTAGCCTGCACTGAGAGCACACAGTCCTTTTCCACCCCACTGTAACAATGCAGCATATGGGGGAAACTGAGGCACACACCGGCTTCATAAAAATACCACAGAAAATTCCCACTTTGTCACAAGGGTCTGAATAAATTATTGATTCAGAGGTTTTCACTGAGGTCTCATCAGCATAGTGAATTCAGCTGCCCACTTGTTGAGAACAGATTCTCAGAAAGACAGGATTCTGTTACGCTCACTAGAGGAGCCAAATGAACTTCCTAACGCAGTAGAGCATACTCGCTAACAAATTGCACACAAGATGGAGTGCAGTGTCAGTACACGAGATTGAATTACATCAGTGCTTGGGCATTCGACCTGGTTCTTCCAAGGTGATTTCTATCCTGCTAGACTGCACTATTCTGTAGGACACTACATCTTCCTGCACAGGAAACACAAGAGAAGCTTCTGCCCTGAGCAACACAGCATGTTGTAAAGGAAGAGGTAAAACTTCTTTAGGCTCTGAGGAGTGCAATTAAAACACCTCCCAGGAAGAAAATAACCTTCCGAAGTGTCCATTAGTTAATTAGCTCTTTATTCATTTGTTCTTATCTTCTGCTAGAAGATCAGAAAATCAATGAGGGCAACAAACATTCTCATCAGCAGGAAAATCAGGAGGTTCAGAAGAAGCCATAATGCTTCTGATTGTGGAAGAACTTTTAGTTCTTGGGGGTGAGTCTAGACTCTCTGAAAGAAACTGTTCTATGAATTGTTTGAGAAAATCCAGTTGTAAACACAGATTGATTTACTGTGCCCTTTGGGACAATCGGGAAATGCTAGTGGCAAAAACCTAGCTCCAGACTCTACACCAGATCCTTCCAATAACTGTTTTTTCCAGTCTGAAGAAAATAAATCTGAGTTAAGACAAAATATTAAACCAACTGCCTGTACTCTTAATTAGTAAGCCAATCACAATGTGCAAAACTGCTTACCATCTAGCAGACATACTCTTCCTCTCTTCAGAAATCAGCAACTTCATGGTGAAGGAATGTCAGCACAAATTATTAAATTACCCAAGGTATGAGTGTGATACAAAATGAGGGCAAGGGCAATAGAGAAGTAGAATTTGGAACCACACCCTAACACTGCCACATTAATCATGCCTAGTTACTCACTCTGCACCCTTCTGCAGTCTCATGCCCTATGCAGATAATTCTAATTTTAATTAAATTTGGTATGTAAACTAATTAAAGAAATTATGTCAAAGCATGTGCAATCTCTTGAGCTGAGAATATGGATTTGAAAAAATAAAAAATGTACTCATAATGGGACATGACTGCTTTTTTAAATTTAACAAGCCAATATTACAAACTCATTTTACCTGAAGGAAAAGTGAAAATGACACAAACTATATTGAATTGTACAAATAGATTACAAAAATTAGTGAAATGAAGAAGTCAATTAGAAATATTCAGGGTCAGATAGATACAACTGACTGCAAGACACTGGCGAATGAAGCCTAAAGTACAGCTCTTTGAATATCTGCATCTCTATAGAGAAGCTTAACATTGCAGCTCTTGTACAGGTTATAAGTTTAACCAGTTTTAAACTTCATACTTGTTTCATTTACTTTTACTCTTTTTTAAGGTTAAATTCGACCACTGTAATAGGGGTTTACAAAAGGCCTTCCATGTCACTTAAGCCTCTGGTGTGTTGGCATGCCAGGGATACAGGAACACAGAGATCCTCTGCACCCCATGAGTACTGCATAGGGAGTCTCTGTGTCAGTGCTGACCAGCCAAATGTGGAAGGGGATATTGAAGGTGAAAAAGTGGAAGAAACTCCTGTATCCTCATATTCATGATTACAGTGGTATAAAACACACAAAGGGTGTGGTCAGTATTTTAACAATGGGTTAGAAGATTAGTTGCAGCTCTGCAACTTTTCATGGGTTGAGAGGTGAATGCTATTCTCCCAGCCCTTGCAGAACTGTCTTTGGCATTGCACTAGGAGGAATGAATTTCATATTATGTGATTATCTAACATAATATTGGTGCACACATTTGAAATTCATTCTGAGACCTATTCACTAGATCAATTCCACAGGAGACATGCCTCAAGGTTTCCTTTTAAGATGTACTACAGATGTTCGAACAATCACTATGTGATTGTTTCAGGAAATCTGGTGGTGGTTTTGTGGGTGAGTGTGATGAAAAATACAACTCATGATTTGGCACAGGACAGAGAAGTGCAACCCAAAGACAAAAGTAAATAGTAGCAAATCTCACATGTTGAGAAGTGGGTAGTTGCCATTACCTTCTGAAGTAGAACTGGCACATAAAGAAATGACCTTTTTGATGAAAAACAATGACATCATGGGAGCAATGCAAGTTATCAATCTATATTTTATGGTTTTCCTGGAGATGAAATCTCCAAATCCTATAAAATCTCTGCAACAATTTTTTAAGGTTTAACTTACTATACTAAGCAGAGATTTATCCATGAATGGACTCAGATTATTAGTTCCAAAGAAAAATGAAGACCAGAAATCCATTAAAGAATTTTATATATAGATTTGCTACTGTGTTGCTCTAGTTTTACACCAGTAGAACTCCATGAAATCAGCTGAGGTGCACCCACATAATATTTAGCAATGCAGTGGTGGATCGGGTCCATGATATTCAACTTCACAGAGAACATTCAAGGCCAAAATCAAAGTTAAACTCCAAAGTAACAACATTTTATTTCTCACAATCTGATCAAGCTGTCATGACAATGCTGAACTTATGCTTCAGTTCTATTCCTGGCTCTACCACAGAATTGTTTGACTGTGGGCAAATCATTTCAACCCTGAACTTCATTTCACACATCTGTAATGTAGGTTTAATACTTAACAATTTACTGAGTTGTTTTGAGGCTTACCAAATTAATGTTTATAAAACATTTTAATAATCATAGATAGAAAGTGCTATTTAAGTAAGCGTAAAGAATTATTATAAATGCCAGACTTTTCATTCAGTGTGCATGTGTTTTTTGTCTACAGATGTGGAAGTGTGATTCTGCAGCAAGGCTTCACAGCTCCACTAAGATTCTTGACACACTTTAGAAATCTGCTTATGCAAATAATTTTCTTGCAGGAGACTCATTTGTTTCACATTGAAGCAAAACTATAAAGGAGATCGGTTTACCAAGTTGTTCTGGCCAAATTCACTTCCAAGAAATATGCTATGGTGATTTATTTAGTAATTTACTGTTTGTTTTTATGGAACAGTTCATGGATCCAGAGTGATATTTGCTGGCCGAAGAGATGATTTTTAGGCAAAAAAATTACTCTGATTAATGTCTAGACCTTTGTGAGAGATTCTACTAAGGACTGTTATGCATATGTGTATTATTTCCACTATTTTGTGTCCCTGGTTGGTATAGGAAAACTACAATTGTATTTTGAATCTGAACTATCCTCATTAGTGAGTCCTCTTTCCAAATGTGCTAACACAGAAGATGTGTAAAGACCTGGATTTTATTGATTCTTGGTTATGTTAGAACCCAAGAGAGCTTTTACATTTAGTTCTGCATTTCACTGGTGTGTTTATAGATTTGTTTTTAATCTAATTCCTCTGGTCACTTAGTGGATGCGTGAGATAAAGCAGATGGGATTAAAAGATTATGTATCTTAATTCTTTTCTATGAATTTTGCATTGTTTCCCTCATGAGAACCCAGGTGGTGTTTAACCTTACACTTTCCAATGGTTTTTCACTTAGTTTTGTTTATTTCACCAAGCACATTCTACAACTGAGAGATTAACTAATTCTCAGAAATATCCATGTTAGCTTGCTAAAATATGCTGAAAGTGTACCTACACAGTCTGATAACTACTTTTACAGCTGCTCAGAAACTTATGTGAGACTCTATTTATTGGCATATGAGCTCTATAGGCTAAAGGATCTGCACTGATGTAATACAGCACAGCCACCAGTTAGACCAGGAATATTTTTTTTCCTAAAACAGTGGTCCCATAACTTCAAGTTATTACTGAAAATATTAGATTAAAAATACCAAAATTTAGGATAGAGCTCTTATGATCCTAAATTGCTCCAGGGGCTCCAACTGGTTCCCAAATCAGGGGAGCATAAAGATGGCAAAAATCCACTTGATTTGAGGATTAAGATCATCCTGTTTAGCCACGTTATCTTTTGTGTTCAATGTGGATTAGCATCATACCACTTAGGCCTGGTCCACACTAACCCCCCACTTCGGACTAAGGTACGCAAATTCAGCTACGTTAATAACGTAGCTGAATTCGAAGCACCTTAGTCCGAACTTACCGCGGGTCCAGACGCTGCAGGCAGGCTCCCCCGTTGATGCCGCGTACTCCTCTCGCTGAGCTGGAGTACCGGCGTCGACGGCGAGCACTTCCGGGATCGATTTATCACGTCTACACAAGACGCGATAAATCGATCCCAGAAGATCGATCGCTTACATCCGGACCAGGAAGTAAGTATAGACGTACCCTTAGCCTCACTCATATTCTGCAACCATTTTCCATAGTAAATTGTCACTTTTCTGTTTCCTACTGAGACACATGTCACAGGAACATATATATGGCTGCAGGATCTCAACTCCAGATATGATGAACTTAATTTACGTTAGTGTTCCAGTGGATTTAAGAATGAGTTTTAAGCATGCTCAAATTCTATCCCTCCTCTACAGTGCAAAACAATGAAACTGTCACATAAACAGCTAGGACTGAGCTTGCAAAATGTGGAAAAGACTTTATGGGCTTGGAATATTAGCTGATGTTTAACATGCATGACCATCACAGTATACATTTCTCATAATTCATATGGTTAGGCCTCGCTAAACAGTTTTGTAAAAGGTGTCTGCTTTCCTTAGGAAAATTTTGATTTTATCTAAAAATCAAAATTGAAATATTTCAACCAAAACCCAAAATATTTTAACTTAGATATGCTGCTGCAGTGCCTCATAGGAGTTGCAGTTTGGTTGCCTCGTATCCCTATTTTTCTCCATGAGCAGGCTCCTCAGTTGGATTCCATCTCCCATGCTGAATTGTGACCAAGGGACTCCCAGGATGTATTGCCTTTCCTAACTGAGAGAGGAGATTGTGGTGCATCATGTGAGGTATCATACCCATGAGCCCAATCTATAGAAGAGAATGGGAGTATGAGGCATCTGAACTATAGTTCCCATGAGGCACCACAATGGCATTTCCAAATTGGAATATTTTGGCTTTTGATTTTTCACTGAAAAGTCAACATTTTTCTGCAGGGGAGGGGGCATTTTATGACTAGCTCTACATATGATATATTTGTATTATGAATATTTGGAGTTTCATTAAGAGTTTAAAGCCTGTTTTAATCCTGACTATCTATCCATATTGTAAATGTTCAAGAAACAAATTAGCCATCCTGTAGCCAAGATTACATCAAAGTAGCATCTTGTGTTTACGCATCCACTCTAGATCTAGACATCAGGCACTTGCATATAAGTATGCATTTAGGTGTTCTTTGATCCTGTTCAATAAGCCAAGTATGGCTATTTGTGTGTATATACCCAAACCGCTCCAGCTCCACATGCTGGAGAGGGATTATATAAAAATGGATGATGTTTTAGTGTGGCTGGTGGCTTTTTTTCTTTATCTCAGAAAACATAGGAAGATAGAAAATAAATTCTGCTTTCAAATGGAACGTGGAATATTTTCTTGTTCAAATACATGGAAATACAGTATGCTTTCTAACCTGACGGGTTCCTATTTTACTGTATTATAAAATGTTTAACTACTGTGATTGTAAGGAATTTTTACCCACTTTCTCTCATTTTCCTCTCTAACTGCTTTTTCCCATTTGCTGCTTCCTTTTCTTTTCTTTTTTTTTCACATTTGTCACTCCTTTTTTCCCCATCTTTTCAGTTTCTTCATCCTTCATCTGTTCTTTTTATTTCCGTTCTTTTTCTGGCTGCCTTTTTGTGTCTGTTTTGCTGCCATTCATTTTTCATTTTTTACTTGCCATAGCCATTTGTCTTGGATAAAGAGAAAAAAAGGGGAGTTCTAAATTAAACTCCTAGACTATTTTTCAGTCTCTCCTCCTGGGTAATTTTTTTTATCTCTTTATCATTTTATTTCCAGCTGTAGAATCCTATATAAAACACTCCTCATCAGCTGTACCCAACTACCCAGATCTCAAGAGCACTACAACTGAGGCAAGCCTGAAACTGAAAAAACTCAAAGCATATTCTGTGAGCTCAAAAACAGTTCTTAGGAGTTAGTGGAAACATAGAACCCTTGTCATTTTCAAGACACTTCAATTGTAATATGGCACTAATTAGGATCCAGATGCCTCATGCACTGGATGAAGAGCATGTAGTTTGTGATGAGGGATGTGCACTTGCCCCTCTAGCATCCAAAGATGTGTGCATTATCCTTGATTGGTGGACAAAGTATTTTTTTATGGGCTCGGCTGCTTATCAGCTCATGCCTCAGCAGGAAGATGAAAGATGTCCAAATGGCAATGCTTCTGCTAGAAACATTTGAAGGGAACAACAGGGACACACTTTTAACACCCAGTGAACTGAACTGCAATAAATAGATTTTAGATGGTACAGAATTTAAATAATGACAGTTTGCTAAGAAACAGAGACCATTTTTAAAGGCACTTGGCAATGCTGCAATAATTTTGGCTTCAGTGGGGTTGTACCAGGGTAAATAAAGCAGAAGCCCTAATTTAAGACAAGTGGATACATTTGGCAAGCATTATCCCAGTCTTGGAATAATTTTCCCTTCATGCTAGCCAATGAAGCATAGTAGAACACTTTGATTCACATCTTTGAGGAACAAGTTCTCAGATCTGTTCAGCTGCCTCCTGCTGTGAACTCCTGTAATCACCAGCAGAGGAGCTCAGCAGAAGACATTTTCCCCCTCTCCTGTGGAAGAAACTCTCAGACTTACTCTGCTCCATCACTACCAGCGACCGCCTATTACTACTCCCTGCCCCTCAACTTGTGTGTGACATCACTAGAGAATAAAATTCTGGTAGCCAAGGGAGACAATGAGAAGACACTTGAGGCATCCTCCCCTCTCACACATACATACACAATAATTGCCACTTAGCATACACCCAACATGTCATGTCTTCCCCAACCCATTCTAGCATATTTTTACACCAGATCCACCCTTACAAGGACTATCAAGTAAATGCCCCGGACAAAAGTATGATATGACACTCAGATCCTTGGAATTTAACTATCCGGAGGCCGAGTTCTTTAAGGGATGTGGGACAAAAATATCCCCTACCTACCAAACCCAAACTACTCCTGGGGTTGGAAAACGTCACCAAGATGTTTCCTTCTTTGTAGCCAAACAATTTATTAACTACAACTTGACACAAAGATCTGGTCATAAATTGGGCATAAGATTTGGATAGGAACATATCACTGCATAAATAAATAGAACTGCTACTGGGAGTTATTGACTTCAGTTCACTTTACACATGTCATGGGTACATACATAGTGAACTGCTCCGAAAGATACTACTTAACACCTTTCCAGTTGTTCAGAATGAAATCACATATTGCTGTGGCACTGTCCACACTTTCTGGAACATTTCACAGCAGTTATAAGTCTAATAAGATACAAAATACTGAGGATTCTTGGGATGTTTTCAAGGCTTAACACTTTCTCTTACCTAGATTACAATCATCTGAGATATTTTAAAATGGGGTTTTGAATTGTACTTCTTCAACTTCCCTTTTAATGATATGACGATTTTCTATTTTAAACTTGAGGGAGGAAGAAGGATTCCAGTGGGGATTCCTGTATCCAATTCTTATCTATCTCTTTTATTATTATCATTATATTATATGGCTGGAAAAACACCTCTGTGAGCTTTTGTGTATCCATTTTCTTTCTGTGCTCTGCCATTATTTCTATTAAGAAATATCAGTAAAGAGAATTCAAAAATAAGAAAAAGATTGGAATGACTCCTTGGTGATATGTTAAGATTAATTGATGGTGCTTCTTTACTAGCTCTAAGCGGGAAGGATGCCTGTACAATACCACAATGACTTGGTTAAAAGAGGCTCTTGTCTTCTAAAGAGCGAACATTGAAAATATCAGAGGTGGGCAAGTGCTTGAAGATGTGATGCCCACTTCAACTCTAAAATGACTTAAAATTCCTCAACACATATAAAGAGAACTTGAATGTAAACTTCAAATATTTTATAAATTCTTGTCTGATCTTATGATCTCGAAATCTCAGCAGTTTTAGACAAAAAATTTTCATTGAGAGTCTCACTATGTGAAAGTTAATAGTATGTCACTATCAAGTGTGATGGTGGTACACACATGATAGTTGGAATCTGAAGGCTTTTGATGTTGAATAAAAAACATTGAACTTTTAAGACCAAAAGAGCTGACTAAAGTTTTGATATTGGAATCCCAATAAAACTTTTTACAGGAATTAGTACCTAATCTGCAACGTGTTGGAAAGAAATGTCCTTTAGTGTAAATAACTGTAATCAAGAGACTTCTTTCTCCTCTTTGGACAATATTTAGTTGAAATATCGACAGCAGCTGGAACAATTTTCTTCTCTGCTCATAAAACCATAAGTTACAAAGGAGAAGGCCCTTTCTGGCATTCAACCTTCCAGTAGCAATTGGCACCATGGACAGCTCCATCTGCCACTTGTCTACAGGGGGACATCCCCACGTGAGTTAGTTAAACCCCTGTTTTCCAAAGTGAATTAAGCTAAATCAAATTAAGGCAACTTTAATTCAGAATGAGGGTTTTCACACAGCCGTTTAATGCGGTTTAACTAATCCACTTAAAATACGGATCTTTAGTTAATTCATATTAATTTTCTATGATGTCCCCATGTAAACAGCCTTTATTTTTCACAGCAACAATATGTGGGAGAACAGTGTGCAGAGGAAGGGTAAAACATGGCCCTAAATTTCTAACAGATCTTTCAATCCAATGTTAGTTTTGTTAGGTCCTCTTCCGGGACCGTTACTTTGTTGTGCTGAAGGGGATTGCCTGTTCCAATGATTCTCGAACTATGTTGTCAGGAGCTTCATGCTCCTGGTAGGGTCTCCCAAGGCAAACAGGTCTGAGGGGAGGTCCCAGACAAAGCACGGTCCAATCCCCCAAGTCCTCAACAGTGGATCAGGTGGAAAAGGATCTTCGGATCTCAATAGCTGTGAAAGCGGATGAAGGCTGCAGCAAGTTGGAGATCTCCAGTTGTCTCCGACTTTCCCTGAAACTGGGCCCCAGAACTCCAACTTGTCATGATCGTGTGGTTGCTGTAGGCGCACCAGCTTCCCCATGTTAAAAGAAAAAATGTGCAGACTTCTACCATGGGAAATAACATCTTTCCAGCCTTCCAAGTTCTGTGGCGATGGACTAGTGGTGATGGGGACAGGATTAGTGAATCTGGCAGTTTAGCCACCAATCTGCAGGTAGGTGGTGGTAGTTATATGGTCATCTGGCACCTGAACTAAGATGGGTGCAATTTGGCAGCTACTATTACAACTGAGCAGTCCTCTTTAGGATCCCCTCTGCTCACCCCGCATGGGGAGAGGGCTAGAAAAGGTGCCCTAAACCTAGGCTGTTTCACCCACTCCTCGCTGGATTACTGCATCCAGTGGGATCACTCTTCCTGCAGTCAAAGCTATAAAAACACAGTGACTTTTGCTAGATGCAATGTTCGCACCCTGATGTATAACAAATATAATGTATGACTGGAAAGAAGAACTGCTATCGTTGCCAGGGAGCTTGCAAGATATAACATCGACGTCGCTGTCCTTAGTGAGACAAGGTGCCCAGATGAAGGTTAACTGAGAGAAGAAGGTGAAGGCTACACCTTTTTCTGGAAAGGGAAATCTGCAGAGGGCCAGGCGCATTTATGGTGTCAGTTTTGCAATTAGGAATAAGTTTGTCAGTCAGCTTACAGAATTTCCTGTAGGAATCAATGAATGTCTTATGATTCTTCATCTTAAGCTCAGCAATAACCAGTCTACTGCTGTCATCAGTGCATATTGAAGATATCAAGGAACAATTCTATACAGATCTTGACAGAGTCTTGACCAACATTCCCAAGGAGGACAAGATCATGCTCCTTGGAGTTTTTAACGCTAGAGTCAGGCGTGAGTCAGATCTCTGGAATGGCTCTATTGGAAAGGAGTAGTAGGAAAGGCCAACTTCAGTGGCATCCTCCTCCTGAGCATATATGTAGAACATGGCCTGGTCATCACGAACACCCTCTTTAGACAAAGTGAGAAGTATAAGACCACCTGGAGCCACCCTCACTCCAGGCATTTGCACCTTCTTGACAATGTTATTGTTAGAGCCTGAGATCGGAAGGATGTCCGCATCAGAGGGCCATGCATGGAATCAGTTACTGTTGGAAAGACCATTGCCTTGTTAGATCTATCATGAATTTCCAGATTGCCTCGAGGCATTGCAACCAGGCAAAATCAGTATAAAAGAAATTCAACATCCAGTCCCTTGAAGATATAGTGACTTGGGAGAAACTTCAGCAGTATCTCCAAGAGAGGTTTGCTGCTATGCCTACAGTTGATGATGATAATGAAAATTTCTGGAAAGGATTAAAGACTGCCATTATCTTGGCATGTGCTGAGTTCATCGGCTATGTCACCCGCCATCACCAAGATTGGTTTGATGAGAATGATGCTGAGATTCAGGGCCTGCTCGACCAGAAAAGAAAAGCTCATTGCTATGGCAAAACGACATATTACACCAGCAGAATAAAGAGTCATACAAGCAACTCAAGGCTGAAGCCCAAAGGAAAATCCATGACATCAAAAATAAATGGTAGTGAGAAAAGGCCAAGGAGATTGAGCTTTACACTGATAAACATGACATGAGGAGCTTTTTTCAGGCAGTTCAGACCCTTTACGGTCCATGCTCCCATGGTCCCACACCACTCTGAGCCCAAGACGGGTCGACATATTTTAAGGACAGCAAAGCCATCAAAGTCAGATGGAAGGAGCAAATTGAGTTACCCCTGAATCGTGAGTCAACTGTCTCTGATGCCACTATTGAATCTATACCTCAACGACATGAAAGAGAATCTCTTGCTGACCTCCCCACCCTCAAAGCAGTAACACAAGCCATTATGCAAACCAAGAACAACAAGGCAGCAGGACCAGATGGCATACCAGCTGAAGTCTACAAGTTTATTAAGGTCCTAAGGCTTCTCCATGATCAGATGAATGCCACTGTTCTCTGTCATGGCCTTGAGACTGACCCTTTCATCATCAAAACTGGGGTTAAGCAAGGATGCGTTATTGCCCCAACCCTGTTCTCCATCTATTTAGCAGTCATTTTGGTCCTCGTTAAAGATCACCTCCCCAGTGGAGTTGACATTCAATACAGAATGGATGGATGGCTTTTTAATCTTCGACATCTCCACTCGAAGTCTAAAGTCCTCAGGGTGTCCATTACTGATCTTCAGTATGCTGATGACTATGCTATCCTTGCACACACTGAGAATGACCTTCAGTCTACACTGAATTTTTTTGCATGAGCTTACCGAAGCCTAGGACTCTCACTCAATATTTAGAACACTAAAGTGCTCTGTCAGCCTGCTTCATGCCTTGCACATGACACACCACAAATCACCATCAAGGGACAGACTTTGGTGACAGTCGAGCACTTTTGCTACCTCGGTAGCCAACTTTCTCAAAATGCAAAAATTGACCGTGAGATCCAGCACAGGATCTACTGCGCAAGTGCTTCCTTTGCAAAATTGCTCTGACGCGTTTTCACAGACCATGACCTATGGCAGGACATCAAGATCCAGGTCTATAACACAATTGTTATTCCTACACTCCTTTATGGATGCAAAACCTGGGTGACCTATTGACAGCACTTCAAGAGTCTGGAGAGGTACCACCAATGATGCCTCCCATAGGTGCAGGAACTAGGGGTGAGGGGGGTGCTGCAGCACCCCCAGATTTTACACAGGGTTCTGCTCCCAGGCCCACATGTAGGTCCCAGCCCCAGGCCTGGGGCTCTGCTTCTGGCCCCCAACACCGGGGTCCCAGCTGCAGGCATCGCACCCGGGGCTCCCCCCCGGCCCTGCATGCAGGATCCCGGCTTCCGCCCCACACCTGGGGCTCTGCTCCTGGCCCCGCACGCAGGGTTCTGGCTGCCACCCCACACCTGGGGCTCTGCTCCTGGTCCCGCCCATGGGGTCCCAGCCCTGTGTGTGGGGCTCTACTCCCGGCTGCCACCCCACGCCCGGGGCTCCACTCTAGGCCCCGCACGCAGGGCTCTGCTTCTGACCCCACATGTGGGGTCCCGGCTGCTGGCCCTGCACCCACCCCCAACCTTGGCCCCCTTACCCCATCCGGGTCCCCCCTCCTATAGACATAGTCCTGCTCCTGGCCCCAGCTTGGGGTGTGTGTGGATGGACAGGGGTAAGGGGGCTGGCTTTCAGCAACTCCACTAGTAAAAGTGTCCCAGCGCCACTGATGCCTCCGGAAGATCCTTCGCATCAAGTGGAAAGATCGCTGCACTAACGCCAGCCTCCTCACTGAAGTCAATGTCATCAGCATTGAAGCAATGATCCTCATTCACCAACTCCGCTGGGCTGGACATTGTGTGCGGATGCCAGACTTTTGCCTCCCAAAACAAGTCCTCTAGTCTCAGCTCACCCATGCTCAGAGATCCTGTGGTGGTCAGAGGAAACGCTACAAAGACACACTGAAAACATATCTCAAGAAAACTGATGTGGATGGACATCATAAGCTGGGAGGAGCAAGCCATCAACTGACCCCAATGCGCCACATCCTCCATCAGGCAGTGGCTCGCTTTGAGAAAAAGTACCTTGCCCGCAAAGTTGAAAAGATTGAGAAAAGAAAGGAAAAAGAAACAACTTTTTCCCAGCAGGCATCTGGCCTGGCAGGAAATGTCTATACCTACTGCGGGTGGATCTGTCATCTCAGGACACATAGTAAATCTGTTGTAGAGATCATCCTTGAATTGAGGGATCGCTGATGATGATGACTAAATTGGTATTTCCAAAATAAACAGTTCCTGTCAGTCACTCCAATGTGTTGTCAATGGTACTTATTAATTTAGAGTGGCAAGTGGAAGATCAGAGGTGTCTACTAAACCCTTTTAGCCAAATTCTGTCTTCATTTTGAGTTGCCCCTTCTGTCTGAGACTAGGATTTGGCCCTCTGGAGGAAAATATACTTTTTTATATATACCCTTCCAAAATTACTATTATTAAAGGGGAAAGGAAATATAGGAGCAAACAGGATCAATTCAAAAATGAAGTACAATTGCATAATTTGTATATACAACTTGTCAAAGCTTCAAGAGCAGACAATACTACATAGACATAACATGTTAGGTTGGGGATACCTGTAATAAAACAGGTGAAGACATACATAAATAGGAAGAGGAAGGGAGGAATGGACCAGGGGGGAAGGGGAAAGAGGTTAGGTGGAATGGTGGTGTGGTATTCTTTGAGCCATCTCAACATTTTTTATTCAAATATATCTAGAAACAGGATCTGAATTTCTTTGGATTCATATCATTGATCTTTACAACAATAAGCTATTCTTTCTTTGGCTGCTAACTCAGACAGGTGTGAATTCCACTGCTCAACAAAAATGATTAGGGGGCTGGAGCACATGATTTATGAGGAGAGGCTGAGGGAACTGGGATTATTTAGTCTGCAGAAGAGAAGAATGAAGGGGGATTTGATAACTGCTTTCAACTACCTCAAAGGGGGTTCCAAAGAGGATAGAGCTAGGCTGTTTTCAGTGGTAGCAGATGACAGAACAAGGAGTAATGGTCTCAAGTTGCAGTTGGGGAGGTTTAGGTTGGATATTAGGAAAAACTTTTTCACTAGGAGGGTGGTGAAGCACTGGAATGGGTTACCTAGGGAAGTGGTGGAAGAATCTCCTTCCTTAGAGGTTTTTAAGGCCCAGCTTGACAAAGTCCTGGCTGGGGTGATTTTGTTGGGGATTGGTCCTGCTTTGAGCAGGGGGTTGGACTAGATGATCTCCTGAGATCCTTTCCAACCCTGATATATTCTATGATTCTATTATTCTATTCTGGCCATAAGCCTACTCTTCTATTTTTGTAAAATTATGTGCTTGTTGATTATTGCAGCCCAAAAAATGTGTTTGTAATGCTAGCTTGATTGTGGAAAACAGTGAAGAACTATAGCAGCTGTTCTTAAAAACTTCAGTCTGACTTTGCCTCTCAGTTACCCATTATTAAAAAAAATTAAATCAAACTAAATGAAGCTGTAATCAATAGTGAGCTGCAATATGTCAACTTCAGTGAATTAAGGTTCCTGAAAATTCATCCCAAGGTAAGATGTACAGTCAAACAGGGAGCTGGAATGAGAAACAGATACAAACATTCTAAACAAAAGGGAGTTTGTTCACTAACAGCTGTGATTATGTATTTCTATGTATTTTATATAGTTGTGTTCACATACTGTTGCTGACGTTGTTTCCTTCCTTGCAGAGTCGAATGGCAGAGAGTCTGCGTCTCTTTGACTCCATTTGCAACAACAACTGGTTTATCAACACTTCCCTCATCCTCTTTCTGAATAAGAAAGATCTTCTGGCAGAAAAAATCCGGCGCATCCCGCTAACCGTCTGCTTTCCTGAGTACAAGGGCCAAAACACTTACGAGGAGGCAGCAGTCTACATCCAACGCCAATTTGAGGACTTGAATCGCAACAAGGAGACCAAGGAGATTTACTCGCACTTCACCTGTGCCACTGATACCAGTAATATCCAATTTGTCTTTGATGCGGTGACAGATGTCATCATTCAGAACAATCTCAAATATATTGGCCTCTGCTAAAAATCCATGGGCCTCAATCTGTTTTCCTGAGGTGACACAAAAGGGGCTTACCACCTCCATTTGTGGTGGAAACAATGGGGCAGTACTTCGAAGCCCAAGGAGAGGAAGGGGGAAAGCTGAATTATGTTCACAGCCCCCCCACATCCCTTTTATCCTCGCCGCAAACATTTTTTTCAAAAATACATGTTTTGCAGGGTGCAAAGGCTCAAAAAAAAAGTTGAAGTGTAACTGTGTGGAAATGTTATCACCACAATCACCGCTGGCTCATTCTGTTTGTTTCATTTCATTTTCCTCAAATGGCAGAGCTACCATAGTCTATGTAAGAAATAATATTTCATCCAACTGTCCTAAGAACCATTTTACTGCGAGGAAGATGCAGAGCTGTTGAATGGGAGATGGGCCTGCCTTGCAGTTTTTTTTTCTAGGAGAAAAGCTAGTTCCAATCTAAAGGCAACAGAACAGGAGAATTTCAGTAAAGCCTTCCTTACAGCTGTACAGAAGGAACACGTATCCACCATACTGGCACACACACACACACATAGAGTATATACACACACATCATGTATAGAGATGCACACAACTCGCAGCATATACTGTTTACACACTTCTGCTCTGCTTCATTATGTGTCATGGACATCCTTCCTGTTAAAGGAATTGTTGGTACAGAACTGTTCTATGATTTCTAGCCTGACCTTTAGCCCTTTCTTCAAAGCTTCAAAATATGCAGCAAAAGTACATGAATGAAATAACTAATTAAAACTAGGCCAAATCAAGGTCAGTGTTTCTTCTACTGGTGAGGAATTTTATACATCGAGAGTCTTCTTTACATCTTTTTTTTCAAAATATTATATTATTTCAAAAAAAAAAAAAAAAAAAAAAAAAAAACCCTGAAAGTCGAAAAAAGCGGTGTTCTTTTTTTTAACACAGACACCTACAAGAAAATTTAAAAAATCACAAGGTAATTTTTTAAACTATCGTTTTAGTGTCCAGATTGCTGAGTGTGAAAGTTGCCAATGGACAATTCTGCTCCATTGCTCCAAAGAAATTCTGGGAAATACAGTGATATTGTAACAGCCTTCCCAGGGAGCTGGAGCCAATGAGACTGTGTATTATATAGCCTCTAAAGTCTTTTTTGTTGTTTTTTATTTAAAAAATGTGATGTATTATTAGAAGGTTAACAGATGAGCGATATGAACAATAACTAAATGTCTTGATATTTGAATTTAATAATTTAAATTATTTGCAGTTTAGTGAAATTAAAGAAACAGAAGAGATGCATTCCTCAGTTCCAGGTTTCATCTCGTACAGAAATACTACTGGATATAGTACTGTTTCAGTGAAATTATGGCATATTTGAATGTCAGACGAGCTCTGTGGGACTATACTGGAAAATCTCACATGGATCAAATGGGCCTAAATCTCTGGTCATTTGATTCTTTCCCTCCCCGCTCCATAGAAAAGACTTCTTACAGACTTCAGTGTAAAGTCAATGTGTAAATATACATTCAAGAATTGTAAAGCACATTCACACACACTATGGAAATTCTCCTCCCTTCCTTTGTTCCCCACATGTACCAAGATTAGTGTGAGAATTCTCAGCCAAGGGCTCTAAGAAATTAAAAAAAAAAAAAGTTAATTATACCATCAAAGTTAAAGGTTGTCCACATTAAGAAAATAAATAATCTGAATGATACTGAACTGGTCCACAGTGTGTTCATTTATTGGTATTACAATTTAATAGTTTGCACAATTGAATTATGTTTCTAAATCTTTTTGCCAGACTGCAGAATTTTGTTCATTTGCTACAAACCTCTTTTCACAGTTCATCCACCAAGATTAAGGATAATCTTAGTGTACAGCAAAAATTGTATCTAAAGCCTCAAATTAGTTCAGAGAGGATGTTTCTCCCTCTGACAAAACCACCACAAAATTCAATATGATTCCTCAGAAGAGGGCCAGTAGTAACTCTAGGAGGGGTAGTGCAGTTCAAGATTGAGAGAGAGCTCTGTGGAAGAAACTTCCATGACACCTACCTGCATTCCCTGGCTCTAGGTGGTGCTTTCACAATCCCCATGTTCAGCAATATGTGTCTATATATAGGTATGTATATAGCCAAGATTTTTAAAAATTCATGCCTAAAATTAGGCCTATAAATCCATACTTATGTGCCTGAAGAAGTGGCCTGATTTTTCAAAAGTGCTGCGCTCTCAGCAATTCTCACTAATATCAACAGGAGTTGCTGGTTGCCTAATACATTTGAAAATCAGGCCATTTATTTAGGGATCTCAATATGGATTTAAGAGCATTCATTTTTCAAAATGCTGGCCATATATGGTGGATTTTTCAAAGAAGCCCAGGTGATTTAGTCACAAAAGTCCCATTAAAATTTTCAAAAAATTGCCCTTAGGCTTTTTGGCAATCTCATCCATCTACAATAACACAAACAAAGGTAACAAGGCACACTCCACTCAACGAAAACCATAAAAGTATGGAAGGAAGAAGTTAAGGGATGTCTTCAGGATTTACTGCCGCATTCAAATCATCTACAATGGTGTCAATAACATACTCTTACATTTTACAAAACATTCACTTCTACTTCCAACCGTTACCAAAAAGCAATACATACCACTCCTTCACCTAGGCTGCACTCTAATGCAAAACTTTATCTCCAACTTCATGCCCTCTTGTATCAAGAAAGTGGCACACCTGGCTGTCACACATTCCACATGAGTAACATTATTCTACCTTAGTACTGCAGAGGTTGTCATTAAGGTTTTGCTGTCACTCTTTCGGTATGAATTGATGAGCATATAAATGAACAGACAAAGGTTCTGACGCTAACTCCCACCTGCCAAACTGTTTTCAGGGAAAACAGCACAAGAGTGAAATAGTGGTAATTGATTTCCTTAACTCACAAAGGTAAACAGTCCAGTGTTAGAGAGGAAAAACTTCCTAGATACATGGGCCCAATCTATAATGTGCTCATTCAAAGAATAAAGAGTTTTTAGCTCTGAAGGATTCAATGCTTGGAGCCCAGGGCAAAAAGAGCAACATAATCAGCTACTGTACTGCTGTCCAGACAAGCAATACAAACCAATAATGTGACCTAAAGGCACGACAGCTGCTGCAGCTCTAGCAGCATGTCAGTCTGGTATGGAGCTTTTCCTTCTTCCTTTCTCCAATCTTTAAAGATATTGGAAAGATTAGTCACTGGAAAGATCTTAGATAAAGAACATCCTTGGAGGTAAAGTCTGGTTTGACTTGCACTGGTTCAGCCTTGTTTATCACATTTAAGATCAGCTGTGGAAATAATTTCACTGCACACTCCTTTCTTATTCTAAATGCTTGGGGGAATTTGAAGCCCTTTGATTTGCCTCTATACATGTCACCACGTGTGCATCCAAAGTCACACCTTTCCCATCTCTTATTTAAGAACCCACTCTCTTTTAAGGGAGTCAGAAACATCTAAATGCAGGCTTCATCTTAGCGTATGAGCAACGTGCCTCAGATTGCACGTGACCAGGATTCATCACCGAATTTGGTCCACTGGATGGCTAGGATTTCTTTAAGCAACATGGAGGCACAGTCTAATAGGAATTTAAGATTGCTATATGGACTACAATACATTCAAAGGCAATGGTCTGAGTTCAGAGGAAATATTTTTCAACAGCCCTGGGAGGGTACAAAAGTAGTCAAACAATATTCTGTATATGGCAGGGGTGGTCAAACTGCGGCTCGCAGGTCACATGTGGCTCTTTTACAGTTAAAGTGCGGCTCGCGGAGCCCACCATGTCCCCCATTCTCTGCCTACCAGACTGGTGGGGGGACGGGACACAGGGCTTCTGCCCTGCAGTGGGATGGTGGGGCTTGGGGCTTCAGCCTTGTGGGGCAGCCCCAAGGCCCGGCAGGCAGCCTCGCAGGGCTGGAGCCCCAAGGCCCGGCAGACATGCCCAGGTTATGAAGATTATCGTATGCGGCTCAGAGGGTCAGCAAGTTTGGTCACCCCTGGTATATGGGCATCACTGTCCCAAGTTATAAGCTAACAGTGGGATTTTCAAAAGCACTCAGCACTGCCTTAAATCAATTATGAAAAAATCCCTCTGAAGTATTCAAGGTGCTGACTTGGTATGGTTCCTATCAATGATAAATGCCAATGTTTGATAATATAATGCATAAGTGCAAGATCCTCTAAACCAGTGATACTCAGACCTCAGTGGTTCAGGAACCAAATTAGCAATTAACATTACCTAAAAGAGCCACAGTAGTATGAATTAATTGTTTCACTTACAATAGTACTATATATTCATATTTAAACAGTATGACAGGGGAAATATTTAGTTTATATTTATATTTATTATATATATTCTCACAGAAAAATGACTAATCAGCTATTATTTTATCAGCTTCAATTGGTTAATCACATAGAAAAAGCATCTTGATTGGTTAATAACTTAGATTGGTTAATAATTAAATCACACAGTATTTTAATATCATGTGCTGCAAAGAGCTGCAGGAGACACATGAACGAGTCTCAGTATCACTGTTCTAGACTTAGTCCACTTGTGAAAGTACTAGCCCCTATGAAGGCATTTATTTGTCCCATACTGGAATTGCATTGCAGTCTAGATTTCCCTCCATATTGTAATCTGCTACCATCAGTAACTTGAACTGGGAAAATAAAGTTGCAAAATGGGTTACGCTTCCTTTGGAGTTGTGTTGTACTGACTTACAGTGTGACCATTTCATTTCAGCACTAGCCTCCATATTACTTTTATGGCCATTTCAGGTTGACAAGAAGGCCAGAGGAATCAGAAGTAAGCAATGCCCTTAACTGCAGCAGAACAGATATCTGGAAATGATAATGCCTGCTAGGCAATGTAAGGAAGGACAAGAGAAACTTGGGAGAAAAGTTTCCTTAATTTAAAAAAAATATATTTTAATTGGGCAGGTCCTTGAACAGCAGCATCACAGACAGTGGAAATGGGGCAGCTCAGCCCTAGGGCACTGGTTACATCTATCTCATTCACTGCAACACTGCAACTAGTCTCAGCAGAGAAGACAAAAGGTGAAGAACTGCAGTTCACTTAAATAGCTTACTCAGCCCCAGAAGAGAAGGGAAGGAGGAATGCAGTTTTACACTTAAGTTTAAATCATCTTCCTTTCCATATATTCGGTACTTGTTTCTTGAATAGCTGTGATTCAGAGACAATCTCTGTTCATGAAAGCCCAATAATATTCTTGATCTTTGTGTTATGAATAATTTCTGCGGTGGATTCTATTTGAAGAGTTCAAGGCTATTTACAAACTTTAATTAATTCAGTTTAGTACACAGGTGGAGTAGAACAATTTTATTACCCCCGATGTATAAATAACAAACCTGAGGCACAAAGAGGTTGAGTGACTTGTCAAAGACAACACAGGAAGCCTGTCCCAGGGACTGAAGTTGAACCAAAGTCCCCAAGTCCTAGTCCTTTGCTTTACCCTCCGGACTGTATTTCCATTCACATATTCATCCAACTCAAACAGCTGACAGTTGATTGGGAAAACAGCTCCTTGACCCCAAATTCCACCTCTTTGGGTAATTTATTTAATGCATTCATCCCTCCGTGTGAATTAGCTTTACTGAAAATAACTCTTCATTCTTACTTTTAGATTGTACTCCTGATTTTTGAACATAGCCAATGTGAGCAATTCATCTGCAACACACTTTTATCATACCTAAGGAAAAAATAATGTTCTGGGTTAGTTTATATTTTTCCCATAATCCACCTCTCCTCCTCTTTCCTGTTTCACAATTTTTTACTTTTCTTGGTTCTTCAGACATGGTGGAGTAAGTCTTTTCCCGGATTTTGATAAATCATGCAATTAAATATGCATCTGTTTCCTCAGTCTTCTGGTTCATCAGTGATACAGTACACTACCACGTGGAAGAGACAAGTCCAGTAATACACCTGGGATTCCACTTCACCCCGGCAAAGATGATATTCACAGAATAGATGTTCCATCTGTTGAAATGAGGGTGCCATCTGTCCTTCAGCTTTGGCACTCCATGCAGCAACAGTGGCTTCAAAAAGAAATTTTTTCCCCCTTCAACACCGATTATCCACGGATTACGTAGATTATTATTTCTTTAGCTGTCGAAGGATGGGATGGAAGAGACATTTTTGAGAGTTAGGAATGTTTTATAACTGGAATTGTTTCTAAATAGAGATGGTGGCAGACTGATAAGCCAGCCCTGCTCAAGTTGTGCCTAAAATAATTTAATGTTTTTATAAGAAAGGGCCACCACCACATGGCACTTTGTGAAGATTTACGAGAATGTGGACAAGCCAAAAGGAGGGACTTTGAAGTGGTAGTGTCTTGTCCAAACACAGAACATCCAGACTCTGTTTGTTTGCCACATGAAAGTAGCTGTCCTTTAAGTTGAGAGCTACATACCAATTTCCCTGAGATAAGGAATGGATAATGTCCCCTAGATTAAGCGTCCTGTACTTGAATGTTCTTATGTACCTGTTGATGTTTAAGGTTCAGGATGTATCTCAAACTGTTGCTCTTCTTACAGATCAGGAAATACCAAAAATAAATTCCTTCGCTCTGTGTTCCTACAGATCCTCTTCTATTTTTCCTTTCCTGAGGAGGGAATCCACTTTTCCCAGCAGGACTTTCTCTTGAGATGGGTCCTTGAGGAGGGAAGGAGGAAGGGAAAGATGGCGAGGTGGCCTGGTGCAGAATTGGATGATGATGTCTAGTAACCCGTGCTTGGAAGTAATTTTACACCAGATTCTATGGGAGGAGAGTCAAAGCCCTAAGGGAGCAGATGAGGGAGGATGGACATGAGATGTGGTGGTGTAAAAGGGTCAGCTCATTGCTGGCATCTCCATGGGGCAGGGGTGTGTTGTGGCAGCTCTCTCTCCCCTGGGGTCTGTTGTTGCTGGCTGCTCTCCGGCCACACTTCAAAGTCTCTCTCCTTTCGGGATAGTCCATAAACAAATAGCAAAGGGAATTAACACAAATAAACTGAGTTAGTAACAGAAAGGGGGATGACTCTCGGGGTGTATCAGGGTCAGGCCTTCCCTTCCCTCAGGGAGGGACTTTCAGGCAGTGGTTGTGAGGGAAGTTCCTGTCTTCAGTCAGCCCTTTCCTTGGGAGCTGAGGGTTGAAGTTTGCTCTCTTCCCTGGTCTGCTCACAAGTGAGCTGTTCAGCTTCTCTTTTAAACTCCTTCTCCAGACTGTGCATGTCTTGCTGGTGTGGACGGACAGAGCTGGTTGAGACAAGAGCAGATCCTTAACCCCTTGTGTTCCCCTGTGGGGTTTGTGTACCCCATCAGAGATGCAAATCAGTGTACAGCACTCAACTACATCAAAATTGGTGTTTGGAGGCTGCTGTTAAGGGCTGTGAGAACATGCAATGAGGAATCATGCTCCTATAATGCTGAGGTTGTTTGCCAGTATTAGGTTTAGGAAGAGGATGATACCACTTCTGGGACTGCTGCATCCCTTGGTGTTGAGGGAGTCTGTTTCTGCAAGTGAAGTGACAGGTAGGAGAACCTCCTCTCAGCTGAGTAAGAGGACTGCATTAGTTCCAGGAAGTGGGCAGTGGCCTTAGTGACCTTTGATCTTCTCCAGGGTCACCTTTTTTATGCTTAAAAGGCCATTGCCCCCAGATTAAAGGTTTTAAATTTTCCCATGATAGTCAAATGTGAGACCAGAGGATCTAAGCCAGGAGTGCCTCCCAAGAGTCACTCCTGTAGCCATTGGCCTTGCACTGGTGTCTGAGGCATTATATGCTGCTCTTAGAGAGTGTCAGCGAGCATACGACTGTGACACCCTGGCACCCCAATATTCACCACTGTCATGTAATTAGGATATGTCTTATACAAAGTATGCCTTGTGCAGTGTCATTCTAAAAGTCTTGATCTGCTAGACAGTAATATCTTGTTGGATTGTATGGGCTATCGTTGTATTTGAAGTTATGAAGTTTGGCTATGTATGTGGTGCTGAAACATGTCCTGAGGTTGAAAACACCCACAAGCAGCCTTTCAGGTAGGACAGTAAAAAGACCAAACAATGTTAATGGCTTATTGAGGAGACGCACACAAGCGCAAGGATTACCCCAGGAACTGTGTACAATAGAAACCTCTCAGAGATAGCACTACACAATGGGAGCTGTTTGCCCCAGATCACAGCAAAAGAGCTTTCCAGCAAGTGGGGAGAGGATATAAAAGGGGGGAAATGACATCATGGGGGCACCTCACTCTCCCTACAACAACAAACTTGGAAACACCTGAGGAACAAAGACTGAACTGTGGGAAGTGATGGTCCCCGGCTGGAAGGATTTTTAGCCTGTGTATGAAAACCTGGGAAAGCCAAGGCAACTTGTGCCTTAAGAATCTGCCAGCCTGTTTATCACTCAGGGTGAGAATTTGCTAATTCATATCCTACCTATCTAGTGTGTTAAGCTCAGTTTGTGGTTTTTGTTTATTTACTAAGGTAATCTGCTTTGATCTGTTTGCTATCACTTAAAATCTGTCTTTTGTAGTTAATAAATTTGTCTTGTTTTGTCTCTAAAACCAGTGTGGAACTCATACTTGGAGCAGAAAGCTCTTGCATATCTCTCTCCACATTGAGGGAGAGGGCGAATTTTAGGATCTTACACTAGATAGTTCTCTGTGCAGCACAAGATGATACAATTTTGGGTTTACACGCCAGAGGAGGTGTGCACTTGTGTGCTGGGCATTTCCTTAGCTGAGTTCTCCCATGCAGACCTGATATCAGCATCTGTGTGAATATAGCTGCAGCTGGGTGTGTCTCTACCTGAGTGTGTGTTGGAAGGGGGCTTGAGAGCCTGTCACAGCAGCACAGAGTAAGGGGAACCCAGGCTGGTGGAACAGGTGGGCTCAGTGGTATCCCAATTCCAAGTGGGACCCTGGAGGGAACCCATTACAACGAGCTTTGGTGACCAGAGGCTTGCCTGCTTTCTTCTGTTCCTCTGGCAAGGAATCTGAGAGTCATACATTCTAAGGCCAGAAGGGATCACTGTAATCATCTTGTTTATATGGTACAGGCCATAGAACTTCCCAAAATAATTCCTAGAGTGAATCTTTTTTAAAAACTTCCAATCTGGATTTTAAAATTGCCAATGATGGAGAATCCACCACAACCCTTGGAAAATTGGTGATTACACTCACTGTTAAAAATTTATGCCTCATTTCCAGTTTGAATTTGTCTACCTTCAACTTCCAGCCATTGAATCGTGTTATACCTTTCATGATTTGACGAGACCATTATTAAATATTTGTTCCCCATGTACATTCTTATAGACTGTAATCAAGTCATCCCTTATCCTTCTCTTTGTTAAGCTAAATAGACTGAGCTCCCTGAGTCTGTCACTATAAGGCATGTTTTCTAATCCTTTAATCATTTTCATGGCTCTTCCCTGAACCCTCTCCAATGTATCAACATCCTTCTTGAATTATGGACACCAGAACTGGGCACAGTATTCCAGCAGTGGTCAAACCAGTGTCAAATACGGAGGCAAAATAATCTCTCTACTCTGACTCAAGAATCCTCTGTTTATGCAGCCAAGGATTGCCTTAGTCCTTTTGGCCAGAGCATCACACTTTGAGCTCATGTTCAGCTCATATCTACCCCGACCCCCAAATCTTTTTCAGAGTCACTGCTTCTCAGAATGGAGCCCCCGCATCCTGTAAGTATGGCCTACATTCTTTGTTTTTAGAGGTATACATTTAAACATGTGTTGTTAAACATGCACCCAGCATACCAAGTGATCCAGATCGCTCTGTATCAGTGACCTGTCCTCTTCATTATTTACCATTTCCCCAATTTTTGTGTTGTCTACAAACTTTATCAATTATGACTTTGTTTTTTTTCCAAGTAATTGATAAATACGTTAATAGTGTAGGGCCAAGAACTGATCCCTGCAGGACTCCACTACAAACACCATCCACTCAGTGATGATTCTCCATTTACATTCTGAGACTTGTCAGTTAATCATCTTTTAATCCATTTAATCTGTGCCACACTAATTTTAATTATTCTAGTTGTTTAATCAAAATGTCATGTAGTATCATGTCAAATGCCTTACAGAAGTCTAAGTATATTACCTAACACTATTATCTTTAATAAACTTGTAAACAAACTTGTAATCCCATCAAAAAGATATCAAGTTTGACTATATCTATTTTTCAAAACCCCATGTTGATTGGCTTTAATTATATTATCCTCTTTTATTCTTTATTAATAGAGGCCTGCATCATCATGCCCAGCATTGATGTCAGACTGACATGCTTATAATTACCTGGGTCATCCTGTTTGCCCTTTTAAAAAGTTGGCACAACATTAGCTTTCTTCCAGTCTTCTAGAACTTTCCCAGTGTTCCAAGGTTTATTGAAAGTCAATATTAACAGTCCCACAACCAACTCAGCCTGCTCTTTTAAAACTCTTGGATGCAAGTTATCTGGACCTGCTGATTTTAAAATGTCTGTCTTTAGTAGCTGCTGTTTAACATACTCCTGAGATATTAATGGAATGGAAAGAGAGTTGTTATCATCATCATATGATATAACTACATCCTCTGCTTTTTTCCCAAATTCAGAAGAGAATACAAATATAGGGATCCTGGCATCCCAGAAAATATAACTGTAGTGAGACAATGGCCTGATAGTTGACCATCTGAAGGCCTATTGACCCAGAGCTGCCAAATGCACCTAGTTTATGTTCCTCTCTGTCAGAAGAAGTCAAATGAAATGTTTTGTTGCCCCTGACTCTCTCTTGTGCTGCAGGCATCACCATGGGGTTAGTTGGAGAATTTTGTATGTCCTTCAACGGACACAGGAGACCATAGTTGGGTAAGAGGAGAGAAGAAAGGGGAAATAGCTAGATATCCTTGCCTGGGTTGGGACAGCCAGAGCTAAGAGGCAGAGTCAAATTCTCCATGGTCTGCATTTGTGATATGTCAAATAGGGGATCAGATTTTTCCAATGCTATAAACTTGTTTGCAGTTGGAGAGTATTTGCTGTTCTCCCATCAGCTCCTGAAAGTATCTTTGATCATCAGAAGGAGAAACAGATGAAGCACTACTCTGTTTTTCTGCTGTGGAGCTCTGTACATTCCTCCAAAGGTAACTTGTATGGTTTCTCTGAAGCTTCATTCCATTCCTCAAATATAGGCAGATCCCCCTGCATATGTGAGGGATCTGGTGCCAGTAAGGAAGGTTGTATTGGCACGAGATGAAGAATAGGCTCTGGTTGAGGGCATTGGTACCAAAAGGAGTATTGGCACTGCCACCAAAGTTGGTGCCAGAGTTGGTCTTGCAGCTTCCAAAATGGCCTTCACAGAGTCCTCTATGTAGGGCCACGCCAGTAACACAAGAGGGCCCTGCATGATATCATTCCATGATGCCTGGATTTGAAGCAAAGAAAGAAGTCCAGTATCCCAAGGTCAGGGTGCCACGTGAAGGTAAACACTGAGCTGGGTGCTTCCTGCATCAGCATCCAGGCTACTGAGGCCTTAACAGGCAGTGGTGGTTTTGTCTTCAGTGCTGCTTTTAATTTAACTGGTGCTGGATGAGAGCTTCACTCCAGCATAAGGCATAGGATATTCCAGTCTTGAACCCATGACAGAAGGTGGTGCTGAGACCAGAGAAGCAAAGTGAGCCTGGGGTCATGTGTAGGAGGACCTAAACACAGAGTCTGGTTTTAATTCCCTGAATTGGCCCACTGGAGTATCAGGATGCAGGCATCAAGAAGCTAGATGAGCCTGGAGCCCCACATGTTTCTCCCTTCCAGCATAAGAAGTGAAGGCAGAGCAAAACATACATTGCTTTATTGAGAGTGTCTGGCGCAGACATACAAGACACTAGAGTTGCGCGTTGCTCTTCAGTACGATTGATGGGCACAGGATGCACCTTCTGAAAATCCTTATGGGGCTCTGGGTCTGACATGGTCCCAATAAGGGGCCAAAGACTCCCAGGACAAGGAAAGGGATATCCTCACTAAACTATCCTAAATGATTAACTATTTATAAGAAAATCTTAAACTAGGCTAAGGGAAGGTCTAGTCTGTGGACATGCAGATGCATTCCATTTGCTCTCTGTGATGATAGGGGATGTACTCCCTTATACAGAATAGGACGATGAAGTCACCTTTTCATGAGATCTCTATCATTCCCAATAGTCACGGCTTTTCAAGGTTGTTCTGCAGTTTGACTCCAGGAGCATCATATCCCAGAAATGGTAATGCATGGAGGTCCTTGAAGAAGAATGTATTTAATCCTAAATTATTGATATGTACTCTCAACATTAAAATAATCTTAATTAAATTTCTGTCTGGGGTATATGTCAAAGGGAAGATGTTCAAAGGCAGAAAGAGCAATTAGATGCCTCACTCCCAATGAAAGTCAACGAGAGTAGGTTGCCTAATACGTTTGAAAATCTACCCCTAAATATATACTGGTAAGTATAAAAAACCTCATACATCTCTACATATATTTCAGTATAGTTGTATCCAAATTCCAAACAATATGTGGCATCTATACCCCAATAATATACTGTAACAGCAAAAATGTGCACACATTCTGTATACTTTTTCTACTTATACTACTACATTTTTAAGGATCCAGTCTCACTATCCTGAGGAAAGTAAAAGGCTTGTTATGGAGTATCAGATGTAAGTACATTAATAATATGCACAGAGAAAAAAGAATTTTACAGGAACTATTTAACATTCGCCAGCACCTGAAAGATTAATCACATACTGCCTCTTACTGGTAAGAAATTGAGAAGACTTCATAATAATGCACCAGAAAATGCTAAAAGCACAGTGTTTCTGTAACTTGGAGAGAAAAAGAAAGTTTCAGATTGATAGGTCAAACAAACGTCAAATGTGATGAGTCAAGATGAAGGAATAGAGATGAGGATAACACTGGAAAAGCAGATGAGCGAGCAGGGGAGTGGATGGCTATCAGGTCAGAGAAACAGGGTGGAAAGAGTTCACATAGAGTTTTGAAAACCAGCAGGTCATTTTTTAATTGGATTCAGATATGGATAGGAAGGTGATGGGGTTGATATAGTCTAATTTCCTGAAGGAAGAAAGCAGTCATGGCATGGTATTCTGGACTCCTTGAAGTTTATAAGATAGTGATTCAGGAAAACTATAAAAGGCAGAAATGCAATAGTCAAGATGTGAAGTGATAAAAGCATGAATAAGGATTTCAGCAGAGAACAGGGTCAAGATAAGGACAAATTCTTGCAATGTTCCAGAAGGGGTAATGGACAGGCTTATTTATAGATAAGGGAGTTATGGGAGACAAAAGTAAGTTCAGGGTCAAAGCTGACATCAGGCAAGATTAAGAAGTAGAACTAACATCTGAGTTAACCCTATTGAGACAGTGGGTCTATATACGTATCTGACTAAAGATTTATTTGGCTCACCAAATGGAAAATGCCAGTGTTTTAAGGGTTAGGGAGAATGATAGCAGAATTGGACACATGGGACATCAAACGGCTAGATTCATCCAAGTTGTCTGCAGGATGCCACTGTGATGGGTTGGATCACAGAACCCCCCTTGGGAGCTGCCAACTGATGTGCCAAGACTACTTCTCTCCCCGCTTTCCTGCCCTGTCAGCTTAGGACTTCAGTGCCCTGCCTGGTTTGAGCCAGACTCGCTAGCCTGCTGCAAACCCAGACCCAGGTCTGAATCACGTCCCCTAACAGCTGTAGGCTTACCTGAAAGCAGCTTACAGAGGTGTTCTTGTCTTTAACACTCAGATGCCCAATTCCCAATGGGGTTTAAACCCAAATAAATCCGGCTTACCCTGTATAAAGCTTATGCAGGGTAAACTCATAAATTGTTCGCCCTCTATAACACTGATAGAGAGATATGCACAGCTGTTTGCCCACCCAGGTATTAACACATACTTTGGGTTAATTAATAAGTAAAAAGTGATTTTATTAAATACAGAAAGTAGGATTTAAGTGGTTCCAAGTAGTGACAGACAGAACAAAGTGAATTACAAAGTAAAATAAAATAAAACACGCAAATCTAAACCTAATACAGTAATACAACTGAATACAGGTAAAATCTCACCCTTAGAGATGTTTCAATAAGTTTCTTTTCTCAGAATGGACACCTTCCTAGCCTGGGCACAATCCTTTCCCCTGATACAGCTCTTGTGTCAGCTCAGGTGGTAGCTAGGGGATTCCTCATGATGGCTCCCCTTTTGTTCTGTTCCACCCACTTGTATATCTTTTGCATAAGGCGGGAATCCTTTGTTCCTTTGGGTTCCCACCCCTCCTCACTGGAAAAGCACCAGGTTAAAGATGGATTCCAGTTCAGGTGACATGATCACATGTCACTGTAAGACCCCAAACCTTCATTTCTCCCAGCCTGACTCACAGGAAGGCTTGCCTGCAAACAGGGCCATCCACACAGGGCTGCCCAGAGGATTCAGGGGGCCCGGGGCAAAGCAATTTCGGGGGCCCCTTCCATAAATAAAAGTTGCAATACTATAGAATACTATATTCTCGTGGGGGTCCCTGTGGGGCCTGGGGCAAATTGCCCCACTTGCCTCCCCCTCTGGGCGGCCCTGCATCCACAGTCAATTGTCCTGGTTGCTGGGAGCCATCAAGATTCCAAACCACCATTAATTGCCCACACTTTGCATAATTATAATAGGCCCTCAGAGTTATATTTCATATTTCTAGTTTTAGATACAAGAGTGATACATTTATAGAAATAGGATGAATACACTCAGTAGATTATAAGCTCTGTAATGATACCTTACAAGAGACCTTTTGCATGAAGCATATTCCAGTTACATTATATTCACTCATTAGCATTTTTATAAAATCATATAGACTGCAACGTCACAGGTATTCCTTATACCTCCATAGGCCATGGGAGGTTTAAACCCCAAGGGCCCAGGGAGATGATATTACAGTTCCCTCAAGGTTTCTGTTAGGCAAAGGCAGCTTCAAATTGCTATCAGGGCTCTGCCATCTGAGGCTTCTCAAGTAACGTGCCAACTCACTGCATTCCCCAGCCACCCTGACCAGTCACCATTCCTGGAGACTGCCACCCATAACCATAGAACCATAAGAAGACAGTGCTGGAGACAGCAACTTTTTGCTTGAGAAATGTATGTCAAATCTGACTTTTCTCACACATGCAAATACTCCCATTGCAGTCAGTTTGACTTTACACATGCAATCAGGAAAGAGGCTGCAGGGAGCAGCCAATCAGGGCCCAGCACTCCTGTATAAAAAGAGCTGCTGGGCCAGCGTGAGTTCAGTCTGTTGGCACAGAATGGGAGAGCAAGAGGTGCTCCTGGCTGGCTGCAGTGGCTGAACAGATCAGTTGTTGGTAAGGACTGGGGGAGCATGAGAATAGCTTCTGGGGGGCTGCTGGAACTAAGCAGGTAGTTATTGGTAGGGACCAGGGGAGTGAGGAAGAAGTTCCTGGTTGGCTGCTGGGGCTAAAGCAAGCAGTTACTGGGGGAAGAGGAAGGAGCTGCTGGGACTCAACTAAGATGGGCTATGGGGAAGTGGCCCAGGGAAACGTAGAGCAGCAATTAGTAAAGGGATATAGCATGTGGCTGCTACTTAGAGGGTCCCTGGGTTGGGGCCTGGAGCAATGGGTGGGACCAGGTCCTCCCCCCACCAGCCACTTGGGGGAAGTGGATACACCCTAAGGAAGGGAATTAGAACTGTGGGAGCCCAGGGAAGGGGGCTGCACTGGGACTGACTCAGCAGGGAGCTGTGTTCAGAGAACTGAGCCCAAGAGGGGTGGCTCAGAGGAAAGCCGGGGTCACTGAGGACTCAAGTAAAGGCAAGGGGTTCCCAGGGAAGAAGCCCTCTGGGTGCTGCTCAGTACCTGCGTAGGAATCTTGCAAACTAGCTGGACCAATCGAGGGTACTGTAATGGGCCCTGTTGGACTGGTTAAAGACTGAGTCCAGGAAGGGCTACAAGAAGATGCACGACCTGAGGGGGTACTGCAATAGGCCCCTGTTGGACTAATTAAGGGCCTCAGCCCAGGGAGGTCCTGTATGTTGATGCCAACGGAGAGAATACTGCTACAGGCCCTGTTGGACTGTTAGAAGACTGAGCCCAGGGAGGGCTGCAGGACATTTTGGACTGTACACTGGAAGGGGTTTGTTTGTTTCGCATATGGACTGTGTGTGACTTGGCTGGAGGGCTGAGTCACTGAAGACCTGCCTGACAAGCGCAGCAGCTGACCCGGGGCACTGTGAGCAGAGAAAAAACTGCAGGCACGCGCACACTTGACCAAAGGGCGCTTGCATGAGGTGAGTGTATCCCATTACAGATATTTTATGGGGGGGGGGGGGGGAATAGCTATCTGTAGCTTCTCTATCTTCTTTTCATACCTGCCAATTGTCCCCACCTGCTCTCTTCCTGCTCTTTTGAGAACTCCAGTATTTTTCACTGTAACTAGTCAAAAATGTATTGAATATTTGATTTTTGTAATCTGCTTCTTAGCCACTAGCAATAATGGTTCAGATATCACTATGACACACACTAATAGCACATTTTGTTTTATGTGGAATTTTTGAGTAGTAATGTTTTAGGCTTTGGCACCACCAAGAGTCAATTTTGCTTACTACCGCATTTAATTGCTAGATAGACTCAGATGTTCTAATGAAATCCAAAGCTGTCTGCTTTTTGTGTAACCCTCAAAGTCTCTCTTTAGAGATTCATGTGAAAGAAAAAATAGTTTTGGTTTTGAATTGGTAGTGCCCCTGGAAAAACAATTATTTTGGAAGTAGATGCTACTGCTGTATCATTTGTCTTTGTAAAACTTGAAGAATAAGATGAAAACTACAGCTTGAGATATTTCATCAACTGTATTTTTGTCATACACATCTGATTAAACACTGAACAAAAAAAGCAGTGTGACTGATACAGCTAAATCATACAGGTAATTCATTAACAACTTTGAATTATAAACTAAATATACAACCTGAAGAAGCACCAGTCAACAGAAAACCGTCCCTTATTTTTGAAATGCAATGTTGGTAACCCTAGTGTTTACTAATGAAATAACTTTACTTAGCATGTGCCATATGTGTCACAGTTTGATAGCTAAATGATAACAAGAGGTTGTGCAAATGTTTGACAGTAAAATATACACAGAGAACATGCAGTAGATGGATTTTCAAAAGTGACTAGTGATTTTTGGGTGCTTCAGTTTTTCGGGGTGCTGCTTGAGACACTTTAAAAGGGCCTGATTTTCAGAAAATGCTGAGCACCAAGTGCATGATTTTACAAAAATGTAGGCTTATGCCCAGAATAGAGCAGTGATATTCAGACTGGTCTGAGTTAACAGGCTATTGTTTCTTTGGCTATCGCTGTAGAGATTAATTATATGGATTCAAAGAAATTTGGACTGCATTTCTAGATATATTTGGATTAAAAATATTTAGACTGCTCAAAGAACACACTTCCATTCCTTCTAACCCCTCCTCCTTTTCCATCCCTCTTTGGTCCCCTGTTTTTCCTATTTATATATGTTTTTGCCTATTTGATTACTGTAACCCCCACTGTAACTATGTATTTGTAGTATTGTCTAGTTTTGTACTGTCTGGTCTTGCAGCTTTGAGTTGTAAAACTGCATAAGTCTTCTGGGGATCCCATGAAGCATATGGTTCTTGGAAACATATACAAGCTGCAAGTCATCCACCTTTTTGTATTTTTCACTTAATTTTTTTTTTTTTATAAAAGACAGTCACAAAAGAGCTGCTCAGCACTCACTCTAGAGAAAATCTGGATCCTTTAAGATTTCTCCAGTTTGGCTCCCAAAATTTGAGGTATGCAAAATCACAAAACTCTAGGCTTGTATTTCTGTTCAGGATCAGTATCTAAGGCTGGTAAAATAAGACTGTTCTTCAACAGTGGCACCCATTTCCATTAACTACTGATCAGGACAAACTAAGGCCTAAATCCTGCAGTGAGCTCCATGTAGGTGAATCTTTGCATCCAAAAAGATCTCATTCCAGGATCAGGATCTAAAAAGTGACCAAGTGTTTTACCTGAAGTCAGACAGCAGCATTCACCTGTCCTGAAAAATTAATTACTTTACTGAACATTTTCTCTACAAACCAAAATCCAGATGGAAAAACTTCCTGATACTAAACAAATAAGCAGAGTAAGAAGTCCCTTGTCTTGACTTTATTTTGCAAAATGGTACTTGAACTATGTATTACCCCTTTTGACCCATGCTGTTAGCCAATATATGTGGTCTTGAGAGTTGTTTCCGTTAACAAGAGAAATTAGTTAAACAGGACTGTATCAAAGAAATACCTCTAGTTACAAAGAACGTACACAAGGTCCTGTTTCCCTGAACACAGCAGAAATCAAACAAGAGACAGTTTCCACGCTCAATACTCCAAGACTCTTTCGACCCATCACTCTACCAAAAAGCTCTCGCTTTCTTTGCTTTCTCTCAGGACCATGTTTGCTGTGCCTATCTTGCTGCTTTCTGCCTCCCTACAGCTTCTTCTGATCCACAGCCCCATGCATTTTCAGTCAGATACCAACAAAACTATTTCACCCACATAGCTCAGTTTCTGACTGGTATTGTATGTGGTTTGTGTTTTCCATGGGGGCTCCTATTGTTTCAGCTATCTTACTCCAAAAAGAAGCTTAAGTGCTTCTTACGTTTATCCTGAACGAAAGGTGGCACTCACACCCGCCAGCTCCAATAAGGTTTTTGACTGCAGTTAAGGGTCAGACACTTCTTCTGGTAGCCACTGAAATCTTTGCCAAAAATATGCATGAATAGTTCCCTAAAATTAAGGGCTGCTGTACTGTTTACACTCAGACATCTCTAATGGGTGAGCCGGCAATAAATTCAGTAACAGTAGCTCCCTGCATGCCATAGAATAAATTGGATTTATAATATATGGTACACTGCCATTATGTTCTGCAGGAAATTCCTGGCAGCATGGTTAAAAAAAGACACACTAAAGGTGTGATTTTATTTTATTTTATTTTTTTTCATATACACTAAAGCCCCTTTATATCACTCTGGCAATGTAAAGGGGCTTATGTGAGTGCAATGTAATTTATTTCATGTTAAGGTCTGTTTACCCTGCTATCCGTGACTATTTGTATGTTAAAGTATTCTGCTCTGAAAAGGATATACCAAGAATTCTGCTTGCCTTTAACATTTCAACACTGTCAACTCTGAAGAACAGTCAGTCAAGGAAAAGCAAAGGGACAGTGTGATACTCAAACACATGCTTGAAAATAAATACATAGTAATATGTCTAATTTTAGGCCTGCTAGCGTTGATAGCAACTCTTTAAACATATTCTGATGTGAACCAATTGGCATAATTTCTTCCTGTGACATTTTCTTCTCTCATAAGTGCCACAAAACACTATTTATCATCCTGACTACAGAGCTAAATGAACAAGTACCCTGATAGATCAGGACATACCAGTACTAAAAAGTCACATTGCAAGCCACCTTCTCATTAGATTTTAAAGTCCACAGGATGATTAATAGAACAAAATAATGCAGAAAAATGTTAAATTACTGTTCTACTTGAAAATCCTTTTATCTGATCGATACGTGATCTACTACACCTTAATGGTGATCACATAAAAGTTGTCTTTTGTTTTGTTTGTTGTTTCTCACTGGATTGCTTTTCTATATACTGATTTATTCACTTCAGACTTCACAATGAGCTGCATTCACATAAAAGTTCTTTTCTATAATTCAAGCATGCTCACTCAGCAATTTTTTTTTTTTTTTAAACCTTCACTCAATGCCTTTTAAGCACCACTAATATGATGGAAGTCTTCCACTTGAAATTTGGTATGTTTTCCCTTGTGTCTTAATATAATGGATTTTAAATAGATATTTCCTGTAGATACTATTGTATTTCTGAACTCTGACACAAATCAGTATTTTTAAACACTGTGGACAAAAGGATAAACAATCAGGGCCAAACCCTTAAGGGAAAAAAAGACAGAAAACTAAAAATGTATGTAGTTAGACTAAAGAAAACATTTTAAAAGTATAATGAATTACCCCACTATTATTTCAAGTCGGAGACAAATTCTTATGATTGAACTCCTAGGGCTAAATGCTGTACATACTCCACTTCCTGAGATGCAGCCCAAAAAGATTGATGGGAGGTAAAGATGCAGTTATGTTATGTTTGCACCCTATGAATTCTAGGCTGCTAGAGGGCTGAAACAGCAGCCCATAGCCTAGGCATAGTAGCCCAGAACCCCTGGAGCACTTGATGTTATGGGCATGTTCCTTCTGCCACTGATATGCCCCCTACACCAGGGCTTGAGAGTAGGGTGAGGTGAGGGATATTTACACAGGATCTGCACTACCCTTGCACTGGAGAAATTTGCCCCAAGCCTCTTGCAGCTCCTATATAGCCCCTATGAGCTGCCAGAGTAGTGTATGGGGGCTGGAATAGTAGTCAAAGTCAGCCCCCTAATATTAAGAGAGGTCTCACCTGATAGACAGAATAAGGAGCCTCTTTAATGCAATATCATTCATGGCAATTCCTGAAATCCAAATTCAAGGGAGGAATCCTGCAAATTCTTATTCAAGAGAGTAGCCTTACACATGCGAGCAATCTCACTTAAGTCAATGGAATGTCTTGTGAGTAAGAGTTTGCAAGATCAGCCCCAAAAGAAAAAAAACATACATTGCTCTTCTGTCACATTACAACAGAACCTTGTTTCAACATATGTGAACTGAGTGAGCCTTTATCTTTTAAAAGTAAGAATTCACACTGCTATTACAAAACCTGCAAACAATTTAAAAAGTGAGAACAGCATCATCATGCAGTATAATTGTCCCTCACTCAAAAGCAGCAAGACGTTCTTTTAAAGTCTTCAGATGTAACTCAATGATAAATTACAAAAATAAGAACACTAACTAAAGAAAATAAGATCAGCGAAAATAAGTAGAGTTATTTCTCATGAATGGAATTTTAAGTAAACTGAAAAAATTTAAGCTGTAAAATTTTGTTTTGTTTTGTTTTTTGGAATAAGGTACATTCAACTATCTGCTTTGGCCTCCTTAAGTATTTAATCATTTGAAATGCATACTTAAAATGACCTGGAAAGATTAAGATGCCAGAGCACCTTATGTATCTTTCTGAAATAAATATTTTGAATTTAAAAAAAAAAATCCTACCCGCCGGTAACTCTGCCATTATTTCAAATGCCCGGTGCATGTTTCGCCGACAGATATCCACTGGATCATTCAAGAGCTGGGACAGGGCAGGAATGACTCCATTTTCTATAAAGCCATCCCTACAAACAGAAAGCTGGGTTTATGGGAGATTTAATTAGGTAAAATAAAACTCATAAATCCTACCAATGTGTAATAATCTCACTGACATTCTATTCTAAATCTTAACACACTCCAGCAATCTTGATGAAACTTGGAAACTGCTGCTGAATATTCTTCACTGAAACTTGAGCTACCATCTCCACTTCCCAGTATCATCCAGTAAACTCTGGTGAATATACTTGCCTGCCAACATTATGAGTAGCCATTATATAAAGGACTTCAGTTGTTTTTTCTCGAACAGTGCTATCTTGGTCTAGAAGCAAATATTTCAGGTTATCCAGGAATCCTAAGAGACAGAATAGATTAATTTTTTTAACATTTCTTTACTTATTAAAATAGCAATGATTGGGTCAAACTCTGGCACTGACACATCAAGAAAGAAAGTGACTTCCACAGTTGAAAACTTACCACCAAAAATGCGATGCCATGAATCTCCCAGTATTGAAATTTCACAACTGTAGTGTATGAGTTATAGCTGTAATATGCTTAACTCAGCTAACATCACCAAGGGCATGATTCAAAACCCAGTGAAGACAATGGAAAGATTTTTGTTAACTTCAGTGGGCACTGGATCAGGCCATAAGCAATTAGGCTGTTGTGTTCTGTACTAGCTAAGGTCCTAATCCTGCAAATACTTATGCATTTGCTTAACTCTATGCTTGTAAGTAGCCCCACTAAGACAGGGGCTCAAGTTCTCAAAATTTTTTGCTGGACCTCTTTTGAAAATATTTCAGGCTGTGATGACCAAACCCCCCACCCTTTCCAATACCATTCCACTGATGGGCAGCAGGTATCATAGGCTGGGCCTCTCCAAACAGCCAGGCCCACGCTCCACAGCTCCCCCTGTGCGGTGGCCCCGGGGCTGGGGCTGTGCCATCCATCGTCCTGGAACTATGGGGCTAGGGCCACGCTGCCTGGGACGGGAGCCGTGTCTCCCAGCACTCTGGAGCCGGCAGCCATGGGGGGGAGGGGTGTAGAAGGGGCAGGGTGGGGATGGGGCTGGGGGCTAGCCGGCAGTTCACGCACCGCCAGGGCTGGCGCAACCCATTAGGCGACCTAGGCGGTTGCCTAGGGCGCTACAATTTGGTGGGTGGTGACCATGGCGGTATTTCGGCAGCGGGACCTTCCGCCGCCTCTGTGAGGGGCGGCATTTCAGGGCGGGCCTTCCGCCACCTAGGGCGGCAGAAAAGCTGGCGGCGCTCCTGCGCACCGCCCATGATTCCACCATTACTTCTGCACTGCTGCTAGCGGTGGCACAGCCTTCAGAGCTGGCTGCCCAACCAGCAGTTATTCTCTCGGGACCCCCAGTTTGAGAAACACTGCACTAAAGTCAATGGAGCTACTTATGACTAAAACTAAGAACATATAAGTTTGCAGGATTGGAGCCTAAACTGTTTGGACGTTTTTCAAGGGTAGCCCCAAGCAGCGGTTATGTGAAGAAGAAGAAATGAACTTGATTTCCTTACTTGACCATACATTTACTAGGCTATTATTGGCTGGGGGTGGAGGACAGGCAGTACACCTGGTAGCAAGGGCAGAGTATGAGTCTTATATTATTACCTTTGCAACTGTAGTTCAGATTAAAAAATAACTTGACAGGTTCCAAATGGGATGACCACTATTCCTGGGTAGAGGAAATATCACCAATGGAAGGACTTCAAGGCTAGCAATGGGGGAGGGAAAGCTCAATGGTTTGAGCATTGGCCTGCTAAACCCAGGGTTGTGAGTTCAATCCTTGAGGGGGTGATTTGGGAATTGGTTCTGCTTTGAGCAGGGGGTTGGACTAGATGACCTCCTGAGGTCCCTTCCAACCCTAATAATCTATGATTCTATGAATGGAGATTAGAATGGTGGCACAGCTGAAGCAAATTCCTTCTTTAGTTTAAGTTAAACTAGCTATAGGTATGCAGCACCCAGAATGCAAAAAAAAAAAAAATGCATAAGAGACTGAATTCAATGGAGCTGTGCTAGAGCTGAGTTGGGGTTTGTTTGGGTTTTTTTTAATGACTGTTTGCAGTAGGAGATCATTTAACCTGCCCACACCGGGGGAAAATATTGATCCAAATCTTGGGAAAACAGAGGTGATAAGATACAATGCAGATGACTCTCTTATAATATTCATAGTTTTGTAAGCCTGACAAATATTTTATTCCATATTATTTAAAGGTTCATCAGAGCATAGACCCTGATCCTGCAATGTGAACTGATGGTTTGGACCATTACACCTGTGCAGAATGCCAATGAGGTCAACAGGACTCCACATGGATGTAAATGTCAGCACTATCTGATCCATGGGGGTGGTTTTCCATGAGTGGACTCTTATGCCTCTGCAAAGCCCCCGTGAAGTCAGTAGATTTACACATGGGTGTAAGTGTCCAACTGCGCAGAAGAGCCTGGATGCTCGGACTCTTGGAACAACAGTTCCACCCTCAGACACAGTGTAGGAAGAAAGTTAAGCAGAGATCCCCTGCACATAAAATCTAATTAATGGATAGGGAAAGTCTTTTTCTCTTGGACTATTTACAACTTTTTAAAAACATTTGCTAAACCAGGGAATGTGAGGCATGATGTTCCTTGTATTTCTGAGGTAAAAAACAAGCAGGAATAAAATGAAAACCTTTACAGGGCTTTTGTACATCCTAAAGAAACAAACAAAACCACTTTTCCCCTTTCCCAGAGCCCGGTATTCTGGAAATCTGTGGCATCAGAGATCACTTACCTAGTTTTATTGCTTGGTAGACATTCTCTGGATCATGCACCAGATCACATAGGGCCATCAATGCCCTCTGCCGGGTGAGCAGCTCAGGGGACTGTAACTCCTCATTCAGCTTAGGTAGGGCCCTCGCCCCAAAAGCAATGGGGGCTTTAGTGGGGTCAATGTCGGGGGGCAGTTTGGCTGAGATACGAGCATGTGCCATCCCTAGGTACTATGGGATGGAGTCCCTCTATTCGCTAAAGACACCCCAAAAATCACTTTCCCAGAGGGGGTGGCTAAAGTACCCCAGGAAGCAGGAACTCCTGCTTTCAAGACGCACTGAGCCCCCAGCAGAGCTACTCTGGGAAGGAGTCAAACTATGGTGAGCGTAGGACAGAGGATGGGGGGGAGGGAGGGACGCGGGCCCCCAGTTTATTTCTGTCTCTGTCGAATTCTGCTGCGCTGACTCGGCTGGACGGTTTGGTTCTGACTGTTGTGAAGCCAAAAAACGGAAGCAAGACCCCCACCGGGGCCGGTTTACAATGGGGTAGCTGGGGGAAGGGGGCTTCTTCCCGCCCCCCAGAAACGTTAAAAACGGCTCCTCTGACCGAACTACGGGGGCGGGGTCGTTTTCAGGGAACCCCCCGAAGCCATTTGTTCGGTCTGAAGTTTCAAAACAACAACTCGTAAGGGTCTGTCCTGTTTAAAAAAAAATCCCAACCCGAACGGAGCCAAGTGGGCAGCCCCCACCGGGCCCCGCTCCTCGGCCCCCTGCGCCTCGCCTGGCCCTGCTCACAATCACTAGGGCCCGGGCCGGCGCTGGTTGCTAAGCAGCGGAGACGCTCTATGTGTGCGCCGGGTTCTGTGAATAGGTAACTGCGGGGCCTGCCACTGCAGGCTACCGGCTTGCGCAAACAGCGCCGCTAAGGCATTCTCCGCTTGTTGCGAAGCAGGGCCAGCGCCAGTGACGTAGTTGGTGAATAGGAAGCTGGGGCCGTTATTAGCGTTGGGAAGGGCACTGAGGAGAGAAGTGATCGAACCATCGAGCTGGGGAGGCGATGTCCCTACAGGAGGGACGGGAAGAGAGAGACTCTTCTTAGGAGGGGTGAGCCCCCCCTTCTTAGGGCCCCGCTGACAATCCCCGATGCGGGGAGGATGTGAGCCCCGGTGAGGAGAGTGTTTATAAATCTCCCTCTGGGGAAAGGGGAGACGCCCCACAACCTGCCCCATTGGGGGTGGGGGGGGCATTAACTATCTCCAGGGGGGGGCACCTGTATGGTTTTGCGTGGCTCATTTAAACCCTCCCTTATCAGTGTTTGAAATCTGCCTTCTTCAAATGAGAGCCATGGAGAGGCCCTCGACTAGGATTGTTGGTCTGCTGGTCACTCCCTTTACACACCCTGCCCAGGGTCCCTGGGCCAAATCCTGCCCACAGCTATACTCCCTGCATCCCACTGACATCGCTGGGGCTGCATGGGGTGTAACTGAGGCCAGAATTTGGCCGCCTATCTATCTATCTATCTATCCATCCAGGGGCAGATGTACACAGTATCCCAATGTTTATGACGATACAATTAAATCATTGGTGGAGAAAAGCCAGCACCAGGGTTCACTCTGAGTGAAATGGGAGCGTAGCCTGTATAAAGATTCAAGAATTGGGCCCAAGGATGGGAGGAGAGAAGAAGGAGGTTTGGGGAGGCCAATACAAAATAATTTTGTTTAGGCTGGTAATAAAAAGAAGGAGGTGCATTATTTACCTGTACCTATTATTTATAGGTAATAATATTGAACTTGAATGATTTCAGACAGTCAGAATGCAGGGATATTGCACAGTGACTGACATATAACTGTATGCTTATGTCTCTTTTATGCCTCTTTCTGCACTCTAGCTGAGGAGTTCAGGTTTCCATAATTACTGTAAGATTATTTCTCAATAGCTGTGTGATATGCACATCCCTGTTTTCTGACCATATATGCAGCACGACTATTATCCAAGTGTCTCCTGCAGGCTTAAAGAACTGTACAAACTGTTGGTTATATTTCTGAAGTGGCTGCCACTCACTCGCTTGCTGCATGACTTTGGGCAGATCAGTTAACTTCTCCTTGATTCAATTTCCCGGTCTGCAAAATTAGGATAATAATAATCAACTTTATAAAGTGCTTTGAGGTCCTCAAATGAAAGGTGATATATTTAAATGCAGAATACTGTTATGATTTTGGGGGAAATCTGCCAGAATGCTAAAGACCAAACTATATTAAAAAACCTTGATTTATAATAAGGCAACACTTTTTAATGGACCCATTTGCAGACTATTATTTCTGTAGAAAACAAAATATTTAAAATTATTCTAATATTGACCAAGAGAAAGGCATTGTTTAGTAATTTGATAATGGGACTGGGCAATAGGCACTCCTGAATCCTAATCTTAGCTCTGCCTCTAATTCTTTCTCTAGCCTTGGAAAGTCCTTTAGCTGCTGTCTCAGTTTCTCCATTTGTAAAGTGGATTAATATTAATAACACCGAACTGTTTTAAATATTACAGTAGATGGGTATTTTTTGTGAAGTGCCTTGAACATGAAAACAACAATTTAATTGTTAAATGTTATTGGTTCAAGAAAGCCAAAATAAGAGTATCTAGCCTGGTTCATGTTATTTGATTTAGAGTTCTACTCTTACAGGGTGAAAGGACAGATCTGCATTAAAATTGGTATCACAAAGGCACAAACAAGCTCAATATTCTGTGATTTCCTAATAAAAAGAACAATACAAAGGAAGGCTCAGCAGATGGTTGAAGACATTTTAATCCCTCTGTATGTGAAGAAGTAAAAGTGGATATTGTCTCAGATCAAATATGCATAACAGAAGAACTTGTGTAAGATTATTTGATTTAACAAACAGTGCATACATCATACTAAATCCCCATGCTTCATAGAGATGGCACAGTCCTGTGTTTGCCTTCCTCCTACAGGTAGTTCCATTGAAATCAACGGAACACCTCTTATGAATAGTAAGTAAGGTTTATGACCTGCTCCTTCTTCTCCCATTTAAATTAATGATAGCTTTGCTATTGACTTCAATTGGAGCAGAATAGGGTCTCTTGCCTTTTAGTTGAAAAGTATATGTTTAATTTATTTAATTATGTTAAAGCTTTTGCACCTAAAGCAATTAGTGAAATGGTTTCTCAGCATGCAGTCTTTTAAGAGAGGAGGAAATTTCAGGCATATTAAAAAAAGAGAAAAAAATCTTAGTATTTCACATCAAACTTATGCTTCTAGGGGACTTTGAATCCCTGAAGGTGTGAAATGGCTGTATTAGTGGCCTCGGGGCCTTATGAAAACCACACCATGTGGTGCTGGGCAAACCTAAGATATGTAGTAACCATTATTTTGATGCACTGGTTTGTCAACATCCCTCCTGACACATTTTATTGTATGTCACAGAAATAAAACACATAGCGGAGAAAAAAACTTTGGTGGAGCCAAATGCTTGAAAAAGATCCAACTATTGTTTTAAAATAGCTGAGAGTTGGAGCCTATAAATTAGAGACTGAAAAGGGCACAATTATGTGGGAATGCTAGTTAATCTCTCTATAATAAGGTTGATATAAAAACAAAAACATTTTTAAACGATTGAAAGTAAATATAAAATTATGCTTTCCATTAGACATACACTGCTTTGGCTGCTGTTCTCCACCTATGCAGGGTTTTGGCCGTATGTCTTTACTTTATGCATAATCTACTAGTCATACCCTCATTTCTGGGCCATGCCCACATTTCTTCCTCCACATTACTTTCCAGAGACCCACCACAGATATGACATCTGGATTATATGAGGATTATTTCCTCTGTACATTGTTTCCACTTGGTAGACCCTTACACATACACATAAGTGGCCTCAAGACTTGCCTCTGTTTTTCAGTACCAGCCCATTAATGTTTATGGCATAGGATTATGTGGAAGTTTAAAATTTGATACCTTGGTAGGCAGGAAGCATATGTCACTGCAATGCTGATTACCTCAGTCTCAGGGTGCTTTGGGTTCTCACTGAGGCAACCGTGACATGTTCTGGCATCAGGGAAAATCAACTGTTTGTGCAGCTTGTGCTACAAAAAAGGTTACTTCCCCACTCTTCACAAAGCAGTTAAATATTCATACCCATGAGCTAATTTTCATTATGTTTGTGCAACAGCTATAATAATCAGAGTTCTTAGACAGGATTTTACAAAGACAACGGTAGGGGTCAGTCAGATCAGTAGGATTAACATCAGACAAAGGAATAGATGCTGGCTTGTCTGTCATTGAAATCCACAGTGGCAAACTTTGTTACTGTTAAAATGATCTTCAAGAAAACATACTTATTTTCTTAATCTCAGAATTTGGGAGCAAATTGTCCAGTAAACCAGCTAGGCCCATGTTGTGGGTTAGAAACTCATTGAGTGTGCACTTGTGGAGTTTCCTCTTACTTCCACTGGGATGTGGGCTCTTCCATTTGCAGAATGGGAAGAGGGTGTCCTGAATAACCTGCAGACCTCCCAATATCCACAGGAAACCAGGCCATCCCTACAAAGGACCTGTGCCTCCACTCTGCCTTCTCTCCTACCTCCTTGGTCCTTTGGCAGGAACCATGCTGTCCTGGGCTTCTCCAGAGGCCATTAGCTTTGAAAAACTCCTTCAGGAGTAACAGGGGCAGCATTAATTTATTCTAATTTTCTGAAGGATGTTGGAGAGAAAGATGGAGAATAGCTGGCCTGCCAGACCCAAATTCCCTCTCCATTCATAGTCTGTTTTACATAGAATACTGATAAAGATGTTTCTATAGCACTGATGGAAATGGGGGATGAGGCAATGAAAGCAGCATGTCCCTTTTCTTTCTCTATGACCAGGTCCCCTCCAACCCTGTAGGCAGAGGGAATGATTTGGGCCTTAATACAGACCTCTGGTCATAGCCAGCTTTAAAGTTTTCTTATTTTCCTTAGTGGTTTTTGACAGCTTTGTATTTCTTAAATCATTATCCATGCTCCCTCATTGTACAGTACAGTTTATTGATTTACTTGCTGGGAGAATGGGACCGAAGCATGAGAAAAGTAAATATACTGGTTACTAACCAAGACAACCAGGTAATTTAAATTGGTTACCTTGGTCTCTACTGCACTTTGGATTCATTGAGAGTGGTATTGATTTTTATAGTTTTGTGAAAGGGCTCTAGGAGACCAGCAGTGACTCAGCCTGTGTACACAGGGCAATTGTTTACATGATTAGGATGTTCTAGAACAGAATAGAGGGAGATTAAGGAAGCAGCTCATATGGTGAGACTGTCACCCAGGCATTAAAGTTTTTGTTCTGATTTAAAATTATTAATTTAAAATGTGAAAACTGGCTAAAATCGATCCCCATTAGCCACAAAGGCGTCTTATATGTAAAGGTCCAAATCCTTTATAGATTCCAAGGCTAGAAGGGACCATTGTGATCAGGTAGTCTGACCCTCCTGTATAACACTGGCCATAGAATTTCCCCCAAATAATTCCTAGAATAGATCTTTTGGAAAAACAACCAGTCTTGATTTAAAAATTGACAGTGATGGAGAATCCCCCATGACCCTTGGTAAATTGATCTCACCTTGTGCACACATAGATAGGCTAATTTACTTCCCTAGGACTATTCACATGAGTAAAACAAGCTGGATTTAGTCCAGGGGCTGTAGAATTGATAACATTCCAGCTTCTCTGGATGATCTATTGATAGCAAACCCTGGTCTCTTGTTTGTTTTTGCAATATGCTTATGTTCACATGAATGACTAAAAATATTTAAAAGTAACTGCACACAATAGAGAACAAAGCACTGGTTCTAGGTAGCAGATTAGGAATTTCAGCTGTTTAATATTCATTGTGCATTGTCGTTTTTTAATTTTTCATTGTACATTCATGTATTGTTTTGTAAGGTACTGATCCAAGTGGGATTGCCCCTTAAGACTTTGCTCCAGGACTGCCAGGCTGGACTCCAGGACTGACCAATAGAATGTGAGAGGTTTCTTTTATTCACAGTTTTTAAATCTCATTGAAACAGATGGCGAAATCCTTTGTTATACAAGATTACAATTAATCCTTAAACCTGGAATAGAGGGAAGGCCGGTATGCATTGTGTACTAATTAATAGGTAGGGGAGTGCTCCTACCATGCAGATCTGCATTTGATTCCTCAAGGCCTGTCTCTTATTCCCAGGATGTTAGGAGGAGAGATCACTTAAAGGCTTGATAGAACAAACAATTCTTTGTATAAAGGACTCTTTAAAACAGTGTGCTGGTGAACTGTGCACCCTGATTCTGAAATTGAGCTGAAGTCCATTTAGCTGAAATTCTGAAAATTCCTCCTGGGTTTCATCACATTCTCTCAGGGGTTCCATCATTAATATCCTTAATATTACCTTATTGCTAATTTCCCAGTCCTCCAGGCCCTTATCTAAGGGGCTGATCCTGCAAGTCCTTACTCAGGCCCACCACCCGCTGAATTCAGTGGCACTATTTCCTTAATGCAGAATCAGAGGCCCATTGTGCTTACTAACCAATAGCATCTGACTACCCACATCCATAAGTAACCAGTTCAGCCCTTTAAAACTGCTCCATGTTAGAGAGATCTGCAGTATTCTCATGTAGTTAGTTACTCTCTATTCCAGCTCCGCCTTCAGATGTGGTTGGGGGGGTGGAATGTTTCAAACAGTTGCTATGGTCACACAGTAGCATGCGGAGCTGCCGGAGTAGCTGAGAACCTGCTGCATCAGCTGCTACATGGTGAGTCCTACTTGCTACATGATCAGTTTTCTTATTGGAAATGTCTTTATTGTAAGTGCTGGTAGCAGATAATTACGCTAATAAAGGACTTTTCCCCGCATCCCTCAAAGCTGCATTGTGTAGGTAGTTGGGGTAACTGGGATTTCTTAATATATGCATGATTCATATGAACATTAGCTTCTTCCAAGTCACGTTGTGTATTGACTTAATTCTGTCTGAGTTGCTTTTGGAAGACAGTTTTGTTCAATATCAGGAAAAGTGGCAACTTTATCATCCTTCCGCCCCCAACCAATTGGATGAAATGAGATGTCATATAGGATTTATAATGCAACATGCATTGGGAAGGGGCATGAGGGAGATTTCAAATAACGATATGAGAGATTTTTAAATGTTGTGTTGAGACATGTTACAAAATTATTTATCAGATGGAGAAACTATAAACACTTGTCTGTAAAATTAATCCCTGCATGAAGGAGTCTCTTCCATCTTACTGAAATGAGACTTGGCTGCATTGTAACCTCAGAAAGCCACTCGTTGCTGTTACAGCAACATAATGAAAGAGTTCCTTTTAGCTAAGAAATGGGGCATTTATTACCAAGTGAAATCAAAGATCTACAAGCAGTGGGCTGCCATCTGCTTGGTTTTGTACCAGGAAAACAAAGATGCAGTATCCATAAAGAATGGCCATTTCCTTTTTTCATTCATGTTTGGGGTCTGCTGAGATGATTCATGATCTTTGTCTGTCTCCTTTACAGGTTTCATGTCTAATTGAGACAGACTGGATTTGGACGATGAAGTCCAGCCTAATGCATTTGATTCCTCCAGTGAGTAGGGACAGAATAATCTCCCATTTTCCCAAGGTAAGCAGCTCCTCCTCCCTGTGCCCATACAGCTTGGCACCTGGCAGGCTAAGTAGTGCCTTCCCCACCCACCCAGGAGTTTTTTCCCCCCCACTTACATACAATTATTTTTTGCTTTTTTTAAAATGCAGAAATTTTAATAATTTCTCAGCATTTCAGAGGGACCAACATCATTTCCCCTTTCTCTTCCAAGGCCGGTATCTCAATTACCAACCTTGATCCCTTCCTTCAACCAAAAACAGACGTACATCTTGACACAAAAGCCTTGTCTGTAATTCCCACCTGTTCTTTGAACTGACACAGGTAATTGCCACAGTTAGGGAGTTGTTACAGTAGTTTGGGAAAGGTGAAAAATGTGGCTGGTATTTAATAGGCAAAAAAGGAAAATAGATTAAGGGGGGCTATAGTATTTGATGGAGTTTCCTTTCTGATCTTTTTTTCAGTTGCTCAAAGGTTCTTTAAACATAATCCTTTTGGGCTGTGCCTGAAATAGTTCATGCTTGATCTCAGCCCAAAGATTTTGTTTTTAATTTGATCAGAGTCAGCTCAGTTGTTTTATAAATTATGCAAGCATGGAGGAAAATACACTTTTTCAAAATATTCCATTTGAAATGTTTGCACTTGCATAATTCCCTCTAGAGAAAGAGGTGTTATTAGCCTCACCCTGCACACCTGTAAAATCTTACAGGATACAAAGGTAACAACCATTGCCTAAATCATGGGTTTCAAAGTAGCAGCTGTGTTAGTCTGTATCCACAAAAAGAACAGGAGTACTTGTGGCATCTTGGAGACTAACAAATTTATTTGAGCATAAGGTTTCGTGGGCTACAGCCCACTTCATCAGATGCATAGAATGGAACATAATAGTAAGAAATATATATACATACAGAGAACATGAAAAGGTGGAAGTAGCCATACCAATTGTAAGAGGCTAATTAATTAAGATGAGGTATTATCAGCAGGCGAAAAAAAACTTTTGTAGTGATAATCAAGATGGCCCATTTTAGACAGTTGACAAGAAGGTGTGAGGATACTTAACATGGGGAAATAGATTCAATATGTGTAATGACCCAGCCACTCCAAGTCTCTATTCAAACCCAAGTTAATGGTATCTAGTTTGCATATTAATTCAAGCTCAGCAGTTTCTCGTTGGAGTCTGTTTTTGAAGCTTTTCTGTTGCAAAATTGTCACCTTTTAAGTCTGTTACTGAGTGACCAGAGAGGTTGAAGTGTTCTCCTACAGGTTTTTGAATGTTATGATTCCTGATGTCAGGTTTGTGTCCATTTATTCTTTTGTGTAGAGACTGTCCGGTTTGGCCAATGTACATGGCAGAGGGGCAGTGCTGGCACATGATGGCATATATCACATTGGTAGATGTGCAGGCGAACGAGCCTGTGATGGGGATTTTGTCCTCATCCACAACTATTTCACATTTGGGGACAATATATACCTTCAAGTCAGCGGCACTGCTCTGGGTACCCGCATGGCCCCACAGTATGCCAACATTTTTATGGCTGACTTAGAACAACGCTTCCTTAGCTCTCATCCCCTAACGCCCCTACTCTACTTGCGCTACATTGATGACATCATCATTTGGACCCATGGAAAAGAAGCCCTTGAGGAATTCCACCATGATTTCAACAATTTCCATCCCACCATCAACCTCAGCCTAAACCAATCCACACAAGCGGTCCATTTCCTGGACACTACTGTGCTAATAAGTGATGGTCACATAAACACCACCCTATACCGGAAACCTACTGACCACTATACCTACCTACATGCCTCCAGCTTCCATCCAGGACACATCACACAATCCATTGTCTACAGCCAAGTTCTAAGATACAACCGCATTTGCTTCAATCCCTCAGACAGAGACAAGCACCTACAAGATCTCTATCAAGCATTCTTAAAACTACAATACCCACTTGCTGAAGTGAAAAAACAGATTGACAGAGCCAGATGAGTACCCAGAAGTCACCTCCTACAAGACAGGCCCAACAAAGAAAATAACAGAACACCACTAGCCGTCACCTTTAGCCCCCAACTAAATCCTCTCCAGCGCATAATCAAAGATCTACAACCTATCCTGAAAGATGATCCCTCACTCTCACAGATCTTGGGAGACAGACCACTCCTCACTTACAGACAGCCCCCCAACCTGAAGCAAATACTCACCAGCAACCACACACCACGCAACACAACAAAAACACTGACCCAGGAGCCTATCCTTGCAACAAAACCCAATGCCAACTCTGTCCACATATTTATTCAAATTACACCATCATAGGACCTAATCATATTAGCCACACCATCAGGGGCTCGTTCACCTGCACATCTACCAATGTGATATGTGCCATCATGTGCCAGCAATGCCCCTCTGCCATGTACATTGGCCAAACCGGACAGTCTCTACACAAAAGAATAAATGGACACAAATCTGACATCAGGAATCATAACATTCAAAAACCTGTAGGAGACCACTTCAACCTCTCTGGTCACTCAGTAACAGACTTAAAGGTGGCAATTTTGCAACAGAAAAGCTTCAAAAACAGACTCCAACGAGAAACTGCTGAGCTTGAATTAATATGCAAACTAGATACCATTAACTTGGGTTTGAATAGAGACTTGGAGTGGCTGGGTCATTACACATATTGAATCTATTTCCCCATGTTAAGTATCCTCACACCTTCTTGTCAACTGTCTAAAATGGGCCATCTTGATTATCACTACAAAAGTTTTTTTCGCCTGCTGATAATACCTCATCTTAATTAATTAGCCTCTTACAGTTGGCTAATTACTTCCACCTTTTCATGTTCTCTGTATGTGTATATATATTTCTTACTATATGTTCCATTCTATGCATCTTATGAAGTGGGCTGTAGCCCACGAAACCTTATGCTCAAATAACTTTGTTAGTCTCTCTAAGGTGCCACAAGTATCATGTTCTTTTTGCCTAAATCATGCAACAGTCAGAGCAGTGTAAAATAACCGTAAGACTAAAAGACCAGCCATACTGGGTCTAGTGGTCCATCTAGCCCAGTATCCTGTGTTCTGACAGTGCCCAATGCCAGGTGCTTCAGGGGGAATGAACAGAACAGGTAATAATCAAGTGATCCATCCCCTGTCGCCCATTCCCAGCTTCTGACAAACAGGCTAGGGACACTTCAATTTGTGATATTATGACTGAATTTAAGAAATAGCAGGGATCAATTGGGAGGGTTGTGGGAGAGGGAAGGGAAATCAAGCCTGCTTTATTATAAATCCGTCATAACAGAAAGAGCTCCCTGCACAATGAGGGTATGTCTTCACTACCCGCCGTATCGGCGGGTAGCAATCGATTTATCCGGGATCGATATATCGCGTCTCGTTAAGATGCGATATATCGATCCCCCGAACACGCTCACCGTCGACTCCAGAACTCCACCAGAGCGCGCGGCGGTAGCGCAGTCGACGGGGGAGCTGCAGCCGTCGATCCCGCGCCGTGTGGACCCCAGGTAATTTGATCTTGGGTACTTTGACTTCAGCTACGCTATTTGCGTAGCTGAAGTTGCGTATCTAGATCGATTTTCCCCCCCCCCCCCAGTGTAGACCAGCCCGATGAAGTATAAAAGATGGTGTAGTAAGAATGACCTGATGGATAGCATGACCACAACTGAATTTTTTTCATTTATGGGGGAAATTAAAGTTCCTGAATCTTTAACGCCAGACAAAAAACACATAGATATCTTGTGTACTGTGGAGTTTATCTAGGGATTTACATGATGAAGGAGGCTTACACTCAAAAAAGTGATAAAATAAGTGACGGAGAAGATACTTTTGTTGTCTGAAGAGGAAGCTGCTGGTCTACTTGGGAAGTTATTCCTGATTAACTCCATGTGTGGATGCTTTTAATCTGGAATAGTTAATCCACTTTAAATTCACTCCCTGTTTTATTCCAGATTAATTTTCATGTGTAGACAAACCCACATACTGTGTAGCCTCACTGCCTGTTAATCCAGGGAATCTTTCTCCCCTGCCTGTCCTTGATGAGGGCTTCAAATTCATCACCTTGTTAATTTGTTCCTGTCTGGCTGGACTCCTTACATGTTAGGCATCATCACACAATACATCCAAGTGACTGCTCTGTATTATCTGCAGTGGTATACGCCAGAGGCCTGTCTCCAGTTCAAAGACCACTTCCATGCACTGATCAGGAGTGCTTGTCAGCAACGCAACACTGGGACAGTTGGGTGAGTCTCTGTAATAAACTGGCCTTTACATTTTAAAAATTATTTTAAGTTCTTGTGTATATACCCACTTTCCTTAGTGTCTTAGCCTCTCTTCTCCCCTGCCTCCATGTATTTTAGGCCACTTAAGCTGTGTCTGTACTGGAATTCTCAGCCATGTTTGACAATAGTTGTCCAATGCAGTTCCCTCTGCTTCCCACAAACTGATGTTGAAGTCGTTTTTCCTGCTGATGTAGACAGGGTCAGCCAAATTCAACAACTTGGGTCAACCATGGTTAGGGTCATCCAAGTCCAAAGGATCAACCATGATTTTTAAATGGGTATGGAAGTCTGTTTATCCTGTGCACACCAGCAGGACAACCAAGTTCAAAATTAGCAGTAGGGAATAGAGTAGATGCAGTCTTGCTGTCGTCCTCTCAGTTGATACCAATACTGATTGAGTATAGAAAACCAGTAATTAATACAAATCTTTGGGCCAAATTCTGTTTTCATTTACCCTGGTGTAAATGTGGAGTGGCTCCATTTTCAGTCAATGGAGTTACCTAGGAATCTGGCTGTAATCCTTCAAAACTATTTCTTTCAGAAAAACTGACATTTTATACCTTCTCCTTAAGGCTGGAGCATTATTCTGGAGAAGAATAATATATTGTGCTGAGAAATGCAAATCAATTTTCTTGTGCCTTTCATAATGCTTCTTGAATTGTTTTTTTAAAATGTCATCTCTCCCAGAGCAGGATTTCCTTTTACTTGTTCTTTCAGTGAAAGAATAATGTTAAATTTCACAAACTCAGCCTTACGATTTCATTGCTGAGTCAATTCAGAGAGCTGAGCTGGGAGGGAGATCATCCTTATTCAACTACAATAAATAGTTTAAAAATAAAATTGAGAAAGTTATGGGCAAAGTATGTCAATGATATAAATATTCTCTTTTTGGGGGGTTTGCTCCAGTGTGAAAATCTCTCTCTAAGGGAAACTAACTGTATTTTGAGTACTCAAAATGTAGTTTACTACTCTTAAAGACAAAACTTGTTAATTTTATTGAGCTATATCCATCTTTAAGCAGAACTCCTCATTCATCTTACTGGGGAGTCTTGCTTAAAAACTGAGGCTATAAGGGCATACTATGGCCCTGTATTGCTACTTTTTTCTTTGCTGTACATCTGTTGCAGGTAGCAGGGTCATTTTCTGAATCTTCAGCATGCTGGCAAAATATTTACTGAACAGAAATATTCTTCTCATCTGTAACCCAGACATTATTGCTTTTACAAGAATTATAGCAACTCCCCTTTCATTTAATCTGGCCCCAGTGAATGGCTAAAAGGATTTTTATTTTGGCTCCTTAATAAAATTAAAGCCCTCTCTTTTCAATGGTCACTAGATCAGACCATTCTTATGCTGCTTCTTGGTAGACAGCTGATGGTTTGACCCCATATATGCAAAACAAGAGCACTATATGTCATGAACAGCTGTTATTTTCCTTTCCTATTATTAATGTGGAATATTTTTCTTTGGATGCAACAAGATAGTGTGAGCAGTTCAGTGACTGGTGGACCATATATTAGGTCTCAGTTCATGTTCCATCAGTGTGTGAGCCCCAGAGTATTTTGTTCTACTAGGAGTTAATGGAAGTCACATACTCAAACAGTTATATTCTTCTTTTGATTCCTTTTGCCTTTAATGTAGCTGATTTCATCAAGTATCATATCATCAGCAGTTAATAATCAGGGATCAGAATTTCATGGAGCTGTGATATAACCTGATATATTGTTAAATAAAATTTGTTTCTCTTTTAAAAAGTCAGTATAGAACTATTAAATCTACTAAGGTATTACTGTAGCATACACACAGGAGACACTAAATTATCATTCAGAGGTTGGTTCATCGAATACAGTCACAGTTACCCACCCACCTGCAGCTCCTTAAAGACATACTAAATTACAATTTTAAGAATACAACTTGAGTCACTTAAAGCCCATCTGCTGCTTCCTGTGGGAGGATCCAGAGCAAAGAGGATTATTTGAAGCCAGCCTCAGATTAATACTATTCCAAATAGTCAGGAAAACTTTTGGCACTAAACGCTGTGTTTTCTCCAGAGATAAATCTCACAGTAGATTAGTCATTATCAGATATTTTCTTGTTCAGATCCATAGGACCCGATGCTGTGCCATTCAAGTCAATGAGTCTTGCTATTGATTTTAGTGGCAGCAGGATTGAGGCCGCACACTTCCACATGCTCACAAATACACAGATTCTTGTATGCCGTTATGTGCAAATGCTCACACCTACACGCGCGCACACACACACACACACACACACACACACACACACACATAAACATACACAGTACAAGCATTCTTAGTAGGAGTGAGTCTCTGCCCCAAAGAATTTACAATCTAAGAAAAACTGGACAATGTAAGAAGCACACTATTTATCTCTGTTCACAGTATTCAGTTCTTTTTGCAATTACAAATTCAGGGTCCTCCCTTCTCCTCCTTTAGTAATTGCAAATTCAGGCTCTGATACTGCAGTTGATTAAGCTAGGGCGGACTCTTGCAGCTGCACACATTCTGCGAAAGCATACCATTCTGCCCTTGCATCACAGCTTACTGGATAGGAGCCTAAATCACCATTATATGGTAAGAATATTGAAACTAAGGGCAAGTCTACACTACAGAGCTACATCAGCACAACTGCAGCGTGTCTGGTGAAGACGTGCTATGCCGATGAGGGAGTGCTTTCCTGTCGGCACAATTACTCCACCTCGCCGAGAAGCAGAAGCTATGTTGGCAGGAGAGCATCTCCCACTGACATAGCACCGGTATGGACAGCACCAAACTTGCGTCGCTCAGGGGAGGGGTACTTTTTCACACCCCTGAGCAACGTAAGTTATATTGACTTAGGCTGTAGCGTAGACCTGCCCTAGTATTAACAGTACTGAACAATAACAAAATATTTGTTACAGGCTGAAAATATCCAAAGTGGTTGTGGTAGGAGACCTCTATGTTGGGAAAACCAGCCTCATCAACAGGTACGGTATATCTCAGCAGATTGGGTTTGCTGTTTAAATGTATAGCAATTTCTCTGCATGCTGGACTCTGTTCCTTTACCATCTATGTTTTCAGGATGATTGCCTCATTGTAGTAAGGACTTTCAGTTTTATATTAAATCAATAATAAAAATATTAAATATTTTTATTCACCCCCCTGCTGATCACAGTGCCCCACATTGTCTGTCTCAAGGTGGCTTTGGGGCATTAAACTGAAGGAAAACCAGAAAATCTACAATGATAGGCACTAAAATTCATTACAGCATCATAGAAAATCCCTGTTAGCACCTTGATCAATCCTTTTTGGCAGTTTAGGATTATTCCCTCTATGGTATAGTCTCAAATATTTTGACCAGTCTCGTTTTAAATGATCCAAGATATGGGGCTTTCAACATTTCCTCTGGAGGGCTGGAGTGGCCCTTAGATTCTCAGTCTTCTTTGGAGAATTGTTCCTTAAAACGTTTTTAAAAGATCTTGCCTATTCACTGACCCCAATAAAAGGCGCTCAGGCTAGAGCACTCTCCTGAGAGGTGGGAGACACCCCCCCCCATTCAAATCCTTTCTCTCACTCCAGCAGAGTCCCAGGCACGTGTACTAACCAAAGCATTAATTTCATTGATTCTTCCCAGAATACTAAGGCCAGTTCTATACTTTATGATGTGATGACAGTATCGGGATATGGAATTTAAGTAGCTTGTTATCACTATAGCTTCCTTACTATCCTCACAATTTCAGTCAGTTCCTCAATATTGGTAAGAAGTAGATTCTGGATGGTTTCTCATCCTTTTGGATAATTAATTTTTTCTCTACTTAACGTGATCCATATTCATCTATATTTGCCACCTAGCAGATATCCCTTATAAATAAGGTATTCCATGGTTTTAATTTCTTTGATAGTCAAAAAATAGTTTATTCTGATTTTCTCCAGTCCTGGGGGGTCTGTTAGGGTATGTCTACATTACAACTGGGAGCACGCATCCCAGCGTAGGTAGACAGACTCACTGTGAGTGGGGCTCGAGCTAGCATGCTAAAAATAGCAATGTGGACGTTGCAGCTTGGGAGGCAACACAGGCTCTCAAGTCCATCCGACCCTCTGGATCTGAGCTTGGATAACTAGCCCAAGTCTCTGCTGGGGCCACGACAGCCACACGGCTATTCTTAGCATGCTAGCTCAAGGCCTGCTAGCACAAGTCTGTCTACCCGGGCTGGGAGGCTCATTCTCAGCTGCAGTATAGACATACCCTTAAATAAGCCCACTATAGTTTTCCCTTTGTTTCATTTACTATATCCTTACTCAGAGTAACTACCCTCTTCATTATCAATTTGTTTCTCATTGATTTGGTAAATATTTTTGAAATACAATGTGACTGAATACAAATCTTCTGATCCACAGTTATTTAACTCCTCCCTATATAACACACCTTGCACAATACTGAGGCATGATACGAAATTTAAAAACCACGATGCTTTTGGCTTTCTCCTAATACTTTTTTCATTGCAGGTTTTGTAAAGATATTTTTGACCGAGACTACAAGGCAACCATTGGAGTGGATTTTGAAATTGAACGGTTTGAAATAGCTGGAGTGCCATATAATCTCCAGATGTAAGTTGGAACATTATAGTACCAGCTGTTTTCTTTCTTGCATGCCTACAGTTTGAACAGAACTTAAATTGCTACAGGCTTTAGTGGTATCAAAACCTCTGGTTTATATTCCACACAACATAGTGCAATGTGAGAAACACCTGCTATTCTTGGACACTGAAGAATTTCAGGATTTTAGTATAAACCTCAATCTGTTGGGTTCCTTGTCTTTGAAAGCTTTATAATTGTACCACCCACACTCACCTTAGATACCAAGTCTGATTTTTTAGTTGGGTTCTTTCTTTTTACTCAGTTTTCCTGTAAGATTGAATGAAGCCCCGAACAGCAAATTATATCCTGGGCTACATCTGTCCCACTTTGTTGCCTTCAGTGGGAGTACATGGATGTAAATGAGCACACTGTTTGGTTTTATGAGATTTGGGCTTTGCTCCTGCACCTATTGAAGTCAATGGCAAAGCTCTCGGTGGCGTAGGATCAAGCACTAAGGCCCAGATCCACAAACCGCAGACTTAGGCGCTTAAATTTCATCTTCAGATTCCAGTTTTGGCTCTACTGTGATCCACAAAACTCTTGCCAAATCCTGTAGATGCCTAAACTCACTTGGCTCTAAAGTTTTCTGGGTGAAAGCTCCCTCAGCACCTAAGTTTCTGCCTCTGGGCATGCACACTTCTACCTCATTCTAAGTGTCTGGATGCCTATCTCCTGCCTAAACCTCAGACTAATCTACAAACCAGGGGAAGATAGGTGTTCTGCCTAAATCCTGTGCAGGGCCCAATCCACTAGGCTTGGTCAGAGACCACCTACTGTATCGGGTCCCATTCAAAATTTTGCTGGAGGAGGAAGTAGTGCTTTCCACTTATAACTGTTAGCCCAATGGTTAGTACACGTGCCTGGGACTCTGCTGGAGTGAGAGAAAAGATTTGAACGGGGAGTCTCCCACTTCTCAGGAGAGTGCTCTAGCCACTGAGCTTTGGAGCTCCTTCAATCTCTCCTGCTGAAGCTATTCTAGTTTGGATAAATAAAGAGCGATTGGAGCAGGGGGATTGGAACCTGGGTCTCCCATCTCCTTCAGTGGTTGCTTTAACCACTGGGCTACAGAACCAATCTCTCTGTCTCTTCCCCCAGTGACTTTTTCACTGTGGATAGATACTTAAATAGTCACTGAGTCAGAGATAGTACAGGGAGTCTAGGCGTCTAACTCAGGTTTTGTGGCTCATAATGGTGTTACTGTGATTTTCTGCACACCTAAAAGTTAGGCGCTGCGATGCTCAGCACTGCAATACCTAAGACCCTTTGTGGATCTGGGCCTAAATGACTTCCCCAAGGCTAAATCATGTCTGTGCTGAGAATAGCAAATACAGGGTTAAAATGCCTTGATTAAAATAATGGTGCTTTACACTTTACAGGATGTCTAACAGAGCTTAATGGGTAACATATTCCAGATGGTAATACTTCTCTGGTATCACATTCTTCTCCAACTTGTACCAGTCTGTTGCTTCATTAGTGTGTTTGCTCAGGTTGCACTGGGTTTGATTGACCTGAAATTTCTCTTTTCCTTCTGCACAGATGGGACACAGCAGGTCAGGAAAAGTTCAAGTGCATTGCATCTGCTTACTACAGAGGAGCAGAGGGTGAGTAAGTCAGAAAGCACTTCACAGTCAGGATCAAATTAATTGTGCTCTCACTGTATGCTTCAGGAGCTGAGTTGAACCCGTAAGATTTCTAATTCACTGTCTCATTTAATTATTTTTTCTGTGCTGTTTTTATTGCAGTTATTATAACAGTGTTTGATCTGGCTGATATCCAGACTTTGGAACACACGAAGTAAGTTCCTGGCCAAGTCTTTGAGGTTTTAGTAAAAGGTCTCCAGCATAAAACTGAACTGGGAATTAAAATTCACTGGGCTTGATTTTATGTGTAGGTATCTTACTAAGCCAGAAAAATGAAGGGTGGATTTAGCCAATGTGTCTGAATAATTTAGTGTCTCAAATGTTACTCATTTCCTAGGCTTTCTACTTACCAAATAGCATTTTCTTACTCCAGTACTGTCTGTAGTGATGATTCTGATAGAAAAGATTCTGGTACTTAGATTTAAAGCAGAATGTGGGCTGTAAAGGGGAGGGAATGGGATATTGGAGAGACTACCTTGCACAGATCAGTCATAAGTACTGCAGTGTCTGCAGCATGTACAAATATCATTTTATTAAATAGTGTCTCTGCTTAGTAGAAGGTTGAAGTCTGGGGGCCTAATTTTTCTTTCACTTACATTGGTAACTCAAAGATAACTCCACCTAAATCAATGGCATTTCACAGGTGTAAAACTGGTGTGAGATAAGAATCAGGCACAGCTTCATAGTGATCTTTTCCATTATGTGGCTGAGTAGATTCTTGCCCCAGTGGGAGTTTCTCTCGCTTTCCTTCACTCTTTCTTCTTCTCTGCTTCAACGTTCATCTTTTTCATTCTCCCTCTGCTTCTCCCTCTCTCTTCCTGTTCTTGCATCTTATTCCTTATCTCTGGGCTGTGTCACCATTACTTTGGCCACATCCCTTGCTGTGGGTGAATAGTGTGGCACTTTTGCATTCCTTCTCTAGGGGCTCTGATCACTGTTGGACTTACATTCTAAAGTGGGCAAGGTTGGCTGAAACAAGAACTACTTTCACAGGATGGTAAGTGTGTATCCAGAGGAGCTAGAATAGCTTCCAAGCCATTTATTCTCTAGTGGGAAAGGCACATGACACATCAGCATCTTCCTCTTCTCTCATTCTCTTTGTTGTTGGTTTCTTTGTCTCTTTCCCTTTTCCTCTATAAACCTCTATTTCTTTCGCTCCTCTTTGCCCTCTTTCTTCCTCTCTAATTACACCTTACTTCTCCTGTTCTGTGTTTCAGGCAGTGGCTAGAGGATGCATTGAGGGAGAATGAGCCAGGGTCCAGCTTCATCTTTCTGGTTGGAACAAAAAAAGATTTAGTGGTAAGTAGGACAAAGACGGTTCATAAAATGTGTCTCCCCTAACTCATTTCAGCGAATTTCCATTTGAAGTTAAGTCCAGGTATTGAGTCCCCAAAACATGTGGTAGCTGCTGCAAAGATCTTGAGAAACAAACTGTATAATTACCAAAGCAAAGAGAAGTCATGTAGACGTGGAGCAGTAAGCTTCACAGAATGGAGCAGAGTGAACATTTTCTAGAGTGCTGGAGGTCACCAAATCACTCCCTGTTCTGTTGGAGGCACAGCTTTACCAAACACACCTGAAGTCACACACAGCAAAGTTTAAGACCTGAGAAGATTCAGTGCCATGGTAACACCCCTAAAGACTGCTATGTAGACAATGGATTTAAAAGCTCAGTTATGTCCCCACCCCCTGCTTCTTTGAGGGGGTCATCTGCAAAAGGAGGAGGGAGCAGTTTGGCCTCTTCAGATTTGAGTTTATCTCCTTCATTAGCCACCACCCTGTCAAAATTTAAAGATTCAAAAGTAAACACCCTTTCCTGCTGTTTAGCTATATTTTCTTTCAGTTGCTGCCTGCAATGCTACTCATATCCCTAAAGCTCCGTAGCCCACTTACTTTCCATCAGTTCCCTGGCTGTCTGAAGGAGTGCTAATGCATCCCAGAAGGCTTTGATCCTATCAGTTACAACATGTGAAGCTCTTAAAATCTTCTGGCCTGTATCAGGGCAGCAGATAGTGTAGGTAGCAGAAAAAATTAAACAGGTTTGAGAGGTCAGGGGACACGAGAGATGGGCTCAGGTGGAACTGGAAGTAAGAAGGAATTCTGTTTGGAGGAATGTGGGACTTTGTCTTGTGTGGCAGGAGAATATTGGATTAAAACTGGAAAGATGTCAGCAGGTACAATAGGCTGATTATTAGATTCCCCACCTATAAATACTCTTGAGGTGCTTGCTGATCATCTATCACTCTCCCAGATGCACTTTGAGTAATTGTAAGCCAGTGAACAGTGGCTGAAGCAGTGAGAAGCTCTTAATACATGGAGCCAGTGGCAATGAGAAACTGACTTGGGTCCTGATCCTGCTGCTGCTTATGCAAATACTTAACTTTAAACATTTGAGTAGTTCCATTGACTTTATTGGGATTACTCGCGTGTTTAAATTAAGCACTTTGCAGGACGGGGCTTTAGGATTACACAATACTAGTCAATTTCTATCTATAGCCAGTTGACCATAGAGAGCAAATTAAGAGAGAGAAAGTCTTTTAAAATGAAAATAAAGGTACAAGAAATTAAAAATAAATAAAATAAAAATAGAAGGGAAAGAAAAAGAAGGCAATAACAGAAAAGCAGATTAAGAGGAAAAAAAGACTAGCAAGAGAGCAAAAAAGTGGAGGGGGAGAGAAAACAGCAAAAACAAAAGGGTTAGAAAGAGGAGTGAAATCGGGAGAGCAACATGAGACCGATGGAGGAGGAAGAGCAAGGAGAAAGGACCATCACAATTACTAATGCCCTATTGTTGGTGGCTCCTGTAATTTTCTGCTTAGAATTATTTAGAGACCATCTCTTTTGTTCTGTATTTGTACAGCATCTAACAAAACGGGGTCCTGATCCATGAGTAGGGCTCCTCACCGCTATGGTAATACAAATTATAATAACCACCTGAAGGCAGCATTTGATAGCTCTCTAGACTCCCATATTGTTAATGTGTTCACTTCTGCTATCTGATGCTTCACTGCTGTGGAATAGAGAGGGAGAATTATATTTAAAAAGAAGTCCTACGTCCGTTTCCCTGTCAAATATCTATCTCGCTGTTTTCTTTCACTAGTTCTGTCTTGATATATGGGACATCCTGGTGTACAAGCTCTAAGGCAAGGCCAGGAAAAGGAAGGACTGGCCACTGTGAAAGCTGGAAGTCTCACAATGTAGGGACTGGTAGCATCTTTGCATTACTGTTACTCCAGATATAATCTGGGAGTATTGTGCCTGCTGTATGTTGCAGACAAAGTGATTCCCTGCTGTTTTATTCAGTCAGGTGCCGCATGTGAGCGGACAGAACTGGATGCCATTCGCTTTGCTAATGAGATGCAGGCTGAATACTGGTCTGTCTCAGCAAAAACAGGTTAGTCACTGCACTGGAGACTGGTTGAGTGTGGCCAGTTCCACTTGCTGGGAAAGAGGGTATCAAGTTACTTCCCCTGACTCTGTGCACACCAGTTGATCATGTGCACACTAGGCTATATATGTGTTTATGTTTCTAAATGGTTCTACATGGCTGTATGTACATTTGTACAATCATGTTTGCAGAAACGTGCATTGTATTTGTATGCATTGTCTAGGTTTATTCATAGATGATGGTGCACAAGTGCTTGAGTGTGAGTGTGTGTATCAGTGCTCAAACTGAGGCCATAGGAAGCTATATTGCACCACACGTTTCCTCTGCTGCTGCTCATCAAAAATATATTTGTATGTGTGGTTGAAGAAGGGAAATGAGAAAACGTTACCATGGGGTGGTGGGTCTCCAGGATATACTGTCACTTTGTGGGGAGCACTTTTAGGGTGGCACACTATCACTTTACTCTCCAGTTTGACCAGTGTTTTGTTTTGTGTTTGTATATTTGATCATGCGTAGCTGTGGGTTTGTAAAACATGGTGGTTCTCTCCTGTTTCCCAGGGGAAAATGTAAAGGAGTTTTTTTCTCGAGTTGCTGCCTTGGCCTTTGAACAGTCTATGCTGAAGGAGCTGGAGAAGAGCAATGGTCGCATGGCCCAGATTGGGGCAGGAAACCTCATCAGTACGTTCAGCTTCACTGTCTCTGTCCACTTCAATCACTTAAAAGTTTGGGGGAATGCGGATGTTTCTTGAGGGCCAAATTCTTCCTCATTTATACCAGCGCAACCTCTCTGACCTCATTGTCTGTCTATCTTGGTTCTTATGTGTAGTTGCACAAGTGTTACTGAAGGCTGAATCTGGTCTCTGTCATCTTTATTACAGGAAGGTGATCCTACATGGATTAATTATGTAACCCTTTGGTTTCCTCATTTACAGAAATAGAAGGAAATTCACTGGAGACTCCAGAAAGCAACAGCCAAGCCAGCCTGAACTGCTGCTAGCTTCCAGTCATTTCTGCAAGCATCACACCTCCATCTGCATGTGCGTACACCTGCATGGCGCACCTGCAGCAGGGAAAGCTCTCAAGCAGCTTCCAGTTGAGAGATGGAAAGTCAGTTTATCTCAGGAAAGAATGGAGGAGCTGAAAATGATTCAAGCAACTTCCTTTCAGACAGATGGTCTCTCTCCCACCCCTTGCTTTGTGCTCTCCTTGTGCAGGCGGCACAATGGTACATAAACCTTCCCTGTGCAATGGGGAGATTGCTTGTGTGATCACCTGAGGGATGACAAGCTGTCTTTACTCAAGGGGATGGAATCAACCGACCTCTTCCGCCTACTACCAGGAGGACCTGTAAAAAAATGTTCTGTACTTGTTTTATGTTCTTGGTAGCCACCAGAACTCTAGAATCTTGGACAGTGAAGTCCTGGCCCCATTCTTGTGGGAGCAGAAAACACATGGCAGTGCTGATTATTGTGGTGTATTTGATCTGTTTTGTCTTTTAAACACAAAATCCGTGTACAAAATTATGCTGACTTGCACCCAAGCACACCCAGTTTACCATGATAGCGCTGAGAGAAATATTCCAATTGTTTCTGGGATCAGGATATCTGGTTTCAGGATATCTGTCGATCCGTTGTAATTTTTAAGTCTATACATATTCTTCTTCCAATGGATGCAGACCAGAATTCCACTCAAGTGTGTGTATGACCAGTGTGCTGGAGTAGTACTCGTCAGAGTGACAAACATGCCTTGAGCCTCCTCATGGCTCCTCCTAAGGCTATATAAGGCTGATGCCACCCTGACCCCCCTCAGGCCCTTCTTATCACTCATGGCCTGAGTCGCAACTTCCCATGTGGTTCTCATGGTTTTTTTTCTGCTACATAGTTAGCTCTTAACTTCATTAAATCTGTAAATAGCTATCAGTACAAAAATATTGCTCAGGCATGCAGGAGTGAAATCAGGAAGGCCAAATCACACTTGGAGTTGCAGCTAGCAAGAGATGTTAAGAGTAACAAGAAGGGTTTCTTCAGGTATGTTAGCAACAAGAAGAAAGTCAAGGAAAGTGTGGGCCCCTTACTGAATGAGGGAGGCAACCTAATGATAGAGGATGTGGAAAAAGCTAATGTACTCAATGCTTTTTTTGCCTCTGTCTTCACGAACAAGGTCAGCTCCCAGACTACTGCACTGGGCAGCACAGCATGGGGAGGAGGTGACCAGCCCTCTGTGGAGAAAGAAGTAGTTCAGGACTATTTAGAAAAGCTGGACGAGCACAGGTCCATGGGGCCGGATGCGCTGCATCCAAGGGGCTAAAGGAGTTAGCGGATGGGATTGCAGAGCCATTGGCCATTATCTTTGAAAACTCATGGCGATCGGAGGAGGTCCTGGATGACTGGGAAAAGGATAATGTAGTGTCCATCTTTAAAAAAGGGAAGAAGGAGGATCCGGGGAGCTACAGGCCAGTCAGCCTCACCTCAGTCCCTGGAAAAATCATGGGGCAGGTCCTCAAGGAATCAATTCTGATTCTCTTAGAGGAGAGGAAAGTGATCAGGAACAGTCAGCATGGATTCACCAAGGGCAAGTCATGCCTGACTAACCTAATTGCCTTCTATGATGAGATAATTGGCTCTGTGGATGAGGGGAAAGCAGTGGATATGTTATTCCTTGACTTTAGCAAAGCTTTTGGTACAGTCTCCCACAGTATTCTTGCCGGCAAGTTAAAGAAGCATGAGCTGGATGAATGGACTATAAGGTGGATAGAAAGCTGGCTAGATCATCGGGCTCAACGGGTAGTGATCAATGGCTCCATGTCTAGTTGGCAGCCGGTATCAAGCGGAGTGCCCCAAGGTTCGGTCCTGGGGCCGGTTTTGTTCAATATCTTCATTAATGATCTGGAGGATGGCGTGGACTGCACCCTCACCAAGTTTGCAGATGACACTGAACTGGGAGGAGTGGTAGATACATTGGAGGGTAGGAATAGGATACAGAGGGACCTAGATAAATTAGAGGATTGGACCAAAAGAAACCTGATGAGGTTCAACAAGGACAAGTGCAGAGTCCTGCACTTAGGACAAAAGAATCCCTTGCACTGCTACAGACTTGGACCGAGTGGCTAGGCAGCAGTTCTACAGAAAAGGACCTAGGGGTTACAGTGGACGAGAAGCTGGATATGAGTCAGCAGTGTGCCCTTGTTGCCAAGAAGGCTAACGGCATTTTGGGCTGTATAAGTAGGGGCATTGCCAGCAGATCGAGGGATGTGATCGTTCCCCTCTATTCGGCATTGGTGAGGCTTCATCTGGAGTACTGTGTCCAGTTTTGGGCCCCACACTACAAGAAGGCTATGGAAAAATTGGAAAGAGTCCAGCGGAGGGCAACAAAAATGATTAGGGGGCTGGAGTACATGACTTATGAGGAGAGGCTGAGGGAACTGGGATTATTTAGTCTGCAGAAGAGAAGAATAAGGGGGGATTTGATAGCTGCTTTCAACTACCTGAAAGGGGATTCCAAAGAGGATGGATCTAGACTGTTCTCCGTGGTACCAGATGACAGAACAAGGAGTAATGGTCTCAAGTTGCAGTGGGGGAGGTTTAGGTTGGATATTAGGAAAAACTTTTTCACTAGGAGAGTGGTGAAGCACTGGAATGGGTTACCTAGGGAGATGGTGGAATTTCCTTCCTTAGAGGTTTTTAAGGTCAGGCTTGACAAAGCCCTGGCTGGGATGATTTAGTTGGGGATTGGTCCTGCTTTGAGCAGGGGGTTGGACTAGATGACCTCCTGAGGTCCCGTCCAACCCTGATATTCTATGATTCTATGATGGTGTGCTTGCCCAGGGATTCAAGTGTCTTTTACTCTCAGCTGTCTCCAAATTCCCTGGTAATCTTGACTGCCATTGAGAAGTCAAGGCAAGAAAGGTTCATGTCAACACCCAAAGAAAGAGAACTGAAAAGAATGAGAGCCTTGGGCAGAAAGATTTATTCTAAGTCATTTCTCCAAATGCAAATAGCTAATCAACAGGTGCTGTTAGCTAAGTATGATTTTTCATACCTGGGAGGCTTGTCAAAATTTACAAATAAACTCCCTGAGGACTCCCAGGAAGAGTTCAAAGCCTTTTTGGCAGATGGCCATCTGGTCACAAAGACATCTCTTCAGTCTACCTTGGATGTTGCAGATGGTTCCTCTGGAACTATGGCCTCTACAATGAGAAGAGTTTCATGACTATATAACTCTGGGATAGCCTGCAACATACAACAGTATAGAAGACCTTCCCTTTGGGCATTTTCTATTTTCAGATAAAATTGATGAAATATTGCACTCATTTAAAAGACCTTCAAGCAACCCTCTGCTTCTTAAAGAGTTTATGTCCCAGTGTCCAAGAAAAGAGACACAACTCCCTGCATACCCAGTACTCCTAGCAGTACTATAGAAATCCTTTCTACCACCCAGGCAAGTTGACATGCTGAAAAGTACACATAGACCTCAGAGAAGAAGGTCCACTAGCTCAGACTCCAATCAGCAGGCCCATTCTCAGACATCTGCAAGGAAAATCTGCCTTTTGACTTTTCCAATGAGGACAGCAACCTAGTTATTCACAACCCACACACTATTGTCTCTCCATTTGGGAGCAAACTATCGCGCTTTCTGGATAATGACAGACAAGTGGGCCCTAAGTACCTTGAGACTGGGATAGTCAATCCAATTCCTTTCCATTCCCCCTTCCCCGTCCTTTTTCAGGTACTCAACTCATGAGCCTCTGCTCCTTCAAAAGGTCCAGATGCTGCTTGCTGTAAGGGCTGTGGAAGAAATTCCCATACAGTTTCAAAGAAAGGGGTTTTATTTGGACATTTTCTAATTCCCAAGTCCAAGTGTTGTCTAAGGTCCATTTTGAACCTTTATGGTCTCAACAAGTTTACTAAATAAGTGAGATTCTACATGGTTTCCCTGACATCTATCCTCCCCCCTCAGAATTGGAACAATTTGTTTGCTGCCCTCGATCTTTGCAATGCTTGCTTCCACATCACAATGATACCAAGTCATAGGAAGTTCCTCAGATTTATGGTAGTGAGGAGACACTATCAATACACCGTTCTTCCCTTTGGCCTATTGTCAGCTCCTCATGTGTTTATGAAATGCATAGCAGAGGTGTCAGTATTCTTGAGAAGGATTGGGATACATATCTTTCCTTACTAGATGATTGGCTCATCCAGGGCACATCACTCTGTGAGGTCCTCAATCAGCTTCAATTCATTCTCCATCTCTTTGACTGGCTAGGGCTCATGCTGAACAAAGAGAAGTCCACATTAGTGCCCATGAAGAGGCTGAAATTCATTGGGGGCTCTGCTTGACTCTATGGTAGTGAGGGCCTTTCTTCCTTGAGAGGTTTCGACCATTTACAATCTTTGTGTGTCCGTCAGGTGTCACCTGTCCACCATGACCAGAGCATGTCTCACATTGGTACATCACATGGCTCCATGTGTGTATGTGACCATGCATTCCAGACTGCATTTTCATCCTCTACATACAAACATGGCTAAAGTTGGTTTACCAACCAAGCAGACATCTGGACAAGTTAGTCCAAGTTCCTCCTGTAGTCTTACACTCTCTGGAGTAGTGAATGGACTAGGACATTGTATGTGCGGGAATCCCTTTTCTTGTTCCTTTCCAACTAGGACAATTATAACTGACACTTCTACATTAGGCTGGGATGCTCACCTGGGTGGTTCATGGGGGCCCAAGGGATATGGACATACCAGGAAGGGAGGCTTCATAACGTTCCAAGAGGTTTTACGTAACAGAAGGAAACAATCAACTAGCTCCACCTATTCAGCTAAGTGGAAGTGTTCTTCACTTTTGACTTCTGCTCAAGGGATTCAGTCAATAAGGGTGAGTGTCCAGGACAAATCTTCTGGCCCTTTCTTAAATTCAGTGAAACTTCACCTGGCAGCCATTTCTGCCACTCAGGGAAGAACAGTGTTTTCCAATCCTATGGCTACAAAGTTTCTCAAGTAAATTACTTGTCTGTTTCCACCTGTAAAAGCATCAGTTCACCTTAACACAGTGTTAGCCACTCTCATGGAAAAACCTCCATTTGAACCTTTTGGCTATTTGCCCCTGGGCACATTTGTCCTGGAAGATGACCTTCCTTATCGCCATCACATCTGTGAGGAGAGCTGGCAAGTTGCAAGCATTAGCGGTAGACCCTCCGTACACTCATTTTTTAAGGACAAGATGGCTCACCCAAAGTTTTTAAAGTAGTGTCAACCTTCCACCTTAATAAGATGCTATACCTAGGTCCTGTGTTCTTTCTGAACCTGCATGCCAGTTGGGAAGAAGAGTGTTTTACATACCTTGGATGTAAGATGGGCATTGGCCTTTTTCATAGACAGAGGTAATTGTTTAGATGTTCTCCTTGACTTTTTGTTTCTTATGAGGCTAGGATGAAGGGCCAAGTGGTCTCGACCCAGACAGTCTGTAGATGGGTAGCTTCTCTCAATGATGTACCTTTTCTGGACACTTAGAAGGCTGCTGCCTGGTCCTGTATATATATGTACATATGTACATACATACATTACATTACATTCACTTGTCACTATGCGATTGCAGCAGTTTCAAGGGAAGATGCGAACTTTAGCAAGGTCACTGTTCAAATAGAGTCCAAGCCTTGCCATCTACAATACTGCTTGTGAGTCACCTGAAGGGAATACACATCTGCATCCACTCGAATAAGAAAGAACAGTTACTTACCTGTATTGTAACTGTTTGTCCTTCGAGATGTGGGTGCAGATGTGTATTCGATAACCAACCTGTCATCCCCTCTGCATCAGAGTTTTAGGCCACTGGCTGGTGCAAAGGAGCTGAGGTAGATGAGGGCAGCAGCATCCTTATGTAGCCTCAGGAGAGGTCGTAAGGAAGCACAGGGCATGTGCATCAGCTCCACAGGTATTGCTGAGGAAAACATTTCTGGCTCCGGCATGTTGAGCGCGGACGGGGACACACACACACACACACACACACACACACACACACACACACACACA
>NW_020665141.1:1349593-1430031 GCF_002925995.2 Terrapene triunguis | reverse complement strand
CACACACACACACACACACACACACACACACACACACACACACACACCCCCTCTCTGAATTGACTACATTTCTGCATCCACATCTCTAAGAACACCAGTTACAAGTAAGTAATTGTTCTTTTCCTGTTTAATGAGTTAGGGTCTGAGACCATTTTGCTTTTAGAATTTTTTTTTAAAGCATATCATGTCTGCTGAAAGAAGACCTTAATCGTGCTCCCCTCTACTTCCTTTACTTCTCTGTAGAGTGGGTGGCAGATCTTTCCTTGTGCCATCAGAATCTGGTCCTATGGATACAACTTCAGGGTAAAAATCAAAAAGGGAGATTCTATTGAATGGAGGAAGCTGTGAAATTATGTAATAAGTACAGTAAAGGAGAACACATAAACACTGATAGGAAAGGAAGTTTATGAGGTTATAGCAATATGCTGATAATGATTTTTTATTGATCTAGTGTCACTGTGTTTCTGCCTTTGACATTTCAGGTGGGCAAAACCAGAACCTAGGATCCTAATATTCTGAAACTTTGTGGAAGTCCAGATCTGAAGTTTCTAGTTTAATTCCATCTCTGTTTAACATTTCAAAGGCTTGATTCTTCTCGGCCTTGTGCTTTATGTAGTCATATGCATCTGTGTAAAATAGTACCAGCTCTTTATATATAACCAGAATATTATAATTTTTCACTCTTTGTGCATGTGTGAATGGCAACAGAAAGTGCAAGGCACAGGAGAATCAGATTCCATGTATTCTGTAATTCCAAGAGGAAGTGGGTATACACTTTCCCCTTCACTTGTTTTTTATAGATTCTATCTACGCTACAAGTCTAACCAGTCACAGCTAGTATAAGTGACATGTTCTAATGTCTCTTTTTGTTTATAATATAGATGAGAGATGGTTTTTTGAAGCATGTTACAGCCGAAGTAATGAACTTGGTCACCCCTCTCCATGCTAGATAACTGTGAGCTGGTAAGGTTAGATGCTACAGTGTGGCTGGGCATATAATTGGTTTGACTGCTCTCGCTGGAGAAAGTGTTCCAGTCCCTTGATGCTAGTGGTAGAGAAGGATTTTTGTCCTTATTTTCATATTACTTTTACCAAAATGGTGTGTGTTATGTGTACTTGCACTCTTTCTACATAGAGAGAGTGAGTGTTTTCCAATACAGGTTTCAGAGTAGCAGCCGTGTTAGTCTGTATCTGCAAAAAGAACAAGAGTACTTGTGGCACCTTAGAGACTAACAAATTTATTCGAGCATCAGAAGATGCATATAGCATCCGAAGAAGTGGGCTGTAGCCCACGAAAGCTTATGCTCTAATAAATTTGTTAGTCTCTAAGGTGCCACAAGTACTCCTGTTCTTTTTCCAATACAGAAACCCTAATGTGCTTGCCGTGTGCAGGTCTCTTAATTGAATGGCTGTTGCAGAACAAGCACTCTGTACGTGATTGCTGCAGCCTGGTGAGTTTGTCGGGTCATGCACCTTCCCTGGTTTCCTCTATTATTCCAAGAGTCAAATGCCCTTCTGCCCTACCCCTATAAGTTTGATTCTTTAGGAGCTAGGATGATCATGTGTTAAAACAAGGCCCATGTAACATGGAATAGATTGTATGAAATTCAGAGGCATTGGGAAATAGAATGGAGCAACTCTGTGCTGGAGAGTCTTCTGCTGTGTGGGCAGCCCTGACTTGGTGTCATAGGGACTCCTGTTTAAACCTTGTTAGTTGTCCCTGCTGATTTAAATGGCACGGTATTGTCAGAAATAACTGTAATACATACCTGCTGGATCAGTATTTGTGAGACCGCTTTTACTATGCATGATTATTGTTTATAAATCTCTGATCAGATTGGTTTTGCTAATTGAACTTCAGCGTATACTGCAAAAGTACAAGGCAAACTTCAAGAAATAACACCCAAGGGTATGTTCAAAGAAACTAGCTGATATCTATGGTCATACATCAACATAAAGAAATGGACTTAGATTTCATATAGAACACACTACATTATTCTTACATTCTTCTTTACTGGAACAAATTTTAGACAGGAAGAAGGAATTTAAACAAGGCAATCCCTCACTGATTTGTAACATTCAGACTCATGTACCTAATAGGCAGTATTCCCCCAACATAAAAGAGGTATTGTAAATCTTTCACCAACATGAAATCAGGAAAACTCAGAGCCATAAAAAACTACTATAAACATTCTGAGTCAATTAACGAATCACCATCAAGGATCAAACCAAGGCATCAGACCACCATTCCAGAAAGCTTGTTCACCAATAATTTGATGTCCACAAAGCCCTGGGGCCAATGGAATCACTCTGAATTTACACCAGCATAAGTGAGAGCAGAATGTTTCCATAAGGTCCAGTATACTCCTAGTACAATGTTTTGGAGGGAAAGAAAACAGAAGACCTTAGGACACTTATTAATTATTAACCCCATCATGTAGTCACTACACATGCATCAGTAAACAGGGTGCTGAATGTAAGAATCTAATTGGATCCTAACGCCTCAAAACATACCAAGGAAAATAACAGAGAGACTTTTGGTAATATAAAAAATAACCAGACACAATGGGCCTGATTCTCAGTTATTCCATTCCTGCATTTAGATAGGGATGGCGAGGAAAGTGAGGAGAAATGTGGCTTAAAACTGCCTTTGTATTTCCCATATACTGTTTTGCTCACAACGTAAATTAGAACAGTCTCATGGAATTGTATGTATGCAACTTCTCTTGGGAATTGTATGTCTTCCTTTCATCTTCAGACAAGGCTGTTATTGGCAACCATGCCAGTCCTGTTGGCACAGAAAATGAGTGTACCAATTGGTGGAGGAGGTGAATATGTGTGCCTGTGTAGAGTTATCGATCCAAATATGTAATGTTTTGACCTTCTATTCTGTGTTGTTGTTCATCTCTCAAAACTGTTTCATGACGATGACTAATAGATGCTCCCTTAAACCATGCTTATTCTATTCAGTGGACAGCACATCTAACTTTGATTACTGGGTTTGAATCACTACTGGATGGCTGAGTAGAAGGGGTGGCTCACTATACTGGAGGATACGATATATGTATATAAAATATGATGTCTTTCAGCAGAAGCAACCAACATGCTTTGCAAGCATAAACTAATTGTCACGTAAGCCCCCTTTTGAGGTACTGTACTGTGGGTGAGTAGTGTTAGCCTCATTTTACAGAGGTGTAAACTCAAGTTCACAATGATAACAGGCCTGGTTTTCAAACTAGGCCCCTATTTTTGTGGGCATAGTGCCTGAAATAATTTGGGCCCTAAAATTTTATATCCCCAGGTTCATTCATGCTTTTTCCTGGCAATTCATTGTTGGTGCTGAGGTATGGGCATAACTTGTTACAGACAGAAAACTGCGCCTCTAAAAATGGTTCTAAAATCAGGCCTTAAGTGACCTGCCCACAGTCATACAGTGAGTCAGTGACAAAGCTGGGAAGAAGAATATTTTTTAAATTGCCCTGCAAGTGTTGCTTTTATTATTGTTAGACTTGTGTGCAATAACTCATGGATGAAGTCTCTTCAGCAATGCTATGATATTGCTCTGAAAATCAAATGAGGCAGCTTTCCCACCTTATGTCTATGAAGAGTATGGGTCCTTTAAAACCACACAGTGCCTTGGCCTCAAGGGAAAGTGAGAATTGGTTCCAGAGGGCTCCTCCCTTCCCTTTTCTGTACATTGGGAATACTGAACTTGGAAGAAAACTGCCTTTTGTTTTCTAGTAACAGAAATGACACAGTAACTTGATGTCACTACCATTTTATTTCTCTTCTAGCTCCAAGAATCACACTTATAACAGCAGGACAATAAATAGCCTTTGGAAAGAGCCTAATCCATCCCAGTCAGTGATGGATGCTGCAAGGCCTGCCTCGAAAGCCCCATTAAGATTTCCCGAGCACAGAGCCCATTATTAATAATTGAATCTGTAAAAATGAAACTCAGATCATGTTACTATTGATGAATTGCTTAGACAGGGGAACACAAGGAAAGGGTTCCAACTCTCTAAAAAGTAAACACCACTGTTCATTTGTAATTTCTTGGACAGATGTTCATGTCTCTGGCCTAGATTTTAGTTGTGTGTGTTTAATTCTAACAAAAAGCCTAGTTGCTTTGAAGAAGCCTTTTATATAGTGAGTAATATGTCAGGAAAGAGGACAACTGTATCAGTTTTGAATGCAGGCTGTTTGTCGCATTCCTAGATATATTAACTCTGGAACTAGCTGGTGAACCCCCACAGTACATTTGGCAACAATGCCTGTCTCCTTTGGGGAATTTTGTTGGAGGGAGTGTGGAGAAGGGTGGTGATTGGGGGCCATCCGAAGACAAAGCTAAGGTGCTGGTGTAGTAATTTTTCTCAGAACAAATACCAATGTGATGCCTCTTTTTGTCACAATAAATTGAAGTTAACGTGCTGATTGCCTATTACTTTAAACAATGAGTATGTGTGTCTTTTAGTCAAAGCAGTAGATGATGGATCACAGGCCATTCAGCAAACAGCCCTGTGGCAAGTGATATTGTTTTTGGCTTTCAGGTTAAGGTCAGGAGCTGTTAGAATAACAATTGGTTTTATTTTTTCATATCAGTTTTGCCATGTGAGTGAATATTTGAAACTCAGTTTTCCTATTGCCAGTAGGTCATGTGATTCACATCTCTCCTGTTATTTCTCAGCACCTAAAAGACTCAAGCCTGCTGTCCCTACATTGTTCCCAATATAATCATCAGTTGTCTCTTGCATGAGAACTGCAGGGTCAGAACCTTACGGGCTTTTCTGTGGACAGTGCTTCCTACTTTTTCTAGCTCTTTCTTTACCTCCTTCATCACCCGTTTCTCTCCTCATCATCTTCATCCCATGTCTTCTCAGTTTTCTCCTTCATTTCTCTTTATCTCTACAAACAGGAGGATTCTTCATGCCTCTCTCAGAACCCTGGGTCCCTTCAGTTCTTACTCCCATGCATCCCAGGGTCCTTGCTACACTAACCTCTCCTCCTGGCAGTTCATCAGGAGCAGTTGTTGGAGGCATTCCCTCAGCCAGGGGCTGAGTGTGCTGCCCTCATGACACTCAGTCTCTGCAGGTCTGGGAGATAGGGAACAAACATGGGACCTACTTAAAGTTTCCCAGAGTGGTTACAACCACATTATAGTCCTTTGCCTTCATGTCTTTCTCTTTTCTGGGGCAGGAGGTTAGGGAAGAGACTTTAATCTTTGAGTGAGTGCTACAAGGATCACTTGGTTGGTCACATGAGAAAGGTGCTACTGCTGTGTGTCAGTTTTCTGCTAATTTGTGCCCTTAGATTGTAAGTTATTCGAGGGACTGACTTGAGTGCAGTTTTCCTCTTGTAATGTGCTGTATATCCTTTCAATGCTATGGTACTAAAAACTGGCATGCATCTGTTGGAATACATTGTTCTGTTCATCATTCTGTCTGCCCAACTACTCCCATGCCAGATATGGGAAAGTTGAGTGTAATAACATCGTAGGTGGAACAGAAACCATAATGAATTAGATGAGAGAAGAGAGAAAAATATTTCAGTCACCCTGCTCATTCCTTTAGAGGGTTGTGATCAGAGTCCATTTCAGATGTGCACCACAATCCAGTGTGGGTTATTCTCCTTTCTGAGCTACACCCAGAGTTCATTCGAGATAATGGGAATAGATTTATTCACCTTTGTCTCCTCGCAGGCTTTGACTCATTCCAAGAAATACAGAAATCTTCATTCGCAGGATCCTGAGTGGGAATTCTCTCTCTTTCCCACTCTTGTGCAGAGGTCACACACTGTTAGAAAACATTTTTCATCAATCACAGGCAAATTATAGACTGTATTTAAAAAAAAAATCCTTGAAAAGGACTCTGCTGTTAGGGTCCCAGTCTCACTTATATTGAACTCCCATTATTTTTATGTTTCAGGATCAGGCCCTTGGTGAGGAGAGAGTGCCACAGCTGTGGGAGGGCCAGTTTGTTAGGAAAAGTAACTGGCTTTTGCCCACAAGAGGGAGCCTCAGGGTCAGTTATGGGTCTTCTTACCTGAAGCAGAGAAGCCATGTTGTAGTTTATTTTCTGTTACTTTGTCCTCACCCACAACTATTTCACATTTGGGGACAATATATACCTTTAAGTCAGCGGCACTGCTATGGGTACCTGCATGGCCCCACAGTATGCCAACATTTTTATGGCTGACTTAGAACAACGCTTCCTTAGCTCTCGTCCCCTAACACCCCTACTCTACTTGCGCTACATTGATGACATCTTCATCATCTGGACCCATGGAAAAGAAGCCCTTGAGGAATTCCACCATGATTTCAATAATTTCCATCCCACCATCAACCTCAGCCTACATCAATCCACACAAGCGGTCCATTTCCTGGACACTACTGTGCTAATAAGCAATGGTCACATAAATACCACCCTGTACCGGAAACCTACTGACCGCTATACTTACCTACATGCCTCCAGCTTCCATCCAGGACACACCACACGATCCATTGTCTACAGCCAAGCTCTAAGATACAACCGCATTTGCTCCAATCCCTCAGACAGAGACAAGCACCTACAAGATCTCTATCAAGCATTCTTAAAACTACAATACCCACCTGCTGAAGTGAAAAAACAGATTGACAGAGCCAGACAAGTACCCAGAAGTCACCTCCTACAAGACAGGCCCAACAAAGAAAATAATAGAACACCACTAGCCGTCACCTTCAGCCCCCAACTAAAACCTCTCCAGTGCATCATCAAAGATCTACAACCTATCCTGAAAGATGATCTCTCACAGATCTTGGGAGACAGACCTGTTCTCGCTTACAGACAACCCCCCAACCTGAAGCAAATACTCACCAGCAACCACACACCACTGAACAAAAACACTGACCCAGGAACCTATCCTTGCAACAAAGCCCAATGCCAACTCTGTCCACATATCTATTCAAGTGACATCATTATAGGACCTACTCACATCAGCCATGCCATCAGGGGCTCATTCACCTGCACATCTACCAATGTGATATATGCCATCATGTGCCAGCAATGCCCCTCTGCCATGTACATTGGCCAAACCGGACAGTCTCTACGCAAAAGAATAAATGGACACAAATCTGACATCAGGAATCATAACATTCAAAAACCAGTAGGAGACCACTTCAACCTCTCTGGTCACTCAGTAACAGACCTGAGGGTGGCAATTTTGCAACAGAAAAGCTTCAAAAACAGACTCCAACGAGAAACTGCTGAACTTGAATTGATATGCAAACTAGATACAATCAACTTAGGCTTGAATAGAGACTGGGAATGGCTGAGCCATTACAAACATTGAATCTATCTCCCCATGTAAGTATTCTCACACTTCTTAGTCCAGTACAGACCGTTTGATATCTTGATTATCACTTCAAAAGTTTTTTCTCTTACTTAATTGGCCTCTCAGAGTTGGTAAGACAACTCCCATCTTTTCATGCTCTCTGTATGTGTATATATATCTCCTCAATATATGTTCCATTCTATGCATCCGAAGAAGTGGGCTGTAGCCCATGAAAGCTTATGCTCAAATAAATTTTAGTCTCTAAGATCCCACCAGTACTCCTGTTCTTTTTGCGGATACAGACTAACACGGCTGCTACTCTGAAACCTTTATTTTCTGTGCCACTAGAGGGGGCATGCTGGCTGCTCTAACTGCTAGTCACAGGCACAATATCATAACAGTTTTGTATTTGAAAAGTAATATGTACTCAGACCACTGCTATATGCCTACCATCATAACTTTGCCTTAAAGTTTTGTGTGCCTTTAGAATGGTACTATTTTGAGTAAATAAAGTGCTTATGGGGTGCCCAGAAATCCAGCAGCTACTTCTCATACTCATCCAAATTCCTGATGCAGACACAGAGACCTCAATAGGTATGTAGGCCCAGTTGTTTAATTCCAATACTAATTAGAATTGAATGTGTCATACAGAAATTCAGCCTCTGGCTTCAATACTCATCAGCATTCTTGTGTTTTCTCACTCTGTTGGATACACAGCAGAGGGGAGAAAGGGCACAGAAACCTCACCTGCCTGATTCCCATGCACTTTAGGCTATTACACAACATCTCTGTGAAAAATAAAGAGCAAGGGAAACTGAGACTTGAGTAATCTTAAATCAGTGTGTGAATGCAAATGACAAGTTAGATCTAAACTGTATATTTAAACAAATATAAATTAATGATTATAATATTATGCATATGGCCTTATAAAAACTGCAGTTTACATAAATGTCATTATATGGACTTTTTTTTCAAATGTAATGTCAATGAAACCTTAACCCTTGATCAATCTATGTCCCATATGTGTTAGAAACCTTGATACGAGGCCAGGTGGGCATTTTTATGAAGGAAGGGGAAAAGTAAAAGCTCTGTAATAAACAGCAAAAGAAAGAACAGTTCAAAGGTGAAGGCACTATTGATCAGTTGCAGAATGCATTTTAGATGCATGAAAAGTGAAAGTTTTTTTTGGGCTATTGAACAACATCAGAAATATAAAAGGCTAATCTTAGCTAACTTTGTGGACAGCAAAGTTTTCCTCCTAGGATCTCAAAGCACTTTACAAATATTAATGAATTGAATTAATTGAATGAACAAATTTAATATAATGAATTAAGTCTGATACTTTATGGAACCTTATTAAAAGCTGATGTAAAGAGCTACTAGCAGAAGTCATAAGAAGTTTCGTTGGTCCTACAAACCAGAGGAACTATTCTACGTTGTCATGATCCTATCTACTGCCACTTTATCTCTTAACCACACACACACACACACACACCCAAGCTATATAGCAGTCCTGCAAAAAGCCTTGCATCAAACATTAATGAATTAAATCTAACATTACATACATTATTATTTTTTACAAAACCTCTTCTTTTTCACGAAAAAGAGGATAGAAGAGTGAATTCTAGGACTGTCCAGTTGGATTTATGTATATTTTGTAAGATGCTTAGATAGTGATGAATTCCATAAGTACCTGGTTAAAATAGAATACTCAGCTGTGTGATGCAGGTAAATATTGTCATCATATTACAGGTGATTAAACTGAGACAGCGAGAAGATAAGGGACTTGTCCAAGGGTGTATGAATCAGTTGCAGAGCTAGGAATAGAATCCAGCTCCCAGACTCCTCCTCTAGCTACTGGTCACCCTTGTTTCAGAGTTGAGGATTGGGCATCCCACCTGGGAGCTTTGGCTTTTGTAATTTTGCAGAACTAAAACATTAGTCTAGCAACAGGATTCCACTCATCAATGAAGATCATGCTAGTTTCTGGCCACTAGTTGGCAGATCCATCACAAGTGTCCAGTTTATCATTTAGTTGAGTATTGGGAACCCCTTGCCCCTAGCATAATAGAATATATGGGTTGCAAGGGACCTCAGGAGGTCATCTAATCCAACCCCCTGCTCAAAGCAGGACCAATCCCCAACTATATATATTTTTTGCCCCAGATCCCTAAATGGCCCCCTCAAGGATTGACCTCACAACCCTGGGTTTAGCAGGCCACTGAGCTAGCCCTCCTCCTCCCCCTTTTGAATTTGTGAAGGGCATTGGCCTGTTAGCATGTTCCTATGAAGGTGTATTACAGGTCTGAGTGTGTTATTTGTGGGTATTTGGATGGGAGTGCTGATCTGAGCACAAGAGTGTGTATGTGTGCACAAGAGCAGAGGTGGAGCTATGTGGGCATGTGTACTTCCTAGGTTTGAGCACACACGTGGATGTGTAGGTCATGATACACAGCTATGAATGTAGACATATTTGTGTGTGCTCAAATGCAGATCCGAGTAGTACCAGCTTCTCTGCGTGTGTCCACGTCTGAGCAAGTGTGCGGGGTGTGTGAATCTGTGGGGATGAGGTTGTGTGTGTGTGTTTAGATGCGAGTATCCGTGTAGGTGTTTGCATGTGTCACATGGGGCAGCCCCAGCTGAGCTCCCGCTGCGGAATGCGGGTGTGTTCCCGTGAGAGGTTCTCCTGCCCTGGGAGCCCGCCCCGCTCCTGCAGGGACTGACCCTGGTAGAGATAACCCCCCCCTCCAAGCCAAGCAGCGCTTCCCCTTTAAGAGGCCCGCTTGGCTTGTCAATCGCAGCGTCCCCTCCCCTTCCTGCAGCGGCTACGAGTGCGGTTCGCAGAGCCGCCGCCAGAGCCTGGGCTGGCGCGATGGGCAGCCGGGAACTGCGGCGGCGGCGGCGCCGGGAGGCTACTCGCCGGGGCTCGGGGCTCGCCGGGACCATGGGATAGCGACGGAGCTGGCGAGGGACAAGCCGCAGCCCTGCCGCCCGTGCCCGGCGGGGCCTGGGAGAGCAGCACAATAGCCCGGGAGGAGGGAGCGAGCGAGCGGCGGGGCTCTCCATTGCCCCGCACATCCCAGCCCCTGCCGCTGAGCGCAGCTGCACCAGGTCCTCGGCCCCCCGCCCGGGGCCGCAGGGGGTGGGTGAGACTCACCTTCCCTCCCTCCCTCCCACCTCCGCTCCTTTGTCCACGCTGCCTTGGAGGCGCTCCGGCTTGCTGCGTCGGGAGCATTGTTGTCCTCGGGCATGCGGGGGGTGAAGTAGGGGGTGTGTGCGGGGTAGGGGGTGTCGGAAGCAGGAGAGCAGAGGGGACGTTCTCGGACACAGGACCAGCTGGCTTTACCGCCCTGTTTTCCTTCATGCGTGGACTGGGGGAAAGATCCATTCCGTGAGTTAACCCGTCTCTGGCCGTTCTGTAGCTCCATGTGAAATTCAGCTGGCGTATTCTCTCCACCTCCTGTTCCCCACCGTGATCTTTCCCCGGATGCAAAATGGTGGATCCAGTGGGGTTTGTGGAGGCTTGGAAAGCCCAGTTTGCAGACTCCGAGCCTCCCAAGATGGAGCTGAAATCTGTGGGAGATATCGAGCAGGAGCTGGAGATGTGCAAAGCCTCTATCCGGAGGCTGGAGATGGAGGTCAACAAGGAGAGGTTCCGTATGATTTACCTGCAGACTCTCTTGGCAAAGGAGAAGAAGAGCTACGACCGACAGAGGTGGGGTTTCAAGAGGATTTCCCAGTTGCCTGAAGGGGATGCAGAGCAGCAGAACCAAGACCCACATCATCACCAAACCACCGAGCAAGGGGATCCAGAAAAAAACAAACCCCACCACGGAGAGGAGAAGTTCAAGCCAAGGATACCTTCTCTGAGGAAGCTGTCCATCCAGAGCGATGGGTCGGATCTGTTGCCCTTGGAGAGCTCCCACCATGGGGAAGGGGAGCAAGACAGGTGTAAATACTACAGTGAAGAGAAACTGAAGAGAGTGGGGGAAGATACGGAGAATCGCTGTGATATGGATGGATCCCCTTCAAAACACAGGCCCTCTTCCACTCGCAGGCTGGTGGGCTCCACTGAGAAAGAGGGGTCCTTTGAGCCTCTTGCTAAGGACAAAGGGAATGCCACCAGTGTGGCAGCACTAAGGTCCAACTTTGAGAGGATTAAAAAGGTTAATTCACATTCTTCTAGTGATAGCAAGGATGCTGCTGAGAAGCCCTTCTATGTGAACATGGAGTACCACCATGAGAAGGGTTTAGTGAAGGTCAATGATAAAGATGTTTCTGATAAAATAAGCTCCCTTGGTAGCCAAGCCATGCAGATGGAACGCAAAAAATCCTTGCACTCCCTCCCTCCTAATGTGGTACCCAGCTTTAATGAGTTCCAGAGGCCGGCCTACCGGGGAAGGTCTTCTGAGAGCAGCTTTGGCTATGATGGAGAATATGAGGATGCTGAACTGAACCCCAGGTTTCTGAAAGACAACCTAATAAATGTTAATGGAGGCAATCGACCACCTTGGCAACCAATGGATTTTCAGCCCTACCAAAGCATCTATGTGGGTGGGATGATGGGGGAAGGAGAAAGCAAAGGACCCGTACTGCGGAATCAGAGTGCCTCTGATCAGGAAAAGCATCTTACCTGGCCCAGGAGGTCTTATTCCCCAAGGAGTTTTGAGGACATTGGGGGAGGGTATACCCCAGATTGTAGCTCTAATGAGAACCTCACATCCAGTGAGGAAGATTTCTCTTCAGGGCAGTCTAGCCACGTTTCCCCCAGCCCCACCACTTACCGCATATATCGGGAGAAAAGCCGTTCTCCATCCCAAAATTCTCAACAGTCCTTCGACAGCAGCAGCCCACCAACCCCCCAGTCTCAAAAGCGGCACAGGCAACAGCCAGTCATCGTGTCTGAAGCCACTATTGTGGGAGTACGGAAAACAGGACAGATCTGGCCAAATGATGGAGATATGCCATCTGGGAGAGGTCCTCAGGACAGCTGTTTCCATGGAGATGCAGGTGTGTACATCTTGTTTAAATAGGGGGTTGGTTAATTCACATGTTCGTGTCCACATGTGGGGAAGGAAAGGTTCTTCGGGTCGACCACACAAAGGGAGGCAACTGTCTAAAAAGAGAACCATGGCTATAAATCAAAGCTGCCCTGATCTGGGGATGGCCTCATAGGCTAAAACTCAAGCTTGGGGTACTTAGACTTCTTGGAACCAAAGATTTGGTTCCCAGGAAGGCTGACAGCTCTGCATCATTCTGGAGGTAATAAATTGGGGTCCATGCCATTTATTTTGTGTGTTTAAGACTTTATATAAACCAATGCCTTGAGTGAAACTCCTCTGACCCCTTTTTATAAAGATAGAAGTTTGTCGTAGTGTCTTGGCTAAAATTTCCCTTCCTTCTACTGTTGTGCTGTATAGTGGTTGAACTGCACCCCATAGGTGGCTGCATGTCAGTGATGCTGTAACCTGGCATTGTTACCCCAGGGCTTTACCAATAGAAATGCTGCTCCCTCATTTCTGTTTTCCTGCCCATTGGTTATGGGGAACTCGAACATCATTCTGTCTGCTGTATCATCCTTTAATTATTACTGATCTAAGGGAATGATAATCCAGCCCTTCCCCTGTGTCTTAGAGTTTTTCAAAGTGAGTGAGGTTCATGGGATGTTAGGAAGCCCTAGATGATGCTTCATGGGAGATTGGTTAGTTTAGCTTTGGCAGACCCAAATCAGAAATGGATTGTTTTGAGAAAGGAGGGGCATGTTTGAACCCATTCCCACATTTGTGTATTCAGGTCTGTATCTGACTGAATTTGATGAAATAAGGAAACATGGTGACCATGTTCAGAGTTGAGTCTGGATGAGGAGAAATTAACAGTTAACTATATTGTTTGATTCAAAGGGGCATGCTGGATTTTATGTAGGCATTTGAACTCCTTGTCATTATGCATTGCAATAGCAGCTAACCTCTTCCTTTGACTCATTTAGCCTTCCAGCGTTTACAGGGAAAGAAGTGAAGTGTTTTTCAGGAGTGAAGAAATCCCCGATAGGTTTAGCAGAGTCCAATCATTCTTTGAGTTTGTATGTAATCTTAATCTCTGTCTCTCTCTCTCTTTTTAAGTCAATATTTTAATAAGGGATTAACTCAGATGTCTGAAAACAGGATTGAATTCCTGTAGTAGTGGTGGATTCAAAGCTTTGAAGAGGTTCGTCCATCAAGGATGTTTTCATTGTCTCAAGTTGCTCTAGTTCTCAGAGTGAGTGATTTAAATGGAAGGAGATCTCCCTGCTTCTTGTTGGAGGCATGTATTTGGGTGAGCATTTGGCTGGAAGGTTTCACAGATATAGTTTCAACCCCCATGAAATTGGAGTTCCAGTGTTGTGTTAGTGAAAGGCTGTTCAGTATAAATGTCTATTTACTATAAATGAAAGCTACTTGAGAATTCCAAACCTTGGCACCCTGTCCTTGCAGCGACCCCTTCCTTATCAGATTATATATACACATGCACTGTCTGTTGCATGACTTCTGTGCTTTCCCTTGGTCTTGTGTGTTCTTATGGGATGTAGATGAGAAGCAGAGGGAGGTTGGATCCAATGCTGGCTTAAACTGAGCTGCAGCCATCTGTCTCTGCTCTTTTTGTTTACTGATGCGCTTTAGATGACTGGGGAGTCTCCTAGCTGTTGCAATTTTGCAGAAAGGAACAATGGGGAGAAAACAACAAAGGTGGATAAAGCTTGTTCTCCAAGGCAGATTCTGCCTGCTAGATTGGCCTTCTGGAAAGGCAGTGATCTGATTTTATTTTAAATACTGCTGGATAAGTGAAATACACTATGTGGGTATCTATGTTAACAAAAGAGCCTGCTGGCATCTGAGATCCCCAAACCAACTCCTAGTTTACAGTCCAATGATTTGTTCCTGGTCATGACCAGGTATATTTTTATCTCCCTCCTTTCCCCAGCCTAGGGGATAACACAAGCAGCTTTGGTAGGAACCCAGCTCATATGGGTGTTTACGACTGTCTTAACCTGGTAGGTAGTGGCTACTTTCTACTCCACTAAAAAAAAAAAAAAGGTTTCTATGTCCACAAGACAACTACATTTCTTGTTCATTGCTATTCATTTCCACTATCAGTCATTCTGCAGGCATGCTGAATGGGATTTTTCTTATGCTTAGGAAGGTGTATATTTGAGCCTAAGCAAACTGACAGAGTCCTATCTTCATAAAACGAACACAAAACAAAGGTGTAAGAGGCATCATACGATAGTCCTTATCAGGCCATATACGGAACATCCTCCACTCTACATGCTATGAAAGTAGCTCTTTGCTTCAGCCAGCCTTCCCTGCATCTGTGTTTCAGCCATGCCACTACTAGTCCTGCCAGTCTTCCCTGAAGCTGTGTTTGAACAGGACGTGCAGGTCTAGGTCACCGCAGGTTCTGTTCAGCCTTAATGGTAATTGGTGTCAAGTTGGACTTGTTCTACAGTATTTGGCTCCTTCATGCATCCAGATGTCATACATTTTCTGGCTTTACATTCTGTGGGTGAATCTTTTTTCAGGACTTTGGTTCATGCTAACAGTGGACTGAAGCAGGTATAGTACAGACATGTGCTATGCAAGCTTCCTCTGTGGGTCTGCCAGTGTATCCTCATGCTGGCCAGCAAACACCTGCTGTTTCAGTCCTAGGCCTCTCGAGCAGAGGCTGCCAGTCATGCCAAATCATGTGTGTGTTCTATGATGTGGATGGGGACTAGGGTGAGACCACTAAACTCTCTCACTTGGGAGTTAAGCCAAGTTTTAAACCTAGATTTCCAGAAATGAGAGGTGTCTAGAATTCTAATAGCAGACCCAGGTAGGTGGGACTCCACTCCTTTCTGAATGGCTGTAGGGAGGTACTGCTCTGTGAGTGTGGGCATTTTAATAACTATTTGTAAAATGTCATAAACAACTTTCATCCAACATCTTGCATCCTAGGGTGAGTTATGCAACACTTATAATTATTTCATGTAATGCAAGTAGAGGGGAAAAAGTCTAAAAAATAGTTTAAAAGCTATCAAATTTATCACAATGATTTGTATGGAGAATGATGGCATATTTTCTAATGGATTTTATTTCTTTTTTTTCTATCTGCTGTTGCAAAATAACCCCATGGTGCTCCCTGCACCTAATCAAGGGGGAAAAGTAATGTAGGGACTTCTATGAAATGGAGAGGTCTTGTTGTGACCTTGGTCAGTTCAGTTTTTAAAATAGTCTCACTCTCTTTTAGCTACTGATCACACCAAAATTGTAGCTTGTGTTTATATTTCCAGCTCAGCAGGATGTGGAAGTCTGATGGATGCTCGCTCAGTGCTCTGTGAATGAGATGATCTTGCTCTTCAGCATGAGGGCACAGAAACTCCACATCTAGAGGCTGGTTAGTAGGTAGCCTGGGTCCTAAGTGCAGTTTACGTTCTCCACAAAGACAGTATTTGTCTAGAAAGCTCTTTCCTGTGAACACCCTTGTGTTGGTGGAGACTTCTGTCCACCTGGGAGAGCTGAACGGCGCTCTCCTCAGAGTTCTGTCAGTGGCACCGCAGTAGGATAGCAGGAGCCAGTGTTGCTCAATATGAAGTGCACAGTTTGGGAATAGGATTTGTATGTCATTTTACTCCATTGGTAGTAAGTTTGTAGATCCCTGGTCAGCTCATTTGCAGGCTTTAATAATACTTATTTTTGTATCTCCGCTAGCACAGAAATGCAGAGTGCCTCTTCCTGGAGCAGTGCATGTAATCAGGCTATGGATGGAGAAAAGTACTCTGAAATGGATCCATGCAAACAGAATGCTTGGCTCAAAACTCATATTAGGTCCCTTTGGAACAGAATACCTTTGTAAAGAGCCCGCCCAGTCAGGGACCTAGATTCTTCAGTTACAAATGCCTAGCTAGATAGTCAAGCATCTAAGTCCCTGGTTATTAGCAGTATTGGTTTAAAGGTCATTATAGACACCATTTCAATGTACAGCCGAGACAAAGTACAATATACAGGACAGCGAAGGGAGAGTGTTGTCTAGTGGTTACAACAGGGGATCAGGAGCTAGGTTTCCTAAATTATTTTCCTGACCGTATATCACTTGTCTTCTGTGTGATCTTAGGCAAGTCTCTTGCCCTTGTTATCCCTCAGTTTCCCTGCTAAATTGGGTGCACAGTCAACTTGTGGAACTCCTTGCCTGAGGAGGTTGTGAAGGCTAGGACTATAACAGGGTTTAAAAGAGAACTGGATAAATTCATGGAGGTTAAGTCAATTAATGGCTATTAGCCAGGATGGGTAAGAAATGGTGTCCCTAGCCTCTGTTTGTCAGAGGGTGGTGAGGGACGGCAGGAGAGAGATCACTTGATCATTGCCTGTTGGTCCACTCCCTCTGGGGCACCTGGCATTGGCCACTGTCGGTAGACAGGATACTGTGCTGGATGGACCTTTGGTCTGACCCAGTACGGCCGTTCTTATGTTCTTAATGATGCTTAGCCACCTCACATGGATTTTAGGATGCTGCGTTTGGAAAGTGCTTTGGGATCCCACAGCAATGTAAAAAGTGGCTGACAGTGAAGCAGATTCTGTGCCTTTGTCACTCACTGTTTAGAAACAGCATTCTTCTATGAGCAGCTAAAGTGGGATTTAATCTGCTGCACTTTCCTTCTACTCTTGGGAACCTCAAACCTAGGAAATTCCATAAAGTGCATCTCGCCCGCCTTCTCTCAAGGAGAGAAAGTTAGCACTCCCCTTGATAAGGATGGAAGAGGTCCTAGTGACCTTTACAACACGCATATGGTTAAGGCATTGCCACTTACTTTGTGGCATCTAACTCTAGCGCTTTTGGCTGCAGCTCCTGGCTGTTGGTCTGTCACTGGCTCGCTCAGTCAAGAATGAGGCTTAGATCTAGTCTCTGACATTTGTCTCTAGTTCATTTTGCTATTTTTTTTTTTAAGCCTTTCTCTGTTTTAACCCAGCCCCCACTTTAATCCTTTTCAGTACCAGGCAGCGGATTTTCTAGGCGCACTAAGGACAATACATTGTCTAAATGGCCCCCTCTGTGCTTCCCAGAGATTGTTTGTTCTTGACATTATCTAGCTGCTTATTATATTGCCCCCTCTTCCTAGAGTGAATGGAACGCCCTCTTCTTCCCCCACCAGCTCTGAGGAAAGAGCTGAAGCCCTTTGCTGATGGCCCTGCTAATGTGATTTAGCATGACCTCTCCTCTTTCCTGTGCACCCTCTTTCTCCCGCAAGTGGATGCAGACCCTCAGTTGTGGCCCTGCACAGTATTCAGAACAGGGAGATGCAGATGGATCTTTTTTTCTCCAACTCGCTGTGGACTCTAGTTTGTTTTGTTTCCAGCTGGGCCTGGCTATACCCAAAGGACGAGCAGGCCGCAAACCAACCAGTATGGTAGTTGTGTCTGTTATGGGGATGCCGGTGTCGCCATCCCCCTCCATGACAGCAGAGCACTTTCCTATGGTGTATGATGTAGAAGCAGCGGAAGTAGGACTAGCTTCCCCGTTGGTGGAGAAGAGAGATGACTAATAATAAACCTGGGGGAGGTGGGGTCACTTGCCTGCCCTGCCTCTGCACTGAATAGCAATCGCCATTCACTGTGCACTTGGCCATGGCTCAGGCTAGTGCTGCCAGCATTTCCCTCCTGCCATTTGACTGAAGTAGAACATTTATTTAATGTTCAATGGTGTGAATATGTAAAGTGATTGCTTTTCAGACTTACCAGCTCCCTACAGAGAACACCTCACCATTCACAGAAATGCAGCCACTCGGGTATAGGTCATGGCAGCTATAGAACAATGCCAGCTAAACTACGCCCATGGACGTAAGGCAGGAAGTAAAGATAATAAGAATTTGCCAACGTTGAGGGGTGGGGTGAGGTAATGTCTTTACTTTTGGAATGTGCTGTGCTTGTGGATGACATGCATCAGGGAGATGGATAGACTTGGGGGGGGGGGGGGGCAAATGATGCCTTACTCAAGTGAAGTGACAGGAATTATTAAGGAGGCCCAAGTTGAAAGATGGCCAGGATGCTGACCAATGCTCTCAGTTCTTGCAAGAAGTGTTGTGGGGTCTTTAATTATTACTAATAGTCCAAGCTACAGTTTTGAACCTCAGCTGAAAGATAGGCCAGCAAAGAAGCCTTTGTGAGCTCGAGACCTGGTAACATGCTTCTGACTTCAGATTCGAGCACTGTGGTGCACTGCAAGCCTAACAGAGTCCTGTCCCTTTTCCCAACCCACTGGGGATAATCAGTCACAATGCTCAAAGCAAAAGGGGCCAGTACTTTGCCTTCAAGGAATTTTGGAGGTCAGTCCATAAAGGTTAATGAGGTGAGACTTGGCCATCTGAGAAGTAATGCTCTGTTTCAATTACTATAGGAAAACCTATCAGGTTGTGGAGCAGAAGCGCAGCTTTCCTGAATCCACCTTTCCCCCAGAGAAACCAAGACCAGGGCAGCAGGTTGTTTGACTTTCTCCTTTTAGTTTGCTCCACCCACCCGATAAGCATGAAAGAACAGTAAGGGCCTGATTCTGCTCTTACTGTGGTGAAAATTCATTGACTTCAGTGGAGTTACTTCTGTTTCTTGCTGGTACACATGAGAAAAGAAACAGGTTCTTAGTACTATATTGTGATTCAGCCACTGTACCACAGACATTGTCAGAGCGAGAGAGGGAGTTTGACTGCACATGATATCTAAACTCCTGAGTGTCTTGGTTGGGTGTGTGCAGTGTATGAAGGAGGTCCTCCCAAACCAACAATCAAATTCTTGAGGTACAAAGCAGTTTTTAGCCAGTGCACCAATTGTAAGGTATATTATTTTTCTGCCCTGATTTTTAAATTACACATGATGAGGGCTGGGATTGTAAATTGTAAATAAATCCTTGAACATCAAAGCCTCTGTTAATGCTGAGGCAGGATTTTATAATCCGTAACATCCTAAAGTTTGTTTTGAATTACAGTGTGTGTATTTTAAGCACTAAAACTGTCATCTGTACAGAGCTGATGCGGGGTGCTCCAGTCACAGTATTTGGATGTGGTTTGCATATCTGTTCTAGTTACTAAAATAATAGTTTCTCTCCCCTTACCCCCCTCCCCTTTCAAACTTCTACAACTCAAGCTCTCTATTTAACTAGGGGTAGGCAACCTATGGCACGTGTGCCGAAGGCGGCACGCAAGCTGATTTTCAGTGGCACTCACACTGCCCGGGTCCTGACCACCGGTCCAGGGGGCTCCATTTTAATTTAATTTTTAAATGAAGCTTCTTAAACAGTTTAAAAACCTTATTTACTTTACATACAACAATAGTTTAGTTATATATTATAGACTTATAGAACGAGACCTTCTAAAAACGTTAAAATGTATTACTGGCACGCGAAACCTTACATTAGAGTGAATAAATGAAGACTCGGCACACCACTTCTGAAAGGTTGCTGACCCCTGAACTAGGCTATGGAACAAGATCAGAATCTCCTTTATCTGAGAGGAAACCCAGTCTAAATGTGGCAGCTGGGGTTGGATTGCCTCATGGTCGTATGGTTACATGGCAGATGTGACTCCGTGGTGGCCATACTATCTGAATAAGCTTTATCAGTGCTGCACATTCACTTTTATATCTGCTAATATTTTTGAACTGTACATGTTGGTTATCACAGTCTCTGATGGGTATCTCTGTATTCGCTACCAGCATATCTACCATGGCATACAAAAAAACTGCTATTCTAGTGGCCACATTTTACATTTTTATTTGCATCCTAATCCCTACTGCATCTTTTAAAGAAAGAAACCTCTTCTAGTGCTATACCAAAATCAACAGTGTTTCTCTGCATGTCACTCCAGATTGTAGTGTGGCAAGGACCCCAGGTGCTTATAGATTGAACTGTGCCTGTAGGAAAGTAGCAGCTGTAACATACAGCACTGTGTAGATCAAATATTTTTTTATCCTGTAATTCCGAACCTATGGGATAGTGGATTGCAGAAGTATCTTAATAATGAACAGCCCTTGTGATTGGACTCTATAAATTTAGTGCATTTCTATCTCTGTGTGTGGTGTCTGGGAACACAAGAACTGCACAGGCTTGGGTCCTTATGCCTGTTGTTGACCCCCAAACGACTTAATACAGTAGAACAGGATTCTAAACCTCCTCACCTAGCACTGAAATGCAGCTATATCTGAGATGGGTTGTGACAGCAATTATAATGGCACCAGTAATTTGCTGCACAGCATTTTTAGGACAAGGAGGATACTATGAGTTTCGTTGGGTGAGAATCAGCTGGGTGAGAATGCCCTGTGTGAGCCTGCAGCGAAAGAGGGCTGTTGTTGTTAGAACATGGTCTTAACATTTCAAAATCCAGTCCCCAAATCATTTTCAAGTATGGACAGCGACAGCCACACGCTCTGTGAAAATGGGCCAGGAGCATCACCGTGTAATCTGTTCTGAAGAAAATACACTTAAGTTCCTTGAGCACTGGGCTTCAAACATGCACCTGAGACAGTGAAAACTGAGTATGACTGGTCTGTTGTTTGCGCAATATGCATTTCCAATAACGTGGAGCGAACTGTCTCTGCTATGGTTTGGACTCAAGTGGGCAGGAACTACATATTATTTGGTGCGATCACCCAGGAAGGTAATAATGACCCATCAGCATGGCTGGTCTCAGCTTCCTATGTGCTAACTGAGACTAGATTATGATGCTCTGCATAAGTCAAGAGAAGGGTTTGTGAGTGTGTTACCTTACCACTGCCTCTTGGTTCAGAGCCACATTACATCCATCTTCCACCAATCTGGTATTTCTGTTTTGGTCCTGCAAATTATTCACAGTAGACAATGCTGAAATATGAACATATATAGTTCAAAAAATAACATGCTAAGGAAATTAATGCTAAGATAATTATCTGAGGCTTCCTATGCTATTTTTTGGTGCCCTCCATTTTGTGTGTGTGTGTCTGTCTCTCTCTCTCTCTCTCTCTCTCACACACACACACACACACACACACACACACACACACACATACATATATATATAATCTCATTTAGATCTTAATTTAGGTTGTGAGCTTTGCCTTGGGAGTTCCCTGCCCACATTCTCATGTCTTTTGTGACCACTTTCTTCATGTTTCCCTAGGATCATCCCTGGACCTCAGTTTAACAGGGAGGGGGAGTCAACATTTTCACACTCTTCATGTTACAGCAGAATGCCTTGGAGTCGTGCAGTGTCATGTTATTGTCCTTGTTTCAGGGAATCTTGGTATTTGGATGAATTTTCTGCTGGTTGCACTAGTTACTTGCATGGATTTGTGGGTTAGTCAGTAAGAGAACATCCTATTGTTAATCATCCTAGCAGCTCTCCCGTCTGAGCCTAACTGTGGCTGCTAGCAAGTTTGATGCTTAAACTTGGTAGTGATTAAAAGGTGTTTTATGGAGGGGTTGTACAGTCTGTGTGACTTCAGGATGACTGCTGTCACGGGAAGTGGGGAGACCAGGGGTGTGGGGCAACACATTTGAAGTTTGTTGCTTTTATGGCTGTTAAGAGCTGATGAGTAAAATCTCTGAGTTGCAAGGAAGAAAAATCTGTTTACAACTGAAGCTGTAGTTGGATGGAAATATATTCTTCAGCCCTGGGATATACGTGTTGCTCAGGAACAGAGAAATCTCACTAGAGAGATCAAAGCAAAGTTATCCCAAAAGGATTTCTAACAGTGGGGTGAATTACTTTGCTTTTCTTTTGTGCAAGGGCATGGCGAGGCATGGGGCAGGAAGGAGTTGATTTCTGCTAGTCAGGGGGGTTGCAGAAAAAAAAATTCTATTAACATTGTGGCTCAAAAAATATACTGGTCACGTAACCTAGTAATGAAACCTGGTATTAAAGCATCGTGAGGGGGGAGAGAATACTTAGCGGGGTCTAGGGTACTGCCTCAGTGGGAAGCCCAGGGCTCCCTCCTAATTGGGTACAGAAGGAGGGGTGCATGCAACTTTGCCATTCTGGGTGCTGGGGTGGAGACTCTCTCCTCTCATCTCCCATTTCGCTCCCCCCTACCTGCTCCAGCACACCCATGTATGAGGGATCTCAATGGAACTTCCTTTAACCATGTAAGAAGGAAAGTGTTCTTCATTGCCTATGCTGCATACTCTGCTGTGCACAGGGCAAAGCACTGATAATGCTGCAATGCTCTGCTCTTCCTCATACAAGTGTATCTAGAGGACCTGAGAGCTCTGCTTCCTGCTTTGCCTTTGAATTTCAGGGAGATTGCTGAGCTGCAAGGCTGGCTGCACTCCCTGATTTGACTTGCCAGGGGCGAGCGGGAAAGTGGAATTTTAAGCTCATCTTTACCTAACATGGAACTCTTCTTAATTTAACACTTGGATGGCAGCTGGGCTTTGCTCCTTGCACATCTAGGAACTCTGCTGCTTCATGACTTTGGATTATGGCATGTCCCAGAGCAGTGTCTTGCACTCTTCCCTCCTTCGCAAAGGGAGGTTTCTGTATGAACATGGGTTTCTCCGAGTGTGGAGTCCCTTGCTGCTAGCTAATCATTATTCGGTGTCTGGAGAGGGGAAAGGATAAGAATTCCCGAATGCTGGGAAGCTGCTTTTAGCACAATTCTAGGTTTTTGGTCCGTTAATTGCCTGGAGGAATCTAAACTGCAGCCCATGTGAACAAGGTGACATAGGCACATCATCTCCCTGAATATGCTGGGAAACCGCAGTGATTTTTTTGTGAAAAGATCCCATATACGAACTTGCCACTCTGACCCTCTCAAATCTGAATTTATTCTCAGCCTCCACATTTAGTCAAATGAATGTTTACCTTAGTGACTTGATGGCCCATATTGCTTACCATTGAAGTAGGTCTTCTGACTTGGTTAGAGTGTAAATGCAGACAGCACTTTAGATCCACAGGGTTAGTATCCTCATATGTATGCTCAGATACGCCCTTTGAATGTGTTCCAATCCTCATGAATTCTGAGCTGCAGTGGGGAATTTCACAGGGACGTCTGAGGTTGCACTAGAAAGACAGTTTGGAAAGCAGATTCCTGTGTTAAAGTCCAAGAGAGCCTCCCAGTGCCCCAAAAAGCAAGGCTCATTTAGAAGAAACAGCTCCCTGGATCTGTCCGCATAAGGCCAGGCAGGATTCTATGGGTCAAGTATAAGGAAGCCTCTTAAAATGCATCTGAACCAGGTGTGGGCTACTGAAGGGTGGCCTTGGAAAGGAGGTTTACATTAGATGTGTGTTCTCAACCTGGGGGTCATGAACAGGAGTCAGGAATTCGCAACCACCACAGCCTTCCCATCTTGCTAAATGGGATGAGATTCTTGACTAAATCATGACTAGATGGGGCAAAGTTTCCAGAAGGGTCCCAGTATGGACGAGGGCGTCCCAGTGCAGCCTCTGCTGTACGGAAACAATTGGAGAAAACAGTGGGGATTGTTCTTATGTTTGCAGCAGTTGTTGTTGTTGTTGTTGTTAGTTAACACATTTACACACGCTGATGGTCGCCCCAACTGAATCTCTTTTGAAGGACGGGCATGTACTAAACATCTGCTCACCAGGGACTGGGACGGCTCCCCCAGTGACTTCAGTCAGCTTTGCTCAGGGCTCAGAGCGGTAACTAGGAGTTTCTGTATACCTGCCTGTGGTTGCAAAGTGAGATGCTGGGCTTGATGTTTAACTCCTAAGCCTGTGTGTTTAAAACAAACAGCACCCCACCCCCAAAAAACCAACAACACTGTTCATTCTACTTGTTTGTAAATGGTTTAAAAGTGGAGAGCCTGGTTTGCATCTGTATCACCCAATTTCAAAAGCCATATTACAGCCACTATGGTTGGAAGTTGTAGCATAGACAGGTATTCTGAGAGCCCTGCTAGGCAGGCAGTGTCAAACACGTTCCTGATGTAATGTTTCTCGGCCTGTCTGAGAACTGTGTTGAGTGCTCACGTGCATTTGCTGTGGGTACTATGGAAACACCAACCCAGTTTGGAAAGCATTTTTTGCTAACACTTTAACACTTGTCAGCATAGATCTCTACCCACAAATATCTTGAGGCTGATGACAAAAAAAAAAAAAAAAAAGTCTGTGTGCTTACAAACATACAGTGTTGTTCATACAACTCTTGCAACGTGCTTCTCTAATTGACTTAATCTTGAGATGTAATTTGAACTTTCAATAGATTTACATTTTTTTAAAGTACACTTTCCTTATATAAGGAGAGCTATGTTTCTGTATTGTGAATTAAACTTTATTGTCTAAGAATAAAACAAGGCACCATCTAAATTGTAAGCAGGATGGTGTTTAGGCAGCATGCTCTAGACCCGTTCTAACATTGTTTGGTCTTAGTCTGTTTTGATGTGACTGACTGTGTTTATAATCATGTTAAGCTAATGCCCTCACTCTGCCCTTGACCAGCTAACCCCTATATGTTTGAGCCTTGACCTTTAAATAACATGGGGTCATCTCATCTCACCCACTCAGGCAAAACTAACCCATGTTATAACATGGCTAGTGTGCTGCTGTGTGTTAAGTGTGATGTTTAAACACAGTAAAATTTATACTGCAGATAGGACCGAAGTAATTCAAGTTTTAGTCCCCATCTCCAGCTTTATTACCTGTTATGGTCTGGGTTTTCCCACTTCATGTCTACTTTGCTTTATTATCTGCTGTGTGAACAAGCTCCATATATGCTTTGAGCGTGAGAAAACAACAACAACAACAACAACAAAACAAAGCAGTCAAGGCCAGGGTGGGAACTTCAGAGGTTTGTTTGATTTCCATGTGTTCACTGTGCAGATGTACAGTGTTACACATTTTAAAGTTGCTCATTTTTAAACCATTTCAAAGTATTTTAGTTTGCTATTATTATAATAACCCATAGCTAGATTGGCATTAAAATCTGTTTCCTTACTGAATTTGTTTTCCCCTCTTATATAGGGTTAATCATGGATTATTATTTTTTAAAGAGCATATGAGCCATCTCGTTTGTTCTTTGGTTTTTTTTTACATTGGATGGGGTAGGGAAATAGACATAGTTGCCCAGACTATGGAAACAGATAGAAGGAAAAAATTAGGTCAAATTTTGTTTCCTCCAACCTTGAAGGAATCTCCTCTAAAATAATTTCTAGCTTGTGTGTAGTGCTTTTCATCCCGAAGTGCTTTAGAGAACAGTAGGTCGGTATCGTTATCCCCATCTTACAGATGGGTAAGCTGAGGCCCAGAAACCTGCACAGGGTTAACCCACAAGTGAGTAGGTGAACTGGGAATAAAACCTTGGTCTCCTGAACTGCAGTCCAGTGCATTTTTTGCGGATCACACTGCCTCCTAGTGGAAAAGGGATTAAGCTTGTCTATAGCTATGTACAAAGCCCATGCATCGTTTTGACATAAAAAAAATTGTCAAAAATGATGATCCCTGGGTTTTGGTGATTCTAATACTCGTTGCAGACTGGGGATGGGTAGCTCTAGTCTGTGACAGAAAGCCGCATTGGCACTCATCTGGTAGTTAGTTTCTGTAGAATGGAAGCTTTAGTTGTTGTTGTTGTTGTTGTTTTTTAAACAAATTAAACTTAAGGCCTGTTCCACTGGGGCTCCTGCCAGGGTTACAATTGTGTAGACTGGGTTTTTGTTTCTAGTTCTTCTATTGCAAAGAAAACTGTCACAAATAATTGCAGAACTGCTTCTGCGGAGAAATAATAGCTCTGAAAGGTATGAACGGCTCCTCATCTCTGTTAGCACCAGCTCCTTTACAGTCTCTCTGCCGCAGCCTCACTCCTTCTGCCTTCCATTTTCTTCTTCTCTCCTTCCCTCTATCTAGTCCTAAATCCACGTGCTTATTAATTGATCCCCACTACCTTCTTCCCCTCAATGTGCCTCTCCCCCTAAATAATTAAAAACAAAAATGCAAAACTCACATGGCAACCATCCCTCTAGTTGTTCTGCTCGAGTGTTGCATCTCTTTCCCTCCCACCCTTTGTCTCTCTTATTTAGTTTAGATTGTACAGTCTTTGAAGCAGGGACTTTCTTCGATTACGTGTTTGTACAGCTCCCAGCATCACTGAGCCCAATGTGGGACTTTTAAGTGCTAGTGGGTGTGCTAATAATGGGGGTGTTGATGTGCCATAATGATGAGTCAGTCTCTCTCTCTCTCTATTTATTTTATATATAAAATATAGAATCAACTTTGTTAACAATTTCATGGCTGATCATCCAACTTCTGTGGTGTTGTAGAAATTTGGAGCAGAGTATTCTTTCTGCAGTCAGATCCCTGGTTATAATGGCTTGATTGGCTGGTGTAGGGGGTGAAAATGTATGTCACTAGGTGTTCAGGTTTTATAGATGATTAAATAGAATCCACCTATATATCATTTTGTCTAGTATCAGTTACAACCTCCAAGGGAAAAACAAGTTTCCAGGTTAGCTCGGGGCATCATTCAAAGACAGACCAGGTGGTATTCCCAAAGCCCATGTGACTGACTCTTCTTTCTCAGCTGCCCATTGAAGTATTTTATAAAATTTTTTTATTACGTCAGCAATATTGTGTTGGGTGTCTATGTCCAACAGAGGATGCAATTATCCCTCTCTTCCAAGAATAGAAAGACCTCCTGGCTCCTGCTTGAAAACTGCTTAGGTCAATAAACCATCTGGAAGGAAAGCTTGGGGTGGATGCTGGATCAGCACCACCTTACGAGGAGACTGGATCACCTTGAAAATCTGATTAGGTAGGTCTTCTTGGGTAACTTACACTCTGTTCCTGTGTGCCTAGGAGAGGGGAGGGTGGTGAGGAGTAGGACTTGCTTTATTTTTATCATCTGATGTAATTGCTGTAATAAGCACTCGGTTGCAGCATTCTGTCTCCCATAGCTGCACACTACATGGACAGTTTCCTTAGTTGAGCATTTTCATGCAGAGAGCATTGTCAGCCCCTCCTTCATTGGTTTGCTGGAAAAGACAGAATTTTACCTTCCTGACCCCAAAATGCAAACAATCCTTAGCAGCAGCGTGTCTCATCTGATATACTAGTTTTAAAGCGAGGAAGGGAACCACAGATGTTCAGCAAAAGCAGTTGTAAAGAAACTTTAAAAGCCTTCTGTTGCTCTACCTGTCCCTTTAAAACATCCCTGCTTTCACTCTACCTCTGTCTGCCTCACTCAGGTCGTTTCCATGACTCTGTCAAGATAAACAGTTCCATTTTGTGGACCCTGACGGCACAGATGTTTGTGAGCTGTTCTGCTTTGTACTGCTATATGCCTAATGTAATAGTAGCCAGGTGCTGGGTTCTTGGCTTTTAATATGTCCTCTGCTCTTTCTGTTCCCTGCCTGGTCTACCCACATGGAAAACAATGCCCCACCCTGTTGACTCATCGTGCCCAGAACACTCCTCCATTCCTGAAATAGGATTAATATTGGAGGCAGTTAATCAGTTCTAACATAAAGATGGGGCACTTTTTCCCCCTTTAGGGTGATCAGATGTCCCGATTTTATAGGGACAGTCCCGATTTTTGGGTCTTTTTCTTATATAGGCTCCTATTACCCTCCATACCCTGTCCCGATTTTTCACACTTGCTGTCTGGTCACCCTATTCCCCTTCCTTTTTTACATAGCTTGTTTCTACTTATGCTGGGCTTGAGAATCCTGTTTTCCATATGCTCTTGCCTGGGGCCGTCTGCCACAGGCTCATTCCCTTTTCTGGTATTCTCTTAAAGGGCTTTTGCAACAAATACAGCTGTTGAAGAAAAAAACTTGTATGCGGAATGATCCTTTTAACAGGTTTATTTTTATACTGTATCAGGTGCTTAAGTGGCTTTTGCTTCATTTAGAATTTCCCAGAAAATGAATCCAAGTGGAATCTGCTGCTGTCAGGTCCTCTCAGGTCATGTCTCAGCACACACTCAGGAACTGCTGTGCTGTGCTCAGGGCAGAGGCAGAAGGGGAGGGCTCATCGTTATTTAGTGGTAGATGCAGGGAGTAGCAAGCTGTTTACCATGAATACCATGCTGTTGGCTGCATGTGGGTCTTTCAGGTCAGACTTTGAGGTCCTGTTTGCTCTGCTAGGACTTTAAAAATGCTTTGTCTTTTTTCATAAGAATGTGGGTTTGTCCTTGTGCTGTATGTTGTGAAGGCACAACATGAGGGAGAGGCAAGCTCTGGTTGCTCACTCCAGAGGTGGCTGCATGTCAGTGGTGCTTTACTTATGTATATGCCTTATTTTGTTTTGGAATCAAAGGACTGAGTCAGGAGAAATGTCAAATATTAATAAAATATTGGTTTTAAAAATGCACAAAGTGGCACCTTTTTTTCTTGCTGACAGAGGTAAACAGAACCCTGGCCCTTACCATCAACTTGTGGTGCAGACCTGTTGTAATGTCACACTTTTGAGCTCTTGCAAACAAGTGTATCCTGCAAAATGCTAGAGCTGGCAACGAAGTAGTCAGCCAGTTGACTGGGAAGGAACAGTACAACCTTGAGCAAAGCACTTTGGAATGTAGCAGGTTCCTGATAAGAGGAATTGGGTGGGCGAGTCTTTTGCAAGCAGTCGTTCCATGGAAGGGCTGTGTTTCCAGGGAAGCAGTGCACTCTCCTTTTTTAAACGTTGGTTAAGGAACTGTAAAAACACTGAGCTGTTTGGGATTTGTGGGAAGGTTTTGCTGTCCCCTTATGAGCTGGGTGTAGGATTTTTATCTACAGTTGATGTTACAGAGCTTGACTTTTTTTTTTTTTTTATTGGCTTTACAAGGGCAAATAAAATCATCTTATGTTGATCTAATGCATGTGTGAGGTAGGAAAAAACAAGTCAGTCTGAGAATGAGCTCTTCCACACACGAAAGGAAGAAGACACTATATAAAATTGTTTTTTTGGGGGGGAATCTTCCCTGTCACAGTTTAAGAACAGGTAGCACTTGTATAACAACACTTGCCAGGAACTGCACATGCCTTAGAAAGGCTAATTAATTAAGCTTCACAGCCTTCCTATGAGGCAGGCATTGTTTACATTTTAGAGAGTGGGGAACAGAGGCTATGAATGAGTTGCCCCAAGATCATACAGAGTTTGGTGGAGCTGGGAATAGGACTAAGTTCATCTTGCTCTCAGTTCTGTTCCCTAACCACAGGACCATCCTTCCTCCCCTACCTAGGGTAGAACCTGGATTCTATCTGGGGTTTAATCATAGTTTGCTCCTATCCAAGCAGTGTTTAAACTGAGTGAATCTCGGTGTTGTTTTAGACAGGTCTGTTTGCGCCTCAGAGTGGATAGGATGTAAAGAAAACAAGCTAACTAAGTCTGTATAGCTGTTCAGCCCTTACACTCTTAGCTAGCGCCAGTTCTGAAGCTGGCTTGTCTTGTGGATATCTGTCCAATTGGAACCTAAACCGAGACCACAACTCATCCACGGCGGCCCCTGAACAGCTATCTTTGCTTATTAATGAACACAAGTGGATTGAAGGCAGTGTGCTAGAAACGGAAGGCTCTTTTATTTCATTACTAGCCTGCTTATCTATGAAGCTGTTAGGGTCAGCAACCAGGTCATTCTACATGTTTGTACAGCACCTTGCACAGTGGGGCATAGCTCTTGATTTAGGCCTTACTGCATTTTTGTAATACAAATAGGAAGATTTTTTCTTGCTTTTTGTCTTAACCAGTGTTCAGTTGTGAGTGCAATAATACTACTTTGCGATAAAGAAGTTATGTGTCAATGGAATATTTCAGGGAAGTCTAGGCTGTGTCTCTTCTCCCCCCCCCCCCCCCCCCCCCCGAGTTTGCTTAAGAAATCAAACCAGTCTCCAGTTGGCTACAGTGAAGGAGACAGGAATTAAACAAATTCCAGTTTTCCTGTGCTACAGGATTGACTTCCAGATTAACCGGCTCTTCTTATTTACATTTCTCCAAACGCAGACTTGCATGTTGTTCTCAGTGCTTAAGAAGGTGCATTTACAGCAAAGGTCAGTTGCATTTCAGCCTGGGTTAACTTGTCAGGGTTCTCCCTGCCGAAACAAAACTCCCCTGAAATTTAGAAAGCCCTCCAAATAGGCCTTGTTAATGTTCATTCTTATGTGATCAATGAGGTCATGGCATAGCATCGTCAGTCAGCCAGGGAGTGCAACTGTACTGTGAGAACAAATGGGGTGGTTCTCAAACCCATCCATCGCTTCCACCTTGGCTGAGTATCATAATTTATTGCAGCAGCACCTAAAAGTCCCAGTCCTGGACTATGACCCCATTGTGCTAAGGGCTGTACAAACACAGAACAAGAAGACAGTTCCCCCTCTGCAGAATTTAAAATCTAATAAGGAAGGGTACATATAGTTCTCTTCTCGCTTTGACCTGAGTGACCCTCAGGTCTGTCACTTGCTCTCTCTCACAGGCATTCTGACCACTAGGAAACCTTGAGTACCACAGACTGGCCTCTCCTGGGCTGAAAACATCAACAATGTAGGACTCCCCTTCTGGCTCGTGTGCTATATGATACAGCCATTCTTGACAAAGGCACTGGTGACACCCAGTCACTTTCTAACGCTGCCTACACGAGGAACAGGCCGATATTTGCCATGGAGAAATTGCTTACACCTTCAGCATCAGCACCTCTCCTCCCTCACCTCTGCATCCTATTCCGAGCACTCCGACGCTTCATTGTGCACCTTACCTCTAACCTCTCCATGGCAGACAGTACCTGCCTCTTAGCTATACCTACATCTCCTCTCCTCTGGACTGCTGCCATTCACTTGTTTTGAGGTTCCCTAAGGCTAAACCTACTGCTGCACTATCCCTGGAAATGGAAACGCATCCACCTCTACGCTGGCCCCAGTCCTTAGACTCCATACCAAATCCCACTCCAGCTATTCAAGATCTTGATACGCTGACTTGCTCTCCTTGCCATTCAGTCTCCTCACCTCCCATTCTCCTGCTTCTACCCTACACCCTCTCCAAATCCCGAACTTCTTTCTTCCTGGCCCTGTCTCTTCTCCCGTGCTGACCCCCACTCTGCACCTAACTGACCCCCTCATTCCTTTCAGATCCCTTTTCAAGGCCCATCTGTGTGACTCTTATCCCTCTGGCTAATAAAACAATTAAATTCTGCTCATTTTCTGGGCCTCTCTGTCCCTGAGCTCACTCACTGTCTGTAAAACTGAATTTTTTTTAGCTGACCTTCACCCCCTGTTCCACAGCATGCTGCAGATGCTGCTGGCATGGTGTGTTCGAATCTGCATAGTTCATGCTTTGAGATGGTACAAGACAGTGATACTCTCATAGGAACTTTGCTGTACAAAAGATTGAACTCTGAGAGGAAGAGCCACTGCACCATGATGGTTGTAATAAGGTTGCCCTTCACCTGTTCCCAGACAGCCATCCTGCTGCCCTCGCCCCAGTTCCCGCAAGTGTATGTTGTCCCTGTGGGCTGCCACACCCGAGTGCACATTGTGGAAGCGTGGATCAAAGTAGGGGATACAACACTTGGCAAGAAGCAAAACCGCCTGCTTGCCTGAACAGGTTTGTGAGGTTACTGTGGAGAAAAACATAACTAGTTTATTAAAGAGGTGGCCTGTGGCTGGGCTCTTTGAGGCTGCTGCCAGCGTAGTGCCTGGAAATACATTATAAACATAGTGCCTGATTCTCCTCCTGCTCACACCAGCAACTCCATTCATTTCAGTGGAGTTACTCCTGACTCTTAGCAGCGTGAGAGAGGGGACAGAACTTGGCCCCCACTCCTCAGAACACCTTCTAGTCAGCAGCTTTGTGAAGAGGGTGTCTTGCCCTTGGCCCCTCCATCTGCCCTAAAGGGTCCAGTGGCATCCCAGCTGCAAGAGGCGCTCAGGAGGCTAGCCGAACAGTTGTTCATTTTGTCCCAGGATGAACTAGCTGTGGAGGGTAAGCGGCTGTCAGCAGCCAAGATGAATGGACTGCTTGTTTGCTCCATTCAGAAATCCCTGGTCTGCAGCGGAGGTCAGAGCCAGGGTATGTGCTGGAGGAGAATCTATGCTTACAGAGAGCCTGCTTTGGGAGTGTGTGTGTAATAGGGTTCAGGAAGCTTGAGGCAGAGATGAGAAGACATTTAATCCCTCATTTGCTGAGCCATAAAGGTTTGCGTGGTATCAGGCTGTCCCTGTGCTTCCCTCCTGCTTTAATGACTGTGATGATGACTGACAAATGGAGGAGGCAGAGCGGTGAAAACAGGAAACATAATCCCTCAAAAATAATCTAGTGGGGAAGGGAGCGATCATAAAAGTAGGCTGGTCCTTTAATTATGGGCCTGCTTGTATGGAGGTGGTGACTTAGCATAAGGCACCACCTGTGTTCTCCATGGGGCTAGTGCAGCATCCTTTGTTCTCTGTGGGGTCTCTCCATGGTGGAAGTATCTTATGGTGGAAATCACGTTCCTTGGTGTGGGACCACTGCTAACCACGGATTGCAGGAGTGATTTGAACTTTAGAGATGTTGGATAGGACATAAATGATCTGGAAAAAGGGGTAAACAGTGAGGTGGCAAAGTTTGCAGATGATAACTATCTTGAGTAATTTTGTAAGTCCAAAGCTGACTGCAAAGAGTTACAAAGAAATCTCAATGAACAGGGTGACTGGGCAACAAAAAGGCACATGAAATTCAATGTTGATAAATGCAAAATAATGCACAGTGGAAAACATAATCCAAACTATACTTACAAAATAATGGGGTCTAAATTAGCCATTACCATTCAAGAAAGAGAACTTGGAGTCATTGTGGATAGTTCTCTGAAAACATCTGCTCAATGTGCAGCAGCAGTCAAAAAAGCTAATAATGTTAGGAACAATTAGGAAGGGGATAGGTAATAAGACAGAAAACATCATAATGACACTATATAAATCCATGATATGTTCTCATCTTGAATACTGCGTGCAATTCTGATTGCCCCATCTCAAAAAAGATATATTAGACTTGAAAAAGGTACAGAGAAGGGCAACAAAAATAATTAGCGGTAGGGAACATCTTCCATATGAGGAGAGATTTAAAAGACTAGGACTATTCAACTTGGAAAAGAGATTACTAAGGGGGGGGGGATCTATAAAAGCATGAGTGGTGTGGAGAAAGGGAATAGGGTAGTGTTATTTACCCCTTCACATACCACAAGAACCAGGGGCCACCCAAGGAAAATAGGCAGCAGGTTTAAAACAAACCAAAGCAAGTACTAATTCAAAAAATGCACAGGCAACCTGTGGAACTCATTGCCCAGGGATGATGTGAAGGCCAAAACTATAACTGGATTTAAAAACAATAGATAAATTCATGGAGAGTAGGTCCATCAGTGGATATTAGCCAAAATGGTAAGGGATGCAATCCCATGCTCTGGTTGTCCCTAAGCCTCTGACTGCCAGATGCCATGAATCAAAACAGGTTCTGGTCAGGCCTGCCCTGTGTTTCCCTCCTCCTTTTATTGGGGCTGGTTATATCTGCCTTAAACTTCCCTTCCAGAACTGGTTGGTTCTGCTTCATCCTCCATAAGGGGAAAATTGCAGTGTGAGAAAGGAGAAGAATTAGGTTGAAAAATGGAAATAACTAACTAAAATATTGTGAGTTCACTGCAGCCCCTACTGTGTTGCTGATGGAACTCTGCAATATCTGTGCTTCTCCATCCTCCCTCCCAACTTCCTTACAATGTCAGCCTGGAGGCTGCTGCTCCTGTACCCCACAGACACAGAGTCACCTAGAGAATTGGGTGTTAGAGCAATGAAGGCTCCTGCTGCGAACATGTGTTTTAAAAGCACCTTGTTCACTGCTCCACAATGCTGTCTCCTCTCTATAGCATTCCTTCTCATCACATTACTAGGCCCAGGTGGAAGGATGGGTTTCCAGTTCAACTGAGACCTGCTCTACTTTTTTACCTGAGGAGGGAAACTTTAGAATATGCCTTGGCTTCTCAAGAAGGGGATGGTGTGGCCCAAGAAGGGAAAACAGGCAGTGTGGTGTAATGGATAGAGCACTGAACTAGGACCCTGGAGATGTGGGTTCTGTTCCCAGCTCTGACGCTGGCCAGCTTGGTGACATTGGCAAGTCACTGCATCTCGCTGTGCCTCCATTTCACCATCTGTAAAATGGTATCATGGTACTGACCTCCTTGGTAAAGTGCTCGGAGATCTACTGATGAAAAGCTCTATGTAAGAGCTAGGTATTATAATGGGAAAGATAAAACCTATTCTAATATTATCATCCTCTGTGGACAATGTTGAGTGTATTTGACCATGCATCTCCACCTTTGTCTGGAATGGCCAGTGGGCACCCCTGAACTCCAGCCACGTTCACTGGCTGTATGTTCCAGTGTTCTGATGATTAATCTAGGGTTGGTGTGGCTATCATAAATTGCATTGTATCTAGCTGTGGCTCTTGTAACTGTATGGGGAAGGGAGCTATAATGGCTGAGAGATGTCTTTCTTGAACGGTTAGGGAAAGTTTTATGAATGAGTGATCTACGTTCTAGATCATTCTGAGGTTGGTATTGATTTTTATGAAGCAATTGCAGCATTGAAATGTGGATGTGTATTATATTAGTCTGAGTTCAGACTGTTCGATGGATACATGGGCTGCGGGTGATGGAAGAGAAGCAGTTGAGATTTGGGATGGGAAACTGACGAGAAGAGTGTAAATGGGGTGTTGAATGACTTTATCTACTTATTTCCTTGTTTCTTATGTCGGGGATTGGTGAGCTGTGAGTCTATAGCAATCATAAATAAAATTTATTGAAGTTACTCGTGAAGGAATTTCCTTTTTTTAATAAGTGCTGATAGCTATCAGCGTTGTTATGTATTATATATGTCTCAGCATACAGGGTGCTGCATAGCAGGTGTCTCCCCTGGTCTCTCCTCCCCATAACCCTACTTCCACTCCTGTGCTCTTCAGAGCTGCACTTCTCATCTATGTTTGTACTGTACCATCCCATCCCATCCCATCCCACTTCTAGAGCCCATTCCCATAAGCTCTGCTGCCCAGACTGCCTCCAGGGCTTGCTAGGGATATGTGCAGAGAACAGCTGGTAAGTCTGGCTGACTGCTATAAAACAGAAGTAGTAGACTGATCTGAGAAGTTCTGTCTGCTAATCTTAACCCAGCTCATTTATGCTATCCAGAACGAGGGACTCTGTGCTTAATTTTTAAAATTTCAAAAGAAGCTTAGATTTCAAAAAGGGTGGGGTTGGTGGGGGTCTCTGTGTGTGTGTGAGAGAGAGAAACTGGGAATTTGGGGGATAGTGGTGGTTTTGTTAGAAGAATCCAAAGAAGTTTGGGGGAAATCGGGGCACAATTTCCAGAAGGAGCATGTTTCCTCTGCTGAAGTTAGTAAATGTTATCTAGACACATTATTTGGGTTATTCCATTGTCCTCCAAAGAATTATTGTGCCAGGTTTGGAGGCGAAGTATAATCCTTAAAATGTGAAACAAAGGGAGTTTGGTCCTGTGCTACGTGCATATCTCACTGTCACCCTAACTAGGGAGTTGCTACTGCTGCCCTATAATATGTTCTATTAATTACAGCTGAGAGCGATTGAGATGGTTGTGTGTGCATGTTCCTTTTCCCATCAGCCATTGCTCCCTTTTCCTGCCTTTTAATTTGCCACATGTCCTGTCCCACCTCTTCTGTGGTATGTAAACACATTGCTCACACCATTACGATATTGGCTGGCTGCCTTGCAAGCCTGAGCTCTTGGCATCCAGCATAAATGTGCCTGCATGGCAGCCCATGGAGCTCCCAGCTTGTTCCAGCCTTGCAGTTGTCTGGCCTTGCCAATCGCTGGCTAATGGACGCTGAGAGTTACTGCAGTTGACTAGGATGCTTTCATTTCCCTTGTCCCTGAAGGGTTATGGACAGACAAGGCTTTGAATGTGCTTTTTTTCCAACCTTAGCTGAACTTGGAATTTCCCCAGGTTTAAAAAATAGCCCTTGGAATAAATAACTGCAAGCTAAAAGGAAGGATAGGATGTCAGTACATGGGAAACTGTGTGCTTATTCCATAGCCTCTCCCTTTTTATTCCATGATTGCTGATGCTCTTCTCTGTTGGGTGTGTCGGGGAGATCACCCAGGGTTCCTTGTGCCGAAACATCTCCTTTTCCCTTCCCCTCTCCTGCAGCTGCCTAAGGACTGAGCAACACAAAAGATATCTTGTTTGCTTGTTCCTCGACCACAGCTGACAGCTCTGTTAATGGTGTTTAGAATCTTTAGCTGCTGTTGCTGCTGCAGGAGCTGTGTGGGAAACCATTCAAGGAATCAACCCCCCTCTCCACATTGATGCTATATTTCTGGGCAGGCAGCCCAAGGACTCTCCCCCCCAGTGACGTATACCCCTCAAGCTGCTGTGATCCAGCAACATTTCTTTGGCCCCAGAAGACTTCCCTGTCACTTGTTGATCTGCCAGGGGAGGTCACTACAGGATGGCGTGCGGGTGGGAATACCTTTGTCAACACTACGCTTACGTTGTGGCAAGCAAGACTTAATTTATTGTTTAAGGGTGGGTTTTTATCAAAAATGCTCTGCGTAGGCCTAACTCTGCTCTCATTGAAGTCAGTGGTAAAACTACCATTGCAGTTAGGCTAACACTGCGCCCTCTTGAAAATCCTACTCTTAGAATTAAAATAAAATACTCATGGAGATCTTCACTGCCATATGGCAGAGCTACAGGCTGAGCCTCTTGCTTCCTGGGCTGGAAGTGCTGTGGAGGCAGTGAGCTGAACCCTGTGGGCAAGTGAGCCCCTTTCATCCCTTCAAAGAGTCTGCTCTGGAGGATGTCAGGTTTCATCCTTCCATCATTGGCTAAATAGGTGGTAGTAGCCATGTATGAGACAAGGTCGGGGGGTGGGCAATTGTGTAAAGCAGAAGAGGTTTGCAGAGGATTCTGATAGGGATGTGAAGGCGCTCTGGGGGAACAGGGCCAAGGTAAAGATCAGCTCATCTTGCGTAATACAAGAGAAGCAGTTTGTAAAACCTGTTTGGTGCTGCAGATCTGCTCAGCATGTGCTCTGCGGTATCTGATTATAGAGGGGTGAATTAAGGATGGAATGGGGCCGTGACACAGAATTCTCTGTCTGAGCCAGCACCTTATCGTTATTTGAACATGGGTCTATATTTATGAAGCTTGAGCGAGAATTACTACTTTGACGAGTGTTTATTGAAAGCTCTGAAGATGAGAGACAGAAATGAATCTTCTCTTATTGCTTTTGTGTTTTCGCTGATAAGCTCCATGCATCATCTGCCAAGAAATTACCAGTCAACAGCAGCGAGCAGAGACTGGCTTTCTGCTGGCGTTGGTGATAGTCTCTGGCTCTTGCACATATACTATTGATAGGTTATTCTGGATTTGCTCGAAATCAGGTGATGGGATACGTTTTCTGATTTGGATCTAGTTTTTCTCTTTGCTGATGAATGGAAATGGCTGCCTGTAAAATGTCAGGTTCCCCGTGTCTTGGTTTGTCACCTCTCTTCAATGTGTGGCAGTCACACCTAGGATTGAGGCCTCTTCACATTTTCACATCCTTAATGTGTACACGGCTGAAGTACTGTACATAAGGTGTCTCTAGGACTCTTCCCCCCCACCTCCCCAGGTTGTAGTACCTGGAAACTTTTGCAATAGGTGAAGGAATCTAAATCTGTTTGTTGTGTAACTTAGAAAATCCTGAAAATGGCAAATCTTTATAGCTGTTTGGCTGGCATTTTTGGGACACTGCCTGCGTGAAGCTGGCGAGAGTAATGCCTTGTCAAATGCCAGCTCTGTTGGTGGGTGTGTGGGTATGTGACTCAGGCGCAGGGACATGTTTCATTTATGTGTATGTGTTCGAGAGTGCTTCTGGGGTGGGGGCAGCTGGCATTTCTCTGTGTATGGGACATGCCAGGTGGTCGCTGGAAGAAGTGTGATCAGTAGAACTCTTTTTTTAGCCTGCACCTCATTTATAAAAGGTCTGCAACGCTGTGATCTTTTTATACAATCTTCCATCAAGATGAACTCTGGGGTCTGTTCAAAATGCAGCCTGGCACAGCTGAGCCCTTGTGTCAAAAGTGCACACCTGTGTAAACTTCAAGAGCCATTTGTTCCTTCCTGCTGACAGAAAGATCCAAGGATGATGTACTATGCAGAAGACCTAGCGGAAGCCCTAAGGAAAATGCACCCTGTCTCACACTGCATCTGCAAAGCTTCAAACACCTTTTCACTTAGCTTCGGTTCAATTGATGGGAGACACCAAGGAAGAAGTTTGTGTTGTTTCCCCCCTCCCTAGCCCCCAAGACAGGAAGCAGAGCGGAGTAGAAATCCAGAGGTGTGGAGCTTGGAATTGTCATTTTTTGGAGGAGTGGGCACTAACAGACCCAGCTTCATATGTGTTGATGACTGGTGGTGGGAGGGGGTGCTGTGAGGAAAATTTCACCTGAGGCTCAAGTCTGAACAAAATAGTCTGAACCCTCATGGAGCAGGGTTCTGTTGTAGGCATTCAGACTTAATCCAGATTGACACCAAGTACGCAAAAGTCTCTAGCTGTATTTCTTCCTTCCATGCAGCAAACGCATATATAGAATGTGCAGTAAAAGCTGTACAAGCTGAAATAAGACACTGTCATACTAAAGGCAGAGTGTTTGATCTGTTTTTACTGAACTTGATTTTAAATTGATTTAGATTAAATTGGTGCAACATTCTTATGCAGACAAATCCTGAGACAGGATAGTGGTTGGTCTGGGACATGCTATGGAGGGAGGTTTCCATGGATGTGGCTATCAGCTTTTAACTATTATGAAGCTGGATTTATAAACTGAAATTAGCAGAATAGCTTGGTATAGTCTGTGCCTTTTGTTTTACTTCGAAGTAACATTTCCCTGCTGAGCTGATCTCATTGGCTTATGGCTTTGTCAGCCACTAGGACAGGGGTCGGCAACCTTTCAGAAGTGGTGTGCCGAGTCTTCATTTATTCACTCTGATTTAAGGTTTTGCGTGCCAGTAATACATTTTAACGTTTTTAGAAGGTCTCTTTCTATAAGTCTATAATATATAACTAAACTATTGTGGTATGTAAAGTAAATAAGGTTTTGTAAATGTTTAAGAAGCTTCATTTAAAATTTAATTAAAATCCAGAGTCCCCCGGACCGGTGGCCAGGACCCGGGCAGCGTGTGTGCCACTGCAAATCAGCTCGCGTGCCATAGGTTGCCTACCCCTGCACTAGTACAAGGGCCATCTTCAGGTTGGAGATGGGAATTGGGTTGAGGGGTGATTTGATAAATGACTCTGGGGACATCTTGGCAGCATAATTTGACTATTTACATGTGGGTTGACTTCTTGTTCTGGTGCAACGAGGCACTATTTTCACACTGCTGTCTAGTAGGAATGGCCAGCTGTTCTGACTTCCCCTTTGGCCTGTATTCTTCACTCTGGAAGTGTAGTTGGGCCTCTGTGAGAACTAAAATTGTAGAAACCTTTTTATTAGTTTAATATTTAATCCCAGGTGGCTAAGAAGCTGCATGTAAAATTTTTGGAGTCGCTCTCTCTTTTTAATGGCATTTAGTCTGTGAATCTCTAAATTTTAAATTAATGGAGATATCCTATCTCCTAGAACTGGAAGGGACCTTGAAAGGTCATCGAGTCCAGCCCCCTGCCTTCACTAGCAGGACCAAGTACTGATTTTGCCCCAGACCCCTAGGTGGCCCCCTCAAGGATTGAACTCACAACACTGGGTTTAGCAGGCCAATGCTCAAACCACTGAGCTATCCCGCCCCCCTAAATGGCCTGTCATCAGCTAGGATGCTCCTCCTTTGAGGTGGCATCCTTCCTTTTTGGTCTAAGTTGGCTCTGGGTGAGTGATCTTCAGAACCTGCTCCATGGCTCCCTCAACTCCCCCTTTCATAAATCGGTTTACTTAAGCCCTTGTGGCTCTTCCATTATCCTATAACCTGATGCTCTCCTCATCAGAGGGCAGAGGGCAAAAGAGGTTTTATCATAGCCATAATCCCCAGGCAGCTGGTTTTTCTGGTGTTGAAAAACCATTTTGTACTCCCCAGGAGGCTAATGTCTTCAGAATGTGGTGAATAACTCTGTTATGGCTACAGCTGTAATAGGTTGTCATTGCAAACAAATACGAGTTGGTGTGAGACCCCACTTTTGTGTGTGTGATGCACTATTGGTAGGGGTGGCTGTCTGGCCTTATGCTCTGTGTTGCAATGATGCTGAAAAGCACCTTTCCAAGGAAACCTGACTGTCTCATGGACTTAATGCAAGATAGATAGGGCACTCTTCCTTACTTTCCCCTTCCTAGAGGTGTAGTTCTGCCCTTGCTGTGAAGAGGGAAGATGAAGTATGGTGAGGTGCTGTGGGGCTTTGCAATTTGATGTGCTGTACTGCATGTGTGTGTTTATTTTTGAGAGATTCATGAGAGGGACTTTTGCCATCCAATCAGGGCAAATCCTTCCCTTACAGTTCATCAGGAGCAAAGTTTTCTTTCTAACCCATCTGACTCTTCCTCTCATAGACCACATCAAAAATTGTCAGGAGAATGTGAAAGTTGGATGGTTAGGTACACTAATGTCAAAATGATTAAGTTAAGGTTGACCATGTACCCTTACTGCTAGTTCCCTGTCTGTGTGCATTTCCTAGGGGGAGAGGGGTTGGTAGAGAAAAGGTGTACTATACATGAAGTGATTCAGCAAGGCACTGGAATGCTCTACCCCATGCACCATCTGAGCTCTGCAGGAGACGGCTCCAATCCTGTGGCCTTAGGAGCCATGCGCCTTTCACCTTCCAAAATATGGAGGGGTTTGTGTGGAAAACTTTGTGCACCCTGAACATAAAGTCCTCATCTCCACCGGGCTTTCACCACTACTCGTGGAAATGTTATGCCCAGAGGGTGTGATTCACCATTATGCAAAGGGGCAATGCCCTGCTTTAAGCCCTTGGCATATCCTTTCCAGCAGTGCAGTGGGCTCCTACAGAACTTCCTTCATTGCTTGGGTCACTAAATGTTTGTTTGCACAGCTAGGTTATTCATCGATGTGTGTGCAATATGACCTTTCTTATCTGTGTACTTATGAACTAAATGAGTGTACAAATTGTTCTGATCATATGCAGCACAGTCAGGGGCTCATAATGCTGTCAAATCTCAATCATTTTTCAGCTGCTTGCCCAAGGGCACTTCTCTTCATTGAAGGCTATTTCCCTGCTCCGTTTTAATTTCTAACACCAGCACTTTCTGTGCCACAGCTGTTCAAAAAATTGTTGCAAGATTTTTTTATAATGGGCCAAGTGTATTTTAAATTTGTTTTTCCACTTTCCATGTACTCAAAAATGGCAGAACTGTTTGTTTTTGCTCACTGTAGCAGTGCAGACTCACCCCTGTGGCGCCTCCTGCTGGTCGTCCATGGGAATTAGATCTTCCAGCATCCTGGAGCACCCCCTGCAGGCCAGTGATCCGCCTTGCCACTGGCCCCATGTCCCTCCCAGGACCCCGGTGCCCGTTTCCCTGGGTGCTGCCCCCTGGCAGTACCCCCACAGTTCTGGGTCTCCCCCTCCCAGTGGAACCCCTACCCACTATCCCCACCTTGCCTCAGTCTTGGCTACTGCCTGGTCTCCATCTAGCCCCCGTTCCCTGGGGCAGACTGCAGTATCAGCCACTCATCACAGGCAAAGGGGTTCGGACCTGCTGCCTCTGCCTACCCATGGGCCGCCCCCTGCAACCCAGTACCTAATAGGTCTTACCAGGCCTGCATCCTGGGGCTTTCCTAGGCCGGAGCTCCCCGGCTCCCTTGGCCTTTCCCCAGCCCTGCTCCACTCTAGGCACTTAGTTAAGTTCCCTGCAGCCAGGCCCTTCTCTCTCTGAAGGCAGAGAGAGACTCCTTGGGCTTCTGGCTTGCAGCCTCTTATAGGGACCAGCTGGGCCTGATTGGGGCATGGCCCCAGCTGTTACTGCCTTCCCCAATCAGCCCAGGCTTTCCTTCCCAGTCTCAGCCCTCTCCCAGGGCTGGCTTTAACTCTTTCTGGGCCAGAGCGGGTGACCACCCCGCTACACTCATGCTTTTCAGAAAAAGGAAATCACTTCTGAGGAGACCAAGACAGGAAATTTTAAGCCTGATAGTTGAATATTTCAGAAAGTTATGTGTGACTCAAACCAGGGACTTCGCTTAGAGATCTCAGCAACCTTGACCATAGCTGTTGCTAGTGCTCCAGCTATAATAGTTAATATCTGATAAGATGGAATTACTTGGATCACTACTGGAGAGGATCATCACAACAGTGACTTTAGCAGTGAATAACAGTTTGGAATAGAAAACAAAGGAGAATGCTCTATCCAGTTGAAACCTTAGATGGCATTTCTGGGGACCGAACAGACTCTTCCAGCATTGAAGCATTATCTCAGCTGTTTGATTATGACTTTCCAAAAGCTTGACAGTCTTTTGTGCTATGCTGCCATGTGCCTGATCTTCGAGATCTTTTTCCATCTGAAGCTGGGAAATCTTGTGTTGAACACCGTTGTTATTGCAGTTGCCATGTTGGCATCTGTCCCCTGGAGTGTGGCAGTAAACTTAAGCATCCTTCACGTGTACCGCTCTCAGAAGGTGAGAAGGGTGGTTGCTGAGATCTGGGTGGGTGGCCAGCTAGCCTTCTCTGTGTATCTCTCAAAATGGACGTTTTTATTATTCCAGGAAAAAAAGTCTGTGGCAGGCACCAGTCAGAGCCCTGTCTACTAGGTACAGTATGAAAGCATGCTAAAAAATTGTACCCATTGCGATATAAATAGAGGGAAGCCAACAAGTCCAGAGTTTGGAATTCCATTTGGAATGTGCTTGTGCTGTGTCTATGCAGCATCACATGCTGTATATGCACTGAATTACTTGCTTTTCACACACCCTTCCAATATACAATGCCATGATTTTAAGAACAAAATAAGAGCCAGGATTTGGCATTTCCTGGCTTTCGTTGCCATACTATAATGACAGTTTATTTTTAAATCTAATTTTTGGTCCTTAATTTCCTTCAGTTTGTCTCTTTTTAAATTAGTCTTTAAACACTAATTTAAACACTAGCAGTGGGTCAGACAAAACCGTTTTCCCCATCCATTCCGCTACCCGTACAAGCACCTTCGCTTCAGAAGTTTATTTGAGCTTGGACCCTGGGGCATGACCTCAAGGCTTGGCAACCCGCAGAGAGAGGAGTCTGAGCTAGGCCTACTGCAGAGCAGCACAGCGAATGTGGCTGCTTCTAGGCTGGCCTAAGAAGCTGCGTCGGTGCATGTTACTTTCCAAAAAATGGTTATATGCTTTAGCTATTTAAGCTCATTTTTACGAAAGAGTAGAGAGGTTTCTTCTGTCCTCCAGGAATTGAAGTCTGGCTCATTTCTAATCCCAGAATCTCTTTCGCATTGATTAACCCTTACTAGTGAGTTGAGACTAGGGTGACCTGATGTCCTGATTTTACAGGGACAGTCCCGATTTTGGGGTCTTTTTCTTATATAGGCTCCTATTACCCCCCACCCCCTGTCCTGATTTTTCACATTTGCTCTCTGGTTACCCTAGTTGAGACTCATCTAGGAAGCTTTTATTTCCCCCAGTTTCCCAGCTTGTGAAGTTTGAGATTCTCCTTACTTGTATTCTACTGTGGTTGGTAGACAACAGGTGGAAAATAATAAAGCTCCTGCCCTTATCTCTAGCTGACAGGACTGAAAGGGAGGGCTTATCTCTCCGCTCCATGTGTCCTAGAGGAAGCAGTGAATCCCAACCCATGACAACAGGAAAACCCAGGATTCGGCTCTAAAGAGAGAGTGAGTAAGAGAATAATAACCCCCAAACAATTGGAATCTGTATAAAGTGGCCACGGTGCTATTTGCCATGTGCCGCGGTGGGGACAGTGTCCCAGCCACATTCCCATTGCAAGCACAGGTTCCCAGAGTTTGAGCCCTGTCATGCTGAATCGGCACTTTGGCTGCAGAACCTTGAGGTCAAAAGATCATCTTTCTACAGAGCTTTCTATTTAAATGTCACCTGAGAAGCACACATGGTAGGCTGTAGTTTGGAGTAACACTGTGGAGATGGCTGGGCTCTGGAAGGCTGCCTGGGCGCGTGTACATGGAACACCCAGTTACGAGCTGGCTATGTTTTCTTGTATGGAGGTCATTGGCTCACGTTGCTGTGCCCTTGACAGCTGAATATAATGTTGTATGACAGAGCATGATTCTAATGGTCATCGATGATGCGAGGAGTGTGAGGGGGACAGGTAATTAGTCTCTCATCCCTTCCTACCTGACAGTGCCATGTCGTCCCTGAGTGAATTTCAGCCCTTTCCCAGGAATCGCTGATAATGTGCTTGCAGTCACATTGTAAGAGTGGCTTGAACAGAGAGCTCAGGAAATGCGTTCATAAGCTTTAGGGTTTTTCTCTGACGCGTTCTCCCCTCCACATCCCGCTAAACAAGCTGCGGTTTACTTGGCATTGCTGCAGGGCAGGCTGTGGTTGTGGGACTATTCTAGGAAGGGGCAGATTGTGGTTTCACAGGTGCTTACTAAGTAGCAGAGTGTAGCGTGGAATTTCGCTTGGTGGTGATGAGGGGCTGGGAATGGAAGGGCAGAGTTTACAGTCTGGACAGGTCATGCTTTTAGCCTGAGGATACTAGCTTTGGTTTCACTTGTTTGCAGCTTCTTGAGTCTTCAGGCGATGCAACAAAGAGCTCATGCTTAGTAATGCTTGGGGGCTCTTTAATTACCCCAAAAAAGTCAATTTTCCCTTTATTTCCTTTTTCTTTAAATCATGGGTATCCTCCTCCTCCTTGTGCTGTAGCCCTATTTTCAAACACCAGTCCAGGGCCCTTGCATCCTCTCAGCTGAACACCATCTGGGATTCTCTTCAGAGCCTGCGAGTGCAATGCCTCATCGGCTGCAGGGGGTCTTTGTCCAACAGTGTGAGGTGTACATGAGCCCAGATCCCAAATCTCCCACAGTGCAGAGATATCGCCTCTAGGACAGCCCATCTGGGTGCATGTGTGTGATAAATCTACTTGCTGAATCTATCTGTCTCTTCCTATTTAAGAGTCGGTTAGATAAATGTCTATCAGGGATGGTCTAGACAGTATTTGGTCCTGCCATGAGGGCAGGGGACTGGACTCGATGACCTCTCGAGGTCCCTTCCAGTCCTAGAATCTATGAATCATTCCCAAACCACGACTCTACAGAGCCCAATCCCATGGGTTTCCTCGAAGGTGGATCATATACAACAGCTTGAGCTGGGAGAGGTGGAGCCAAAATTCTGATGCAGCGTTAGGGTTAGCAGCTGAGGACAGGGTTCCTTTATGAACGGTGGGAGGAGGAGAGGGCTGAAGGTATCCTGAATTTAGATTAAGTGATAGAAAAGTCATTGTCTTTATCATCCTCTGTTTCCATTGTTAAAAGTTGGCAGGACCTGAACAGTAGAGGACATAGGGGATTTTCAAAGGAGTCTAAGAAAATTGGGGTCCTAAATCCTATTGAATTTCAATGGGAGTTGGGAACCTCTTTGAAAATGTCAGCTATAGATCTTAACTAAAATGACTCTTAATGATTAGAACAGGGGTGGGCAAACTTTTTGGCCTCAGGGCCACATCTCGGTATGGAAATTCTATGGCAAGCCATGAATGCTTATGAAATTGAGGGTTGGGGTGCGGGGAGGGGGGTGAGGACTCTAGGGTGGGGCTGGGGTTGGGGGTGCAGGAGGGTGCTCCGGGCTGGGACTGAGGGGTTCAGAGGGCAGGAGGGGGATCAGAGCTGGGGCAGGGGGTTGGGGCATGGGAGGGGGTCAGGGGTGCAGGCTCTGGGGGGGCGCTTACCTCAAGCAGTTCCCAGAAGCAGCAGCATGTCCCCCCACCCCCGGCTCCTACACAGAGGTGCAGCCAGGCGGCTCTGCGCGCTGCCCCGTCCGCAGGTGCCACCCCTGCAGCTCTCATTGGCCGTGGTTCCCAGCCAGTGGGTGCTGCGGGGGCAGCGCCTGGGTCGGGAGCAGCGTGTGGAAGCCCCTGGCTGCCCCAATGTGTAGGAGTCGGAAGGAGGACATGCCAGTGCTTCCGGGAGCTGCACGAAGTGGGGCAAGCCCCAGACCCAGCTCCCTGCCAGGAGTTCGAGGGCCAGATTAAAACATCTGGACGGCTGGATGCGGCCCCCTGGCTGTAGTTTGCTCACCCCTGGATTAGAACATAGTGCTGCTTCCTGAGAAATGGAGGCATGGGGGTAGATAAGTGCTTGTTCACTCAGAGTAGGAAAGTCATGGTTTCATCTGCACTGTGATATCAACCAGAGATTTGGGGGCCCAGTTAAAACTTGGTTGTCCCCCAATACAGCTGGAGCGTGGCTTGGCTTTCCCATCTACTGTGTCTCTGACCAGTGCCACAAGGTTGGATGTTGTAGGGCTGTAACATGGTTCTCAAACATGGTTTAAAATGTTGTTCAGTCCCATCTACACTGCAGGACTAGACCCATATGTTATTCACGTTGGGGGTAGCTACCACGAGATGCAAGTATTCTGAGCAGTATAGCAGAGGTGGGCTCTCTTACTGTTGCAGAATGTGATTGGAGGGAAGTAGCTGTTGTGAGGGTGGGTGCACTCTGTATGGGAATATGAGTTTGGAGATGCTTTGCTCATTGGCCCTGGGGTAATGCAGCATGGGTGGGTGCTTTCAGTGTGGCAAGGTGTGACTGGCCAGGGGTCAGTTGCACAGGAGAGGCAGGCACTCCTCTTCATCTCTCATTATGCTTTGTAGCTCTAGTCTCGGTTGTTCTTCTGCAGGCTGATGTGGAACAAATGACACGTTGCTCTTTACGACGTCTCAAAGTCCAAAGAGATTGTGTGTCTGTAGTTCAGCCCTGCCCTTCTCTGCACGCCCTGTTGGGTGGCAGATCTGCCAGATGGTCACTAACAGCCCATTGTGGCTCCTTCCTAGTACCAGGTTTTCTAGGATGGATGGTAAAGGATTTGTGACTACTGGGCGTGGCTGTATGGGCAGCCTTATGGTATGCGGCTTTGGCTTATGTGAGCCTCATGTTCTGCTGTTTGCATTTTTTTTAACTGATTTCTGAATTGGGAATTAACGTTCATTAATTAACAGAGTGAATTAACATCTATTCCTACATGCTGCTTCACATTTCTCTCTGTGCTATCAAATCAGACAGTCCCTCTCATCCTTGTGACACAAGGTAGCATATATCCCTTACCAAAGCCTCTCATAAGCTTTGTAAGTTTTCAGCTGATGGTTAACCGAAGGTTTGTTAGGGTAATAGTTCTATTACCCTAAAAACTATTTTGCTGTCCTCCTACGGGCTCTTTCATCCAAGGACATCCGAGAACTTTGCAAATGTTAACTACCCGAGCCTCTAAACACTTCTATGAAGTAGGCATTATCTGTATTTTAAAGATGAGGAAACTGAGGTATGGAGAGACTGTGACTTGCCCAGAATCATACATTGAGTTAGTGGCCAAGGCAGGATAGAGCCCCGGGGTCCTGACTCCCGATCCGCTGCTGTAAAATCTATATAACGGTCTCTCTAGTCATGGCCTGCATGACTAGATTCTGTTACATGCATCTTGATAAAAGAAAGGAAAGTTAAACATAATACAAATCAGATTTATTGAGCGATCAAAGGAAATGAGAAATTGGTGCTGTTGGATACTTTGTGCCTGTTCACATGAAGATACCTGGGCTGCTTCCCCAGCAGACAGAAAGTACTGTGACATAAAAGCCTAAACAATGAGGGACAAGAAGAGAGAGAAGGATTTTGCATCCTGAATTGTCCTAATGGTCTGTCTTGGCAAGCTCTGACAACGTGGACCCCCTTTATTTGTAAGGACACTTGCACAAAGCATTACTTTTTGTTGTGTTTCCTGTAGAGAGTTGAGAGGGATTGAGAGACCTTTTAATACAACTTTGCAATGCTTGGGCTATATGTCCTGGTGCCAGCGTGCCGAGCTAATCCCATACTCCTTCCATCAACCTGTCCCTTTGTGAGCCTGTCTCACTAGCTCACCCATTATTTCATGGTTTCCTGTCACTTTGCTTTTTTTCTGGAGTACCTTTCAGTGCACCCCAGATTGTTCCAGCACGTGTGCTTGGTTTGGGAGGGGTATGTATAACATGTGCGGAGATATCACAGCCATACCAGAAGTTCCAACCTTGGCACTGTCTGTACAACTTACATGGAGAGATTCCAGGCTTTCACAACGATTAAATTGGGATGATGATGGACTTGGTAGAGAAGGAGTCAAGTGGCCTTCTTCCTTCTTTCCACTTTGTATCATAAAATGGAATCTGAGGTTGCTCTCAGTAGGAAGGAGGCTGCTCACCGGGTACCACTGACTGAACAGTAGAGTCTGCTGTGCATGTCTGCAGGGTGCTGAGAAGTTCTTCGTTCTGATGGTATTAGACTATGGAGTGATGAACTTCACTCTCACAAACGATATTGACCATGAGGGGTGGTGGGAGGTTCTGTTTATCTCCAGGCTAGAGTGGTTGCTTGTATAGTGTTTTAATGTTAGTTGTGACTGGGTACCAGCTCTTGGGGCACTCTTAGTCTCCAGCAGTCTAGGGAGTCTGGAAGCTGCTTCCTGTCTTGTTTTCCCACATGCCAGGAGGTTCCCCCTTCGCCAGCTGTCATTTTTAGGGAAGCCATCTCCTCTTGTTCTCTCTCTCTCTCTCTCTCTCTCTCTCTCGTGAATTTTCTGTGCCAGTAACCCAGCTGCTCTGATTTTATCATTGTTTTGAATTCCCTCCCCACCCTCCTTAGGAGAGATGGGCATACCAGAGACATGTGGCCATCATGCTGAATTCTGACAACAGGCTGCTCTGTCCTGTGCCCATGCCATGTGCTGGAAAACTGATGTTGTTTCCGCACTACGCATATGTAAGTGAATTGTTGCCTGTCTTGGCAGTAGCTAGTAAACAAGCCAGGTAACATGTTAGCAAACTAGCCTTAAATGTGTGCCCCCACACAGTATTCACATCTTTTGTGTCTCTTCTTTTCTCAAGTGCAGCAGGCGCTTACAAAGGTGCTTCGATAGCGCAGACTTCCTGCGGAGTCCAGGCTAGCACCCGGTTCACTAGGAAATTGTCTAGGTATGAAATACTGGCATTTTTGGGTGGAAATGTTGAAAGAACGTCCAGTGTCTGTGTAGATGTTTCACCTGTGGGAAGAATGATGTTCCATGGGTGGAATGGTTTCCCATTGTAACAACTGAATTCTTGTAACAGCCCTACCGTTAGCGAGTGCACCCGCCTGTCAGGAGCCCAGGTTCACCTCTTCTTCCCTTTTCATCTCCTGTGTGTGTGGTCCAGGCTTCTAAGGTGATGGCAGCCAAGAAATCTCAACTTCCTCCCTCCAAATGGTTACATAGAACTTCTAGCAGCAGATGATTGATTCAACCAAGGTCTTGTTCAGTGTCTTGACAGGACAATTCTCATGGGTTTTTGTAATTCGAGAGAGAGAGGTTTTTCTCTTGGGGAGGAGCACTTGTCTTCACTCTAGCATGAGACCAGGGGGAGATCAGTGCTGGAAACCAGGAAAAGGCCGTGAAAACCAGCCCTGCTGGTGGATTGTAAGTAACTAACTATATGAAGTAAATGATTGTGGTGATGGGAAATGCTATTCAGTTCCACTTGGTGAAGCAAAATTGGAAGCTGTTGCCATTTAAAGCAGAAGCTAAGTAGTGAGTTACCCGAGGCCGTTCCCTCCTCTTCTCATATTGAACTCGGTTAACCACAGGCAGTGGAGAAAAAGATTTAAAATATCCAGCAGCCAGATGGTCTGAGACCTGACATAAAAGGCTCTATTTGTGGCTGCATGTTTTTTTTTTTTTTCTTTAAATATATATCTTACATACAGTGTTTGGGCCCCTCACTTTGGCCGTTTGGTATGATGGAAAAGGGAATATGGTGTTTTGAGACCAGGCGCATAACCACATAACTGGCTGAACTGAGTGCACAGTGCCTGCAGCTCTCTGACAAGCAATACAACCATGGCCTCCCATTGTTCACAGGCCTTCGGATGTGGAGGGCTGTGTGCTGTACCCACGCTGGAGCATTCTCGGGATCTCTGTATCATGTGACCAGCGCTCAGTAGGAGGAGAGAATTTTTAGTGGGCTTCCAAGGAGGCCAAGAGCCTTTTGTAATGCTCTCGGTGCAGAACGTACTTCTGATAAAAGTGCAGCGTCCTGCCAGGCAGCCTGCACTGTGCCCTTTTGCCTCAGCCTGGTTTTGGGTACAGTGATGGAGTATAGTACCCAGCTGGGTCTTGTGGACTCTGGACACTGGGGTGAGAATATTCAGACTCAGAAACCCTTCCCTGTCCTGTGCTTGTTGGGAGGATTCAGGGGCCAAGTAGGAAAGGGCTAAGAATGTGGGAGGTCATGGGCAGCCAGGCCCGGCTGCTTTACATACCAGGTAGGAAGAAGCAGTAGCGAGAGGTGAGGCTGCCCTAATCTCAGGAGAATCCTGGAGTGGGACTGTTTCTATTTGTAGCTTGGAGAGAAGGCCATTAATTCAGGACTTTTTTATGTTCTTGAGAGGGGAGTCAGGGCCTAGATCATGTCTGGATGAGAGACTTTCTACAGTGCTGGAAACTGCATATTTTAAGGTTCACGGTTACAAATTTTGGAGCGGGCTGTGGAGTTGTGGTCCCTGTCCCCAGGCTCACTCTCGAAATATTTGCGGCGCACCATGGTTGGTGAATATGGTCAAGGTGTGTGATGCCTGCATTCCCCACTCTCCTGACTGCGATTTCCACCCACCTGCCGAAACATCTCATTAAACTGGGTGGAAGAACACACAGATCCTGGCAGTGCTGAGGCCTGTGGCCATCTACAGTGAGTGCCCTGAGAGCATAAAGTTCCCCGGTCCCACATGCCTACCCAAAGGGCAGGAGGAAGCGATAATCTCCCTCATCAATGGGCACTGTTGGGTTAAGAGCTGTTCAGCAGATAGCTGGCATTTGCAGTGTTAATACTCTCATTTAGCAAGACCCCCTGCTGTACTGACTGCTTTTCCCGGATCCTCAAAGGGGGATCATTCTTGACTAGAGTGTGCTGGGTTGTTATGCCTCTGTTACCCAGCTTTTCCTGGAGAGGTGCCAGGCTGGCATAAAGAGCCCCCTCTGAGAGTGGCTGATAGTCCATAATCCCTTTAGAGAAGTCTGTGCACCATGAGGCGGCTGTGCTGCAGCTCCTGCTGTTTCTAAATATTGCTTTTCACCCCCTGGCCTCTGCTTCCCAGAAGCTGTTCGGCGAGGGAGTAACAGCTGCTGTTCTCTAGAGACCCATCAGTGCTCATCTTCCCCTGCGGGAGGGAACTGCCATGGTTGCAGGCTCATACATTGTGCTAAAACCCAGGTAACCGAGAGACGGCAGCAGCAACAGCACTTTGTGGTTACCTATTGAATGTCCCTTATGTGAGCACTTCAGCTCCTGAGAAGCCCAGTTCCATTCCCACAGCCTCTGCTCCTGGGACTTGCCTCTCCTATATGAGGCAGAGCAGCAGTGTGAGATCTCTGTGTAATTGCACTCTGAAGGATAAACCTCCTTGGGGAAACTTTGGAGGAAGGGCCTTGCTTTAAGGTCCACTGGCTTGCCTATAATCTGGGTGGGGAGCATTAGATGAAGCAAGCCAATTGGGAATGGGACTTTGAGACATTAACTAGTGTGTGACGTTGTATACTTAGAGACCATGTCTAGCTAACATTGCAACGGATGCTTCCTTTAGAAATGGATCACCAGGGTGAGATATGTTTGCACCTCCTCCCCAGCCCAAGCTTCACAATGGATCAGCTGCTGGTCACATGTGGGATGGGACACTCTAACTAACCTCAGTGGAGTGGAGTTTTTCCCATTCATGCTGGAGGGTGCTTCCTAACAAAGGCTACGTCTTCACTACCCGCCGATCCGGCGGGCAGCAATCGGTTTATCGGGGATCGACTTACCGCGTCTCGTGAGGACGCGGTAAAATCGATCCCTGATCGCTCTGCCGTCGACTCCGGAAATCCACCTCGACAAGAGGCGGCAGCGGAGTCGGCGGCAGCGCGGCAGCGGTCGGCTTTCCCCCGTCCTCACCACCAGGTAAGCCGACCTAAAATACGCAACTTCAGCTACGGTATTCACGTAGCTGAAGTTGCGTATCTTAGGTCGGAACACCGCTGTAGTGTAGACCTAGCCAAAGGTGTACCAGGAAGGTTTATGGGTCTGCCTGCCTTGAGTTAGTTGGTAGGTAGAAAGGCACCGTAGCTCCACTCAGGTGGATATCACCTTGCACAATGAATTCTGCTTTCACCCTTGTGAACAAAAGAAGCTATTAAGATCCATTAATGAGCCTGGGTCGTCTGTGCAGACTCTTGTGGGTCCCTTGAGTGTTTGTTTCCTGGCTGCTATGTTTGAAGGTATAAAGAAGGGGCAACACTTTGTATTTTCTCCCTTGTGTCTCGTAAAAAACCCAGGATATTCCTGCAAATCCAACTGAGGGCAAAATTACCGTTCAGCACAGCTGGATTTATTGGCCAATGCTGTATTCCTTCCACTAACAGAAAATGTATCCTCCATAAACTAGTGGGATTGCAGAGACCCTCCGCCAACACTAGCTTTGGGATGGAGGGGCTGTTCTTACCTGTTGCCTCACCAGTGTCCAACCATGAATGGGGTTAGAAATTCACTACCACGAAAATGACAACTCAAACGGTTGTAACTGAGTGTACCAAAAAAAAAAAGTCTGAGAACCTTCTCTCCCCCTGTTTGCCATCTGTTTCCCCTCCCACCCTTACCAAGTGATGTTTTTTACTCATTGCATATTTAAGACATGTTATACCCAGTGTCTGCAGTTAGATTGCAAGTCTCTTAAGACAGGGTCCTTAAGTGCTTTTGAAAATTTTACCCAAGTGACTTTGGAAAATGAGATTTAAGCTCCTGAGTCAGGTAGGCATCTTTGGAAACTTTCCCCCCTTGCTTATTTCTATGTCAGGAGCCTAAATTTATTCACCTTCCCAGGACAGGGTGCAATGTCTGTCTGTTTTTTCCATGGGTTGTTTTTTGTTTTGTTTTTGGTTGAATAGTTGGGGGTGAGGTGAGAGAGACTTTACTTCTGGGGGAAAGTCTGGGAGGGGTATCTGTGTGGCTTAATTTAACTTTTCTTTTTGTCCAAGACTGCCAATTGCTGTGTATGGTTTTTACAACTGAATGTGTGCCCAGAGTGCTGGATGGGTGCATTTATATGAATTGTAATAAATAGGCATGGTGCTTTACATAGATTATCTCTGGGGCTATGGAAATAATTAATGGCTCTGACCAACTGGAAAGTAGAAAGTATTTAAAGTTAAGCTCTTGGCTTCCTTTGGTTCAGACTAAACCTAACTCTTCGGGGTGGGGCCCGTCTTTTGTTATGTGTGCATACAGTACCTAGCACAGTGAGGCCTTGACCGGGGCCACTAAGTTCTATCATAGTTTTCAAACAACACACGAGCCCTGCCATCTTCCCCAGTCCTCCAACTCTCATGTGACGTGTCAGAATCATAGAAATGTAGGGCTGGAAGGGACCTCCAGAGATCCTCTGGTCCATCCTCCATCACTGAGGCATCACTGAGTATGCCTAGTCCATCCCTGACAGGTGTTTAAGAACAGGTTGGACAATCTCCAGTGACCGAGATTCCACAGCCTCACTTGGAAGTCTATTTCAGTGCTTAACTTTCCTTATAGTTAGGAGGTTTTTCCTAATATGTAACCTAAATCTTCCTTGCTGAAGATGAAGCCCGTTACTTCTTGTCCTACCTTCAGTGGACATGGAGAATAATGGATCACCGTCCTCTTTATAATGGCCCTTAATATACTTGAAGACTGTTTATCAGGTCCCCCCTCAGTCTGCTTTTCTCAAGACTAAACATGCCCCCCCCTTTTTTTTTAAACCTTTCCTCACAGGTCAGATTTTCTAAACTTTTATCACTTTTTCGTAGCTCTCATCTGGACTCTCCAATTTGTCCACATCTTTCCTAAAGGGGGGTGCCCAGAACCAGACACAGTACTCCTGTGGAGGCCTAACCAGTGCCGAGTAGCGCAGGACGATTGTCTCCTGTGTCTTCCATACGACGCTCCTGTTAATACACCTCAGCGTGACATTAGCTTTTTTGCAAGACAACATAGCTGTTGCTGTTAAAAATGCTGCTGCAAGTGAAAGTGTAGTATTAATCCCAGGAAATGTAGCTGTACACAGAGGCTATGCAGGGAACAAGACCCTATGCTGCTGAACAGTATTGGCTCCCTGCAGCCGAGTGTCAGAACTGCTGTTTCAGGGCTGCATCAAATAGCTTGAAGCTTTAAGGCTTGACCAAGTTTCTGTAAGAGTCCTAGTAAAGCAGGGCCTAAATATAGCATCTTTGCACAAGTGTCCCTTTATTTTTTCCCCTGGCTGTGTTTATTTGCTTCTGATTTTACATTTGTTCTGTTTAAAAGAGGGCAGAGGTTTTCTGTGTCCTAGTGGAATACTTCAAAGTGCATCCAACTGCTGTATGAAAGAGGGGTGATTAAAATAAGTAAATAAATATTCTATAATGGGAACAAAGATACAAGGCTCTTGGCCTTTAGAGTTGCCAGCCAGCCACAGCTGTGCTAAGCGCGGGAGTGTGATGATGGTTCTTGGTGCGTAGCATGTTATCATCAAGAGGATTAGGTGTATGAATACAGATGGCACTGCATGGGATATCAAAGTGATTTTGTGTCTGGCTGATCATTTCAGGAGCACCTTTTCCACCACACCCCCTTTAAAATGGTCCACCAGGTCAGAAACCAAGTGTAGTAGAAAGTCATGTCAGATTGCATCTTGCAGACTTTGCTGCATCTTGCAGCATCTTGCAGACTTCTGCATCTTGCAGACTTTGCTGACCCACAGGACTGGGGTCATTTCAGCCCTTTCCCTTTTCCCGGGCTGTGTAGTCAGGGTGCTGGGGCACATGCTTATTTGCAATAGGGTCTTGTACGAGGTGAACTCAGTTTGGTAATGTTTTGCCTTGTGTTAGAAATCCAGGCCCCTGTGTATCACTCATGGTCTCTGGCAGTGCTGTGGGAGCCATCACGTTCCTTGGCTGCCATTTTTGGGTTTTGTCGTTAGTAGCTGCAGGTGCCCTATTAAGGCTTCTCTTCTTAGCCACCCGCGGATTTGGGGTTGCTTCTGCCTGCCAAAACTTGGGATTGAATGTTGTCCAGTGCTGAGCAACCAAGAGGTAGCAATGACAAGGATGATGATGATTAAGCACCTGTCACAATCGTTTGATCTGTTCACTGCTCTGGCAGTCTGCAGGCTCTTTCCAGCGCCCTCATGGGGTGCCAGAGTGAGTGGAAGGAGGAGCTGCTGATTGGTGACTGAAACAATGGGAGATGGTGTCCAGTTCCTGCCTGCTGGGTAAGCTGCCTTGGGCTGTTTATTAGCAGCTCCTCTAACGGCTCAGGTTAGTGGCTGATACAATGGCAGCCTGACAGGAGCTGCTCTAACTGTACCTGTTTATTTTCCTTTATTAAATCCACTTGTTCTGGAGCAAAATGTTGCTCATGGCGGATCCCAGCCCTGATTTTCTTAAGTAGGTCATTACTGTGGTGAATAATTGATTTGTTTAGGCTTGAAATTAGAAACAGGCCTTAAGTGCTAGTGTCAGATCCTGGTGATTATGGCAGCTTAGTCCTTCTGGATTCTCAGTGTTTACTCCCAGGGAAGGACTCGCCGTCTCTAATGGGAAGAGGGAGTGGGAGGCCAGTGGAAAGGCAGGAAGAAGCTATTTTTAAAACAAATCAGAGATGTTTCTCTTGACAGTGTTGTGTTTAAAGTATCTGGTCTGGAAGTCAGTGGTGTTTAGTGGTTAGATTGTGGGGAATAAGAGCCAGGACTCCTGGGTCCCATTTCCAGCTGTGCCACCTGCTTGCCGTGTGACTTTGGATAAGTCTTTTCTTGCTTCCTGCCTCAGTTTACCCACCCATAAAATGAACCTAATAATAAAAGTACCTATCAAACAAGGGTTTGAGACTTAATTAACATTTGAAAAGTGCTTTGAGCTCTGCTGGAAAGTATTGTTGTGACCCGGGTTATGGGGAGCAGCTTAAAGCACGGGGACTTGAACTGAGGTATTAACAGCGAAGAGCTTTATCATTCATTGTTAGGGCCCTATCAAATTCACGGTCCAGTTTGGTCAATTTCATGGTCATAGGATTTTAAAAACTACATTTCATGATCTCAGATATTTAAATCTGAAGTTTCATGGTGCTGTAATTGTAGGGGTCGAGACCCAAAAAGGAGTTGTGGGCGGGTCGCGGTACTTCTACCCTTATTCTACACTGCTGCTTGCAGCGGTGCTGCATTCAGAGCTGGGCAGCTGGACAGCGGTGACTGCTGGCCTGGGACCCAGCTCTGAAGGCGGAGCTGCTGTCAGCAGCAGCACAGAAGTAAGGATGGCATGGTATGGTATCGCCACCCTTACTTCTGTGCTGTTGCCTTTAGAGCTGGTCCCTTGGTCAGCAGCCGCTACTCTCTGGCCGTCCAGCTCTGAAGGCAGCAGTGCAGAAGTAAGGGTGGCATGGTATGGTATTGCCACCATTACTTCTGCGCTGCTGCTGGCAGGGCGCTGCCTTCAGAGCTTGGGGCCCGGCCAACAGCCACCGCTCTCCATCCATCCAGCTCTGAAAGCAGTGCAGAAGCAAGGGTGGCAACACTGCGATCCCCCCTGAAATAACTTTGCAACCCTCCTGCAACTCCCTTTTGGGTCAGGACTCCCAATTTGAGAAACACTGGTCTCCCCTGTGAAATCTGTGTAGCATAGAGTAAAAGCACACAAAAGACCAGATTTCATGGTCTGTGATGCGTTTTTCATGGCCATGAATTTGGTCGGGCCCTATTCATTGTGCCATGAGTATCCACATGTCCCTCCCTGAACTCTCAAAATCTTGTCCAAACAATACTCTGGGCTCAGTGTGAAACCTGGGGAGGATTTTCTGGGTGCCAATCTGTTCATTGGAAGAGCCAGTTCCTGCTCCGGAATGTGGAGGGGCTATCCTCAGGACGTTACAGGGGCTGAAAAAGAGTAAGTGCCAGGTCACAGAGAAGCTCTTGTTGTGTTCTTCTACAAGCTGGATTGCTGGCTCAGACCTGGGTCAGGAGATGAGATGAGAAGAGAAATGGAAGGTTGGGGTGACAGTAATTACAAACTCCCACAACCACCACCCCTGGACCCTCCTTCTGAGCAAAAGCCAATGTGAAATTACCCCAGATAATTCATCTCTCTCGCATTCACACAACATGCATAGTCGATCTTGACGTTTTTCATGCACCTGGTACCAGGGAATCCTCTAGTAAATCACCATCAGCTTAGGGGAAAGGAAAGGGAGATCTTCCAGACAAGTCAAAAATTACTTGAAAAGTTGTTTCCCTTGTGACTAGCCCTGTATTGTGTTTCTTTGTTATTAACAATCCTCAGTGGACTGTAACACAAAGGCTTGTGTGGGGCCTGCAGCAGGGAGAGCAGCTTGCTTGTGTTTTCACAGGTAATTCCCTCTCACACTTTTCTCCCTTCCCCTACACCACCTGTAGCTTCTGAACTGCAGCTCTTGTAGAGCCAGCCACGTGGAAATCAGCTGTGGTCTATGTGCTCAGACAGCCAGTCTCTGGCCTGGTCTACACTACGACTTTAATTCGGATTTAGCAGCGTTAATCCGAATTAACCCTTCACCCGTCCACACTACAGAGCCAGTTAATTCGAATTAAAGGGCACTTAAAATCGATTTCTGTACTCCACCTCGACGAGCGGAGTAGCGCCAAAATCGATTTTGTTAATTCGAATTAGGGTTAGTGTGGCCGCACACCACCGAATTATTGTGGTTAAATTAATGGGGTAGTGTGGCCGCACACCACCGAATTAATGTGGTTAAAAACCGAATTAATGTGCTTAGTGTGGCCGCGCACAATCGAATTTATACAACCTGTTTCCCAAATTCGAATTATCTAAATTCGGATTAATCCCGTAGTGTAGACATACCCTCTAATCCGAGTACCACCTCTCCTGCCTCGCTGGTCCTAGATCAGCATGCAGTCTATATGCTTGTGGTGCTGAGCACTCACAGCTCTTGTTGAAGTTAGTGGGGAATGTGGGAGCTCAGTATATTTGAAAATGAGACCATGGGCTTTCTACCTGGCCTTTGTGCAGGAATACTACTTGGAACTAGTGTGTGACTGGCTGACATGGGGCAGCTTCAGCAACTGCGCTTTTAGTGCTAGCATCCACGCAGGCCGCTTTACTTTGTGGATGCCCTTTTGGAAATCGGACAAAGCTTTGTTACTACATTATTTATGTGGGCTGTTACACCTTGACTCTGCCTGTTGGAGCCTTGTACTTGCAGACCCTGGAAAAGGGGACTCCTCATCAGCAACACTGCAGAACGGTGTAGTGTGTTCCCTCCTCCAGATGAAGGCTGTGGGCTGAAGACGCATCCCCCGCCCCTGAAGCTGCTTCTATACAGTATCTTGCATGGGCTTCTCTGTCAAATGCAGTCTCTCCTCACCAATGTCATATTGCTTAGGTTATTACTTGGCTGCTTCTTGCAAGTGTATCCAGGCTAAAGTGGAACCATTGCCTTCCTTCCCAGAGACCTCTTTCTCAGCAGGAAACCTTGCTAGCCTATCTCCTCCAGAGTTCTGTTGTCACAAGACATGGGCTCCTCTTGGATTGTCCTTATCTCACAGGTATTTGAGCTTAATGGTCTTTTGAAGCCTTCAAAGTGAAACAGTAGCCCCTGGGCAAGCTACAGCTCTAAAAATTTTATTAAGATGATGTTAAAAAAAAAAAAATAGTGAACAGAGTTTGAGCATAGAAGTTTCTGGTTATCAGGGAATAACATACAGATTATAGAGGGTGCAAAGTTTGGTTTAAGATAAAGTGGCTTGAGGAATACATAATCTGCAATATCCCCGATTGGGGGTAAAAGGTTGATGGGTCAAAGTACAAACATTGAGATATGGGGGTATGAAGTTCATAAAGTGGCTATCTTCGGGTGTGGATTATAATGAGTGGATATGATGATGAGGATGGATTGACCCTCATTTGGTGAGATTTAATGTTTAGGGAGTTTATGGTTCCAGTTCATATGATCCAACGGAGAAGGTCACTTGGTCCCTTTCTCATAGTGGGAGAACGATGTCACTCTGGCTCACGCCTCCTGGTACTGTCGGTGGCCGGTGATGTGCTTGATGTAGATGTCCCTGGACCATCGGATGGCGTCTGAGACCATGAGGTGCCACATGAGACGTGCGTAGCGTCAACCGATCCCGCAGGTCCGCAGCACACGCTCGTTGCAGGGGTCCCAGGCGCCCAGGGCTCCGACAATCAGGGCGTCCATCTGCACCTCATAGTTCTACAGTACAGAAATAACCCACTGGCCCAGGCTCAAATTGGGGTGGGGAAAGGTATTCTTCCAGGCTCTGCCCACGGAGTAAGACCCACACATTCAAAATGCCAAAATGAAATGCTATTCTCTGTAGCTTGTGCAGATATTCAAAATATGATCATGCAGCTCTCTGGCCTCCTTGGGCTTGGCTGTCTCTTAGGCTCAGTTTTCAGAGTAGCAGCCGTGTTAGTCTGTATCCGCAAAAAGAACAGGAGTACTTGTGGCACCTTAGAGACTAACAAATTTATTAGAGCATAAGCTTTCGTGGGCTACAGCATCCGAAGAAGTGGGCTGTAGCCCACGAAAGCTTATGCTCTAATAAATTTGTTAGTCTCTACGGTGCCACAAGTACTCCTGTTCTTCTTAGGCTCAGATAAATCTATGGGCTGTGAGCTCCTCAAGATTGTTTGTTTTTCCCCCCATGGTGTGGCCCCAATGCCCTGCTGGAGTCCTGGGGCTCGGCTCCTTCCTAGACTGAGTAGATCTTCATAATATGATCCTCCCTCTCTTTTTTTACATGCTTTGAGCAGCAGAGGAATAGTTAACCATGTTGACATTTAAAGTGCCCTCATTGGCATATGAGTGAACACCCATTGGAATGAATGGGGCAGTTCACACTTCAGAGCTGTTTTTTCATGGTCTTTAGACTTGTCTACACATAGAGCACTGCAGGGGCAAAGCTGCACTGAGGCCTGGTCTATATTACAGAGTTAGGTCAACATAAGCTGCCTTGCGTCATCCTAACTGAGGAAGTGTCTATAAAAGTCAATGTTGATGTAGTTAGGTTGATATGATGTCATTATAGACCCTGTGTTGCTTACGTCGACTTACTGGCTTTCAGAAGCCGTCCCACAATGCCCCGCACTGACAGTACAATCAGTACAAGTGCTGCTGATGAGGACGCACACCACAGACACAAGGAGCAAAGTGTAGACCGACACGCATAAGCAATGTAATTACTGCAGCGGCTGTAGGCTAACGTAATTTAGGTCGACTTAATTTTGTAGTGTAGGTGTGCCCTGATGCAGCTGTGCCATTGTAGCGCTTAGTGAAGACACTACCTATGCCAATGGGAGAGCTTTTCCCATCGGTTTAGGTACTCCACCTCCCCAAAAGGTGGTAACTATGTCAATGGGAGAAGCCTTCTTGTTGACATCACACTGTCTACACTGGGGGTTGGGTCAGTATAACTGTGTCACGCGGAGGTGTGGATTTTTCACACCCGAGGGACATAGTTATACCAACATACGTCTGTAGTGTAGACCAAGCCTCAGGCAGACATGGCTATACTGGTTATACTCAGGTCATGTTTTCAAGGCTTTCTTCATAGCTGTAACAACTTGAGACTTATCCCTGGTCTAACATTACAGAATTACTTTGGTGTAACTACATCACTTGAGTGTGAATAATCCACACCTCTGAGCGACGTAGTTGTACTGTCCTAAGCACCAGTGTAGACAGCTACCGCTTCTTGCAGAGGAGGATTAACTAAACTGATGGGAGAAGTGTTTTAAGTGTAGACCTGCCCTTACTTTGTTAATGAAAAACAGATTCTGGAGAACAAGAAGGAAGCCACTACATACTGGCTAAGAACAAACCTTGGAGTAGCCCCAACTATGTTATAACAGTCTCCTCTTACCTTGGTGCAAAGCAAAAAACAAACAAACATTGTTAACCCTGGTAGGAAGCCGTGTCCTACCGTAGGCATCTTCCAGCTTTAAAAAATGTGTTCCATAGAATCGTAGGGCTGGAAGGGACCTTGAGAAGTCATCTAGTCCAGTCTGCCTGTTTCTGCCTTTGTTATAACACATTCAGTTTCTCCTTCCCTCTCCACCATGTTTGGGTCACAACTGTGCTCAAAAAGAGTTATTATTGTGGTGTAGACGGACAGGGCCTACCTGTCTGTCCAGTGACACATTAGAGTTAGTGCTGGCTGCTTGTTCTAGGGAGAGGTGATGAATCAGTGATTTTGTTTGTTTATTTTATTTATTTGTTAGTCTACATACAAATAAGATCTCGGTGTATAGATGTACAGCCTGAACAGGAATAGTGTCCAACTTTATTGGCCTTTTAATTTAACCACATTGGCTAGAAAAATACCAGCAGAGCAAAGGTGATCCTGATGGGGAATGGAGATTGAAGGTCTGGAAACAAGCTAGTTTTCTTATCAGTCATGTTGATGTTGTTATTGAATAAAATGTACGTCCCCCCCGCTGTTGCGGGAGGGACCTTCCTTCCCGACTCTCAGACCCATGCGTTCCTTTAGAACAAACCCGTGTTCGTACAGACACTTTCCCCCTTGCATGGCAGGAATTTCTCGCCGTTTCCAGTTAACTGCAGCCCTGCTCCTGCATGGTGGTGGCTTTTATTTGTTTAATTTTTTAAAATAATCTCTGCTGTGGCACTTGTTCTATTTTCTGTTCATTTTTTAATCCCTTCGGTCTCTCCAGCAGCTGACACTGCAGTATTTTGTTTGAAGTTAGGAGGAGACGTGAAGCTCTCTGTGAAAGGGCTGCTGGGAACACAGTAGGGAGCAGCGTGCTGGTTATTGTTTGGTCTGTTCATCTGCTCGTCCTGCCAAAGAATATATCCTCATCAGCTATGAGACTCTCAGCAGCTCCAAAGAGGGGGGCCAGTACATGCCGTTTTCTCTAGGCTTTGAGTTACTGGATTTTTTGAAACCCGGCACTTCCTTGCAGAAAGGAAACTAAAACTATCTCCGTTCCTAATGCAGCTGCTGCTGTTCTGAAATGGGCTGGCTTGTTTTTGTCTCTCTTGTAATAATAACCGCATGTTAGTTTTTGTCCTGTCTCTAGTGAAACTGATGCTGCTCACCCACTGTGGTCCTGCTCCTACTCCCATTGAAGTCAGTGATAAAACTCCCATTGGCTTCCAGGGTGCGCAGTTGTGTGTGTGTGTGTGTTTGTGCATGTGTGTCTGTCTACCCATGCATGTATCATTGCAGTCAAATTGGCTTTCCATTCTTGATGACCAGGTTGCAGGCGTCCAGTGCCTTAAAACTTACATTAAGCTTCTAGACTTACAACAAATGACGGCAAGTTGCCCTGATTGCACAATCCTGAGCAAGAAATGGGAAAGGGAACTAGACAGGAGTCCAGCGCCTGACACTTACTCTGCTGAGAACATCTGAAATGCATACTGCCAGTACAAGCTGAACATGGAAATGTCTCCAGTCTAACCATGAAGGATGCCAGGAATGTAGAATAGCTGGGGAGGATTCCAAAGGCATGGGCCTCGATGGAAAGGGCCCTGCCTCCTGCACTCTCCAGATTATGGTCAAATGGGAAAGGTTCACATTGACTTTAAAGGGCTTTGGAGCAGGCCCTGTGTAACTAGATGGTGAGTGGTTTCAGTGCAAGAAAGCGATTTCTTTAAATGATCAGGACTCTCATTGTGAAGTGATGTAGGGGGAAACTGAGGAAGGAAGAAAATGGCAGAAACTGCATAAAGCTGGGACATAACCTGCACTTGAGTCAGGAGTGGACACAGGCGTAGCCCCTAACACACTGTGCAGCTCTGTGCCGGGTGGACAGTGCCCACCTCTGAGAGGTAGCTGAAGGAGTCTCTCTCTCCCCATTGGCTGCATTTGTATAGCTTGCCATGCTAACAAATTGAAATGAATAGAGCAGCACGAACTCCCTCAGGTAGACTTAATCTGGGCTTTATATGCTGATCTGAAAATGTTGTCGTTCACTAGCTAGCAAACAGGCAGCCCATGGAGTGTGGGCATCACCAGCCGTCTCCAAGAAAGACTGTGGCTGCGTTCTGCAACATCTAGGCGTGGCTTTTCAAGGTTATCTCCAAACAAAGAGCATTGCAGCAGTACTACAAATGTGCGGATCACTGTGGTGACTTTGCATATCCAGAAGAAAAGACCACAGCTTCCAAATATTCAGGAGATGATGCAGAGCCAGTTACGACCACTACCAAGAGCTGGGCTTCCAGGTTCAGCTAATGGAGACTAATGATTGGCTTCTCTCATGTGACTCCAGTTATGTGAGGCTGATTTAGCTGTGGGACGTGTTTAGGGAAGTCATGGGACACTGCATCTTTGTCACCATTCCTCTCCCTTGTGGAGCTCCACAAGGATTAATTCTCTGGTCCTATGCAACATATACATCCAAGTACAAGGTGAACTGTTGAGACTTCACATGCTCCACCACCATTAATCTGAAGATGTGCGAGCCTTTTCTCTCCTTCACAACACACACTACTGTTGCCAAGCTAACTCAGGGCTTGGCCAAAGTTGGCTTGCTGATTTAAAATCACGATTGAAATTCTGCTCACCATGCCCTGAGGGTATTACTGTTGTTTGGCAGCATCAAGAGAAGTACTGTCTTGGGGATGGGCTTAAAGTATATGTGCTCAGAGGACCTCATGTACCATAACTGTGCGTAGGGAACCACTGCTTGGCATCATTGTACAGTGGAGCTGCTTTTGGCCCTGCCTTGTTTAACTCTGGGTATAGAAGTAACTCAGCATAAGGGTTTCAGTCAGGCTGCACCAGGAACATTGCATGCTCCATACACAATATCGTTCCAACCCAGCTGAGAAGGACCATCTAAGCACCCTTGTCTTCCTCTACCTTAAACCTTTCTTCATTGCATACACCCTACTGCACAGCAAAATGAGAACACTGTGCTTGCCCCAGGCCCCTAGAGAGGTTGTGCTCACCCATTTCATGGATATTCTCTCTAGACACCTGGCAGGGTGGTATTGTAGGAAGCCTCTTTGTTATAATGAAAGCAAAATAACATTTCCTTATTATATGTAATGGGGGGGAGAGGATTTGAAGCCACAAGCTGGCTTGAAGCTGATGTTCATTCCCTCAGCCTCTCTGCTTTCATGCTCCTCTGATACTAAAGAATAGATTTGCAAACTAATAGGATTTTTGCTGCTAAATGAACTTGTTTTTGTGTGTGAGTGGAGCTTGCTAAACAGCTTCTTTACATGCTAATACACTTGCCCTATCTATGGAAGAGATACAGTGCCCTAGGAGCAGAATCTCCTCTGAATCTGTTTAGCATCTCTGCTTTCTCTTCATCCAGCTGAGCAGAATAAAGCCACTGGGATTTGACATGGCAAACACACATCCCCTTTCCCTGTGATATTTGATCTTGGCTATAGGGAGAGATTGGCTGGCAGTGTGTGTGTTGTGTGTGAATCTGAGCTGGGGTAGGGGGCACAGAGGCTGAGTCTACATTTAAAATGTTACAGCAGCAGCGCTTCAGGGTAGACACTCCCTACTGCAATGGGAGCGGTTCTTCCGTCACCCTAGCACTGTCTACACTGGGGGTTAGGTCAGCACAGGGTGGGGATTATTCATATCCCTGAGTGGCATAGCTGGGTTGACCTACCTTTCCAGTGTAGGCCAGCCTTGAATACCATCGGCCCCTTCCTTCTGCACTTAGGGGAGTGATGCCAGGGAAACAAACAAAATGCTTAATGTTACTCCTGAAAGTGCTTAGTGACTCTCCCTAGCACCTTGCACAGCCGCGTTCACAGAACATGGGTTGGCCTCCACATCTGGTTATTCTTGCGGAAGCTGAGTGCTGAATTTGAATCTCACACCAGACCGCAAGCAGCTTGCATCGTGGGAAGATGGTGTATTATAGTTTTGGTTTTGGTGTCTGTTTATTGCCAGACCAAAAATCTGGAAAAGATGGAGTTAAGGTTGAGAGTACAGACTGGTAACTTTAGGGTAAAAAAAATTTACAGGGATGTTATCCCAAAACCAAGTGTTATAACCCAGGAAATTCATAGTTATGGTTAAACTTGAAATAAATCCAACTATATTAAGGTATGGAAGGGCACAGTCAAGTTCCCAAGGAACCTTAACTGTCTTGTAGTGACACCATGCATTAACTGTTCAAGTATGATGGACATGTTTTAGTCATTTGTGGTTCCAGATGAGATGAAGCTGATTTTTAAAGACCTATTATTTATTTTCATATTTTCCCCTTGAGTAAGACAAGTGAGGAGCACAAGGGTAACAATAAAAGAATGCAGTTACCTAGCTTTATTATAATAATCCCTTACAGATCATATTCAGTACCTAAATGTAGGTGTGCTGGGGTGAGGGGCGGTGTGTGTGTGTGTGTGTGTGTGTGTGTGTGTGTAACTGAGAAGAGGTGAGTGAAGGAAGTTAGAGGGCAGGAGAGATTGGAAGAGGAGAAGGACCAGGAGATAGGTGGGCTGATGGCTGGCACAGAGAAAGGAGAGAGCACAGGGTAGAGAGACAGGTCAGAGGGATGAAGGTGGATGCTAGTGGGAGGCAACACAGGCTCTTCAGCTCAGTTGGAAAGCAGACAGAATGAGATGAGTGTCAATTAAGCCACTTTGTGGTGATGGAGGCCAGCGTCCTGGGGTTTGTGGAGTGACTTGAGTAGCAGCAAGTGCTTTTGTAGTCCACCTAGTAGCCCTCAAGGCATGTCACCGGTACATGGAAGGGAGGGAGGTAGGCAGGCCTTCTTCTCACCCCTAGAGCCCTGGAGGTAATCGGAGGGGATGTGAATGAGGTGGCGTTGGCAGCTACTACTGGATGCTGTGAAGGCTCATCTCCATGCCTGCTGCTGCTCTTCCGAGTGGGCAGGAGTGTATGATAGACTGCCCCTTGTATTGGGGAGGAGAGACCCCAATGGTGATTTGGTTGGGGTGATTGGGGACCTCCTGGGACCTGTTGTCTCTTGACAGACTGGTGAGTATCTGGTGGGAAGGGGAGGCGGGCAGACCCTGCTGCTCACCTCCCCTCTCCCTGGCTGCTGTACCTTTCAGGTATAGAGAGCTGAGTGAGACAAACACTTCCAGCCTGTGACTGGAAATGGATTGAGTCTCAGTGGGATTTAACAGTGGAACATGCGCTGCCATGTCAGATCCCATTGCTCAAGGAGACACCACTCCACTGCCTGACTGTGTGAAGGGGAGCCCTCACCTACCTGAGATGCCGGGCAAGAAACCTGGCTTTCTTACCTGGGCACAGCTGCTGCCTCCTTTTGTCACTTACAGTAACAGCATCCAGAGCAGTATCTGACGGTATCTGAAAAGTATCTGTGCTGCTGGCTTTAGCCTCTACGCTCAACACTCTTTCCACTCTTGTGGATAGGACTTCAAAGCTTTACAGTCTGCGCCACATTGTGCCAACCTGGGTTCTGAGGGATCTGAATAACCTAGTTTCCCTAGCAACAACAGTCCTTTTAATCACGGGGGGGGGAAAAGGACAAATCTGCTTCAATTATCAGTACCAGGCCTTCTCTAGTAGTCTCTGAGTACAGGAACATGCTGCTTCTGTTGGTGGGAGTAATCTCCCATGGGGAGTAAAAGCAGAAAGCTCCTCCTGCCCTGGGATAGTGGAAAACTCTGCAAAGGAGTTTGCACCCAGTGCCCAGAACAAACAGTAGAGAGGAGAGGTAGGATAGTAATAACTAGAATAGCTAGGAATATTTTTGTGCTTGTATAGTGCATTCCATTTGCAGATCTCAGAGTACTCTGTGAATGCTAATGGATTCAAACTCCTACAAGGAAGGGAGAGAGGGCAGTATTATACCCATTTTACAGTGGGGAAGCTGAAATACAGAGAGGTTAAGTGAATTGTTCAAGGTGACCCAGGAAGCCTGGGGTAGAGCTGAGACTAGAACTTGGCTCTCCTGAGTCCCAGTTCTGTGCCTTGCCTTTTCATTTGGGTAAAGAGAGAGAGCAGTGTGGGACAGAGGGAGTTCTGGAGCTCAGAGGTGGGGAGACCGTTCCCTAGAGTGCAGGGTAGAGAGAGTACAATGATTCAATCTAAAATAAATTAGCAGAGAGGCTCATGCCAAAAGATTTCAGAGTCAGCTCCTCCGTAAGCAGTGATGGAGTAGACAGTAAATTATCCAGTGTGGCCATGGGGAATGAAAGAAATATTCCTGCCTCCAGCTCTGCATAGCAGCACAATCTCACCTCTGCATGTGCGTGTGTGTGAGAGAAAGCAGTCTGATTGTGAGTGGCTTGAAGAAACTTTTGAGGGAGAAAGTGCTTTTGCCTAATCAAAGGCAGGAAGATGGGATTAGAGCCCTGTACAGAGGCTGATATTCTGTTTGGATAATGCCAGTCTGAAACGCTAAATAACAATATTTTGCAAACTTGTCAGGCTAGAGAACTGTACAAGGGCCACATGAAAAAATAGATAACTTCATTAGAGGTCTTTAGATACCATGGTGATAGATGCTACAGTAAAAGCTTTTTTAACCGGCATGCTGGGGAACCCGGGGGGGGACACATTAAAAATGCCAGTTAACTCAGAGGGAGGGGTTTGGAATACGGGGCAGGGGCTGCAGGGCACGGGCTCTGGGAGGGAGTTTGGGTCCGGGACGGGGTTTAGGGCAAGGGGTTGGGGCGTGGGAGGGGGCTTAGGATGCCGGATGGGGGGACGCTCACCTCCAGCGGTTCCCTGTCCCTGCTGCTCCTGGCGGAGGCGCGGCCAGGCGGCTCTGCAAGCAGGCACGCTGCCTCAGTCTGCAGACGCTGGCCCCCACAGCTCCCATTGGCCGTGATTCCCGGCCAATGGACTGGGAGCCACAGAGTCAGTGCTTGGGGAGGGGCGGACAGAAGCAGCGTGTCTGCAGAGCCGCCTGGCCGTGCCTCCGCCAGCAACAGCAAGGACGGGGAGCTGCTTTTGGGGAGCCGCCAGAGGTGAGCACCCCCCCCCCAATCTGGCACCCTGAACTTCTCAAGCCCCCTCCCAGACCCAAACTCACTCCCAGAGCGCTCCCCGCAGCCCCTCCCACACCCCAGCCCCTGCCGGCCCCGCACCAACCACACTATAAACCGGACTTTCAGTGCAGATCAGAAATGCCGGTGTATAGAGCTTGTCGGTTGGTGAAGTACGGGATAAAAGAGAGTTTAACTCCCACTGACTTTCCTGATTAGGGTAACCAGATGTCCCAATTTTATAGGGACAGTCCCAATATTTGAGGCTTTGGCTTATATAGGCACCTATTACCCTCTGCCCCCGACCCTATTTTTCACACTTGCTGTTTGGTCACCCTATTCCTGATCCAACATACAGTTCCCTCCCTGGCAGCCATTGTCCAGACCAACTCCACTGGGTCATATGCTTGGGCACCAGGGGACTCTGGAAGGCCTCTATGCAAAGGCCCCTTCTAAAGAACATGTATTTGCTTTTACTTTTCCTTCCTGTGGTCCTTGCACTGTCTAGCAAACTCCAGGGACTTGGGGAACTCAGGGTGGCACCACAAGGGTGTTGGTGGTTCAAGGCTCTTGAGGCTTTATTAAAATAACTTTTGTCATGGGCCTGTGAGGATCTAAGAGGCCCAGGCCTCAGACACTGCAGTTATTTAACTGGCTGGTGCTTGGTACAGTACAGAGGTTCACTTCTACAGTTGATTTGTTGGGTTTTAAGTGTATCATTTGTATAAATTCCCCAGACCCACTCCCCCTACCCCAAACAAGCCCCTCAGTTCTAAAGGTTTATTTTGTGTCTCACACAAAGTGTGCATCCTTTGCTGGAGTGAGTCACACTTTTTTGGAGATGTAGGGTTGCCACCTGTCCAGGTTTTCCCAGGATTGTCCCTTTTTTCAGGTAGCTGTCCTGGGAAATTTGGATGGGTGCTTAGGGGTGTAGTTTTATGGGCTCTTACACATCACCATGGTCAGGGGTTGCAGGGGATTGCTGGGTATATTTGGTAGCTGCTTGTCCTCATTACATTGGCAGAGCCTAAATAGTTTTGTGGAAAAGAGTCCAACTTAGTCCTATTTGTATTTCAGCCTGTATTTAATGCACAGTCTTAAATTGGGCTCCTCATACCCCCAAAACAGAAGGATCTGTCTTCTGTGTGGTATCTAAAGCTAGAGTTATTCACTTCTAGGCTACACCAGAGATGTTGGGCAAGGTGTTCAGTGTGTGGCCTTCACACTCCACTTATAGCAGCTTTCTGTCCTCCTCCAGCACAGGATGCAAAGAACAGTTCTCCCACCTGCCTTTTCTGCAGAGGTTCACTCGCTTCTCACCAAATGATGGTTAATTTGACACATTCTCCTCACGCTTGATGAATGAATCAGGAATCTAAGGAGGAGGGACATCCACCAAGGGATCTTTTGGGGTTGTTTGTTTTTGGCAGCATGGCTGTTTGCTTTGCTCGTAAGATCTTTCTTTCCTAGTCTTCCTGTTGCTGAGAGGTCTGGAGAAACCCTGGATTTCCATCCTAGTGTATGTCAGTTTATGAAGTCTGTATCATTGCTAACGTTCGTGGAGGCCTCATCTATATTGATTGTGCTAAATGGACAAGGTTCATTGCCCTGACCCATCATGCTCATCTTATGAAAATGAGGCACTGAGAGATATAATCATGGATTGGCAACTCATGGAGGGCACCCCACAAGAACCTTGCTAGGAATTCTTTAACATTTTAAAGAAAGTTTATGCATTAAGCACAAATGCATTAATATTTAACATTATGCAATGAGGGCAAAACCCAAGGATATGAACTGTCATTAAGTAAAGAATAATTTATGTTAGGTATCAGAAAAGGCTTTATTTCCCACAGTTAATAATGAGTGGAATAGGGTGTCCGCTTAACAAGCGGGAGTTTGTTACAGCTCCATCCCAGGCTTAAGTGTATCTCGCTATCAATAATTGTGGATTTGCTGAATACTGACAAGGCATGTGTCCTTGTTGGGAGCAGGGAGTGGACTCGGCCTATGCTTATCTCCTTCACAGTTCTGTTTTTAAGCTAAGCTTTTTTCTACAGATGCTTCGTTCAGTGGAACGCCACCTAGTTATGCCTATGATGCAGACCGTGCCGAAGAACAGCGGCGACACCATGACATGATGCCCTATATCGATGACTCTCCATCCTCGTCACCCCATCTCAGTTCCAAGAGTCGGGGCAGCCGAGATACTCTCTCCTCAGGGTCTTTGGAATCCACAAAATCAGTGAGTCCTTTTTAGTCTCTTTGAGCATGGAATCAGCAGAGTGAGTGAGTGTGTGAGTGTGAGTGACTAGCATGGGAAGGAGGACTGATTGACATGTGATAGTGGTACCTGCTAGGAATGGAGCATTTAAGGTAAAAGTGGCTTTCAAGCGTTCATCCCATGTTTCATGGATGTGTAACGTGTGTACAAATTTAAGGCCAATTGTTCAGCCTCACTCCTGTGAGTCAGTAACTCTGTTGAATCAATGAGATTACTCAGTGAATAAGGGCTGCAGAATCAAGCTCTAAATACCAGCTGATGCTTTTAGAGAAGATCTTGGACCAAACACTGTAAAAAGACATGCTGAGGGGGTACATGGTAATTATGATTTGTGACCAAAAAAAATTGGGGGAGGGAGGAACAGGAGGGGGCTGGATGGGAGTGAAGTATGCTCAGGTAACTCTCAGACTGACAGGTAAAGTCAAGTTTTGAAGCTTGGAGGACAACAGGGATTAAAATTGCCAAGCGATTAAACTCTGAAGTGTGGTGACGGTGCATATGAAATAGATGCTTCTCGTTTAAAAAATGTACTGTGTGCACTCAGTAGCTGCTCATGTGACCACCTGCAATAGACCTTAGAGCTGACTGGATCCATTGTGCCAATGTGTAAACACTTCCAGGAGGGAGTTTTTTTTAACCTTAAAAGAATTAATAATCCCCCTCCCCCTCCCAATAACTAAATGGGTAATTAACTCTAGTTCAGTCAAATTTAACTGTTAGCTCAATGTGACTCACTAGAAATGAAATGCAGCTGCAGACAGCAAGGGTTTTCTTCCAAATGTAATGTTTATAATCAGAAATCAAAATGGGTTATTGACTTGGGCAAAGAGGAGTAATGGAAAATTCCCCAGCCTGGAGTTCCACCCTGTCCTGTGACTCTGGGTGCAGAGCCTGACTTTCCAAAAGGCGTTCCCACCCTCCACCCCCTACCTCAAAGCTGCCAATTTGCAGTCCTTCCCCAAGCACTTGCTCAGGAGGATAGGTAAAGCTGAGCTGAGCGTAGCCCGTCAGGCCTCTGTCACACTCGCTGTCACTACAGCATTATCCATCAGGAATGGTGCTTCTATTCATACTGCAGTTCTTGGTTCTCCTTATTACAGAAATTAAATATGAGGGAGAAAGACAGCAAAAATGTAACTAGAAGGATGTGAGGGCTGTGACAGACAATCCCAGCACGGACAATCCTGGGACAGCCCTGCAATATCCGGCTGGAGCATCTGGGTCATTTCATTCTGATGGGAAGAGTGCTAACATGCATCAGTGGTAGAGTTCCTTTACTTCCTGGAGTGACCACTTGCTGCAGGTGCCGATGTCAAAGTGGCTTGTTATAAATCGAGTATGGGGAAATCTGCTTGTGCCTGTTGCTTCATAGATGAGTGGATGGCTGTGTTAATTATCGTTCATTCCTGTCCAGCGCAGTAAAACTGCTAAGAGAGGGGCACCAGCACTACCTCAGACTCCTGACCCTGAGCTGCAATTAAAGCTCCTTAAAGTGACCCTGATTACACTGTAAGTAATCTGCAGATATTGGTGCCAGCACACATGAGGAAGTGTCAGCCACAGGGATTACGAGGTTAATTTCAACCCTGTTACAATATTTTACAGCCACATTAATTCCCTCGTTACTGCAAGTTGCAAAGCCACTTGTCATCATGGTTGCGCTTGCAGCTGCTTTGGAAAAGGTGTCACTGTAACAAAGGATAAAGTGCCCAAGGTGGTGCACTGAGGCAAGCGCACAAAACATATTTGACCAGAAGCCTGTAAAGCTGTCACATGCACCTCCTGTATTTCCTTTCCCACAGTTGCTGAAAACCAGAAGATAGTGTGTAAATAGGAGCTTTCTCCTCTATAAGTAGCTTTGTTCTTCTGCCTGATTCAGTCAGTGGTGTCTAGGGGGACTTTTCCAAATTCTCCAGTCCCCCCAGTTTCTCTCACTGGTTCTCAGTCCCATCCGCCTTGTCCAGCCACTAACAGCCTCCCCTACCCATCCCCCACTCCCAGTCTCCTTGCCCAGTCCGTCATAATCTCCCCCAGCTTTCAGTCCTAGTCTTCTTGCCTACCAAGTTCCAGACACCTCCCCCCCCCCCGTCCCCCAATTCTCAGTCTATTTACCCATCCAGTTCCGTCTCCACTCTCCCCTAGTTTCCAGTCACAGGTGGGTTTTTTTCTCCCTCCAGTGGCAGTGTCCTCCGGCTCCTTGGCCCAATCTATTCCTTTCCATACCCCCAGCCTCATGATCTGTCTCATCTATATTCGAGTCAGGTGGCTTCCTCCTCCATGCTGCCTGAGAGAGCGCAGAAGAGACAGACGCCCTGTTCTCAGTCCCAGTGCCCAGCCCCACCCTAGCCCAGAGCAACTGTGAGGAGATGGACCGTGCATGCACAGTTCTGTCACATGTAGGAGCTGTGGGGACTGGAAATGGAGCATGTTTAGTTTCTGCGAGGAGATGGTGCGCACACTGTTTGGCCTGCAGTACAGGCGTGAGGAATTAGAGCGTGTTCTTTGTGTGTGGAATCTTTGGAGATTTTTGCTGCTAAACTCTAAGAAATCTCTACTGGCAGGTGCGAACTGAGATTTTTTTTTTTCAAAGGCCACATATGGGTGGATTTTGACAGAAACAGCACAAGGCACATCCCTGACACAAAGGCCATCTCCCCGGCCAAATTTCAAGTCCCTGCTCCTGAACATTGGAGTACCCGAGCTTCTCAAAAGAAAAGGTTACCAGAATCTTTTTTTTTTTTAACATTGCAAAGCAATGTGGGTTTTTTTCCTAGCCTCATTCTTGGAAACTGCTGAATCATTTTGTCTGAAACTTTTTGGAAATTTTCAGCCTGAGACATACAGGTGGTGTTGAAAATTTCAGCCCAAATAGTTGAAGTCTGGCAAAGTTGAAAACAGGATATAATAATATGAAGTGTGGGGCAACCTTAATAATAGGCAGTTCTACCAGCCTTGCCTATAATATAGAGGTTACGTTTGTATTTGGGAGTGGGAACTGGAGTTAGTAGCTGGGAGTAGGTCCGCATAAACGGAGCTTACCTCTGGGCATATAGGAGTGTTGGGGCAGCCAGTGGCACATGTCACTAAAGGAGAGTTCTGACAGCTGGGGATTCAAACTGGGGGCTTGTTGCTGGAAAGACGGGTACAGGAAGGCATAGCGCTCAGAGCAGGTCAGGATAGGGTGGGGGAGTTCCCCAGTCTTGGTGGTGGCTATTGGGGGGCTTGTTATGATGGAGCGAATGTTGCATCCTCTTGAGGTGAGGGAAGGAAGCAAGGAGAAGAGAACAGGGACAAGAGAATAAATTTATCTGTAAGAACTTCCTGTCCCCAAGCAGCGCCCCAGCCAGACACGTGCAGTGTGTGGAGCTGGGTTGGGTCACGTCCCTGGTGTTCCCCATCCAAACTCCTCCAGCAATGCAGGGTATGTAGGGATGTAATGACAATGCGGGGTTGAGGGCAGGCGTGCTGCCCCCAGAAAAATTACAAATATCCATTTCTTGCATGTTCAGATCAGTTTTGTGCCAAATCCAATCTCTTGTATTATTTCTCTCTCTCCCCTTTCAAGGGGTGGGAGTGTCAGAACTGGCCTTCTTTCCCAGTAGAAGGAGGAAGCTGGGTCGTGAATGGGGACTCCAACTGGAATGCCCCCTCTTCCCTGGTCTGCTTCAGCCGTAGTAACACCCACTGGCAGGGAAAGACCCAGATGCTCCCTAGCCAGCAGAGCCGGTCCTAGGCATAAGCAGACTAAGCAATTGCTTAGGACCCCAAACAGTTGAAGGGGGACCCCCTCTTTGCTTTTTATTATGTGTTGGGGGGGAATATTCCTGCTTAGGGCCTCCAATGGGCTAGCACTGCCTCTGCTACACAGGCTCCAGCTCCTCCTGCTGCTCCCATTGCCAACCAGAGAGGAGCAGCAGCTCTGGGGGAGCAGGTTTCCTCCGGAGCAGGGGGAGCGCTCCTCCCTTTGCTTTACCCAAGTAGGGGGAGCTAGACTTTAACCCCTGGATAGAGTGCTGTCAGCTTCAATCCACCTATGGTAATTTCCCCAGGCACCGGCTTTTAGATCCCTTTTTCTCCATGGGTGCCTACATCTCTGCGGTTCCTCTGCTGGGCACCTGTGTCAGCCTGCTCTTGTAACCGTCTGTGCTCTTTAGGGAGTCCAGAATGTCACTCAGACCTGCAGACCGTGCTGCCCCATCAGCCCTCTTTGCTTGCTCTGGATCCATCTCACTACCTCCCATTCAGTCTGCTACCCCGTCTTTCATTTGTGCATTGAGCCTTTAGGTTCTCAGGTTCTCACACCTGTCTCAAAGTGCCTAGCACTGTTGTTGCTCTGCAAATAATAAATAGTAAGCAGAGGGCCTGGATTCAGGCCTTAGCAGGGTTAAAAATCCCCACTCCAAAGTGTTTAAAGTCCTGCTTCTCTGTGAATGCTTAGGGACCTTAAATAGTCCTTTAATTAAAAAAAAATGTAATCTCTATAGTTTATCGTTGTTCTCCTGCTTTGTGATTCATCAATCCTGAGCTCAAGCAGGAAGCAGAGGGTTTTAAATTCCCCAGCGCCTGGTGAGGGTGAGAGCTAGGAAGAACACTGAAGTTACTGTGTAAGGCTACACTTCTGTGTTTAAATCATCCAGAACTTTGACTGCTCCTGCCAATATAACCAGGGCTGGAGTTCTGGAAACTAGTAGCTTCAGGAATTGGAACTCCCTTTTATAAAGCTGGCCTCTGACTGGTGTGAAAAGCTCTGCCTCCCATGCTTACAAAAGTCCTTTATTGCAAATTACCAAAGCAGACGCTCTCTGGGTGACAGTCACTGGAAAGATGACCTGCACCCGCCTATCTGGCATTTCCTGAGAGTCAGAGAATGTCCTCCAGCAATGTGAGGGAGTGAGGGGCAAGCTACCCCACCTGATCTGCTCCCAACTGTTGACTCCACTTCCCACTGTGGCACCCCTGGGGCAAAACACACCAGTTTTTTCCCTACAGACCTTGTTCTTTGTTGGAGGGGAAGGGAGGGGACAGGCACAGCACCTCCTACTCAGGTTTGCGCATGCAGCTGACAGGATCTGTCAGGGAAGAAAAACCAGGGTGACTTCTGAAACTGCATCAGCACCTCAGAGGATCTTGTCCCCAGAACAGCCCTATGGCTTTGCTCTGGCTCTGTCTGCACATCTTTCCCCAGCACCTCCAAATCTGCCCCCTCCCGCTTTCTCCCTGTTTCATTCTGTCATTTCCCCTCAGACCTTTTCGTTCCTTCTCCTTGTCTTGCTATGTCTCCTTCCCAGTTTTGTTTGTGATCTCTCTCTCCTGTCTTCACTTTCTGTTATCCCCTCCATCCCCCACACTCTTTCCCTCTCTGATTCTTTCTTTCTCTCTGCTGTTTAATGGCTTTGCCTGGATGTACAAGCCCTTCCTGAGAATAGCTGGCACACACAGCATTGATGTTATAAATAATGTTGGCTCCTCTCCCTGCTCCCACCCAGCCCTCATTGCATGAAGCAGGGCTGGCCTGGTTACAGAATCCTTCCCTGTTTAACATCTCCCAGACAATGAGACACCTCCAGCCTATTAAACAGAAGCCTCCAAAGATATTTACATTTTAAAAATCATACTTAATAATTTTTCCCCTTTGAAGGCTGCCAGCCTCTGTGAGACTCAGAGCCATCCTTACTGGAAACTTCTCCTTTGAACATGCTAATTGCGTGGTTTCCGAAAACATTGTACCAAAGGGTGGGGAGAGATTTAAAGATCCCTTTAATACACCCACTCAGAGGCAACATTTCCCTTCACAGGGAGATGCCAGCTGGGGCTGCTTTGTAAAATCGTATTCATCGTGTTTCCAGTTTCTTAATCCGTATGCTCCCAACATTTACAATAAAACGATTATTACTGTTAATTTAAACAACAGCCAAAAAGCCCTGAGTCCTTTAAACAGATTTGGGAAGAGCTGTATCTGTCTAATCCTTGGAGCTGGTGAATCCCAGGCTTGCAGTAATTGAATACAACACGCAGTGCCAACCTGGTTAGTAAACTAAAGTACTTAGACTGACAAGTTGTAAACACATTCGAAACAGCCCTGGCCCTGGGCCAGCGTATGCAGGGTGTATAATATCCAGCACTTTTAACCACTCAGACTGGCCTGGATTCAGGTTGCAGGATTGCACCAATGGCAGCGACCCAACATATCAGCTTTGAAATCCCCAGGAGAGCTGGATGCACAGTCCAGCTGTGGAGGAAACACCAGCCTGTGAATAGTGCTGCTGGCATCCCATGCTCCTGAAGCTCTTGTTCTAATCAGTGCTCCCTCTCCCTCCTCCATGTTCTGCCTGCAGCTCGGGGAGAGCAGGAGCCGAGAGCACTGATTACAACAAGCTTCAGAGCTGACTTGGTGCAGAGCTTCACAGAGAGAGCTCTCACGATTGACAGATGGGCTCTGGCTGTTGCCACGAGATGCTCTTACGAGATGCATTTATTTTTAAATTTGTGGAGGAGGGTAGCTGAGGGGAGGTGGGGGAGGAGGGTTCGAGAGGAAAGGGAGGAAAGGGTTGGGGGAGGGTGCTGAGGAAAAGGGAGAGGGATAGAATCAGGATGCTTGCTGGATACCTACAAGTGAAAAACGGGCCAAGCCAGCCTGAGAGGAAGCCCAGCATCCACCCCTCCCCAGGTCAGGCAGGGAATACATTGCTTTCCGCCATGTGCTGCTCCTGCATCCTGCTGATGATTCCCCACTTTCGTCTTGTAGGAGTGCTGCCGCTTGGCCAGTGTGAATTTAGTAAATATAGGTCCTACTTCCCACCCCCCTCTGCAACAGCTGGGTGTGCTCAGACTCCGAGTTCCTTCTCCATGTGAGTGGAGGAGTTCCTAGTCCTAGCAGATGTTCCTCTCCCCCATGTGCGACGGGGCTCTTTTTCCATGCCTATGTGCTGGGCATTCCACTTCTTTCTCTACCTGGACTGCAGAAGCACGGCAAGGAGTGAAGCTCTGGTCCCTGGGGCACTCCCCTTGTTTGTTAGAAGCACCAGGCGGAGCAGTGAGTGCTCTTGGAATTGGTGTGCACCTCCCTGCTCTGCCTCTTTGCTTCAGTGGGGGAGAAGGGCGTGGCCTCCTTGCCCACGCCTGCTCACCACTTTGACTCACCACTGATGAGAGGGTGAGACCATTTCCAGTTCTGCAGATGGGAAAGGAGACAGCAGTTGGATGATTGAAACTAACTCCCTGTTCCTGCACCTGCTGAAGTCTGGTGCCAAATTTCCCGTGACTTTCCTGGGCCCAGAGTACATTTCCCTGAGCGGGCTATAAAGAGTGGAGGATGCAGTCCCCCTTGGAGGGTGAAGAGGTACTGGTGCTGGATCCTGATGCACTTCTGGTGGCGAGAGCTACCCACTCAGTAAGGTACTAGATAAAACTATCAAAGCAGAGCTTCCTCAGCAGGAAATGTGCATTGGATCATCAGTTCTCAGGAGGGCAGTGCTGAGCAGCAGCACAACCCAGACAGAAGAAATGTGGTGTCTTATTGATCCCTGACAGCAGTGGGAAAAGCAGCAGCAGATCATCTGAATGAGTTCTAGGAATCCGTGTGTAAATTTCAGATACTGCCCTGGAAACCTTTCATGTGCTCTGAGGCTGTAGGTTCAACTCCCCTGGGGTTTCCTCAGGCAGCTGCTGCACTGCAGCCTGAGGCAGCCAGGCCACTTGGGCTGGATAGAACTGAAGTCTCCAGCATCACACTTGAAGCTGGTTACATAAAAGGGATTAAAAACCACTGCAAAGACTTTCAGAAGTGACCTCTCCATCTGATGTCCTTGGGGAGGCCAGCCACGGCAGAGTCCTGGGAGAGATGTTTGAACCTCTGAGGAGTAAATCTTTTATTAAATATATACTTATAATATATATAAGAAATTATATATAATTGTTGTTAATTTTAATATGTATATAAGAAATTTTAACAGTCAAACCAGGAGCTTCCATCTTTACTATCTGAGAATACCCAGTAGGGATTGTTAGAAATCGGAGCCTATTCCTATGAATGGGAAAACGGGCTTCTAGAGCTGGAAGAGAAACTGGGTGACAGTAATCTATAGCAATATTTTTTGGGTTAACTTAAAAGAGATTTAAAGGACTCATCAGAATCGGACTATCTCTGTCTATACAAAATTCATTATATCGCTCCTGTTCCGCAGCGTTGCAATTCCGTGTTTACAGATTGGGCCTGTTCCTCACAGTCCTACACTGTCATCAGGCAGGGCCTGCTGATGAGAATGACAGTGCCCTATCAATAAGGTACCAATCACACCATTTGCAGCAGGAGGGAGGTTGAAGTGGTGATGGGTTTTTAACATTTTTTGTGAAGTTATTTGTAAACATTGCAACAAATCCTTGGCCGTCCAGGAGCTTCATGCCTGGCCTTATATCACAGATCTGGGCCACTGGGCATTTCGCAGATACAGCCAGGAGAGAGCTCTGATCATCCAAATGCCCTGGCCCCTTCCCCTGGAGTTGAAGGAAATCTGTTAAAAGTTTTAGGCCTATGTGTTTGTTCTGTGTTTGTACTGTGCCTAGCCCAATGGAGCTGTGGTCCAGGGTAGGGCTCCTGGCCATTCCTGTTCTATGAGTGATAAATAATAATCATAAAATAGTTGAGCAGTTCTGATTATGTATAGCAGAGGGCAGTGGTGCACGCATGTGGTGTGTACACACACACACACACACACACACACACACACACACCCACCCACCCACCCACCAGCTCAGTATAGTATTTAAAGATGCTGTGCCTAATCACTGGTGTTTTCCTTGAAGCTTAAACTGTCTGCTGGATTACAAATTCCTGAGCTCCCCAGAAACTCCCTGTCAAGATGGCAAAATACATTGTGTCTCTAAGAATTTCACTGAAAGGAGGATGCAAACTCAAGTGCTTTCCTCTTCCATATCTTAGCTGGCTTGTGTATCGTTTTTACCTGTTTCTTTAGAGCAGCTTCCATCTACCATTTCCTTTCACGAGGTGTTGCGGTATTTGACACATTGCAGAACTACCAGAGAGGAGCCATTTTAAGGTCTTTCACTCTCAAAAAGTGCTTACACAATTTAATAAGAGTGCTAAAAAATGTTGTTGTTGTTGTTGTTGCTGAGGCTTAACCCCAAAAGAGGATCCATCTCTCTTTCTCGGAGTTGCATATGGGCTCAAAACAACATCATAATGAGACTGTTGCTGCAAACTTTACGATGGAGAGGCTACCCCACACCTATCTCCAGAGCCCAAAACGAGGGTCTCCCAGCTAAAGGAGAGCTCTGTTAGCTTTCAGATATGGAAAAGACTCATGTTCAGCCAATAGCATGCAGCCTACTGTCATATTCACCTAGATCCCAATCCTGTTCCCACTGACATGAACAGCCAAAACCCTTCTGATATTCACTGGGGCAGGACTGATCCCCAAACTATCCATGCACAGCCACCATAATGACTCTTCTAAACAGTGCTCCTGTTTTCAAGGAGATTTGACTGTGAGTGCTTGAAAGGGTTGTAGGCAGGACCGGCTCCAGGCACCAGCCGAGCAAGCTGGTGCTTGGGGCGGCAGCTTGTAGGAGGCGGCATTCCGCCCAATCCTAGGGCGGCACGGACGCTTTTTTTTTTTTTTTGGTAGTGTTGCCCTCCGGCCGTCCTGTAGGGGGTGGCGGCGCGGAGGACGGGAGCGCCCTGCAGCAAGCCCGGCAGGGCAGCCCGCGTCCTTCCCTCCCAGCCGACCAGAGCAGCGC